>NC_090882.1:11758530-11763530 GCF_036669935.1 Montipora foliosa | reverse complement strand
AATTTGCCTTTTTTCCAATGTTTGCCCCTCCAGCATAACACATGGCTCATTTGCATGACAGTTTGAAAACCAACATGGTGGCTATAATGAATAAGGCCTATTAGGAGGAAATATGACTCTGGCTTGTTCCATGATCAGCAATTTAGGTTACAACACCTTGGTTTTTTTTCGTTTCACAAATCAAAGAACAAAACAAGGAGGCAATATTGTATGGTATGTAAATGTAAAATGTAAATGCTCTGTTTGTAGTGGAAGTGCACTTAGCTATCAAGCTAGTTCACAGGCACCCCACTTTTAATACTTTGAAAGAAATTATGATTAAGAACCCCAACTGACAGGAGGCAACCAGTTGGCTATTAACAACAGCTAGATTCACTCAAAAACTGTCCCCATTAACCCTTTCACTCCCAAGAGTGATACTTGTAGATTTTACTCTGTCTAATGCCAGACGATTTTACTCGTCAATTGGGAACCCCACAGGAGTGAAAGGGTTAACAAAGCGTGGTAGAGTTGAATCTGGAACAACTTGAAACAAATCCAAACCAGAGGTTAGAAGGGATTTGAACCTGGGGTAACTGCATGCAAACCCGATGCCCTAACCACTAGACCACGCTGTCTCCCATGCCAGCATGGCTTTTGAACCTGGTTAGTGGGAGGTATGCATCGAGTTTACAACATTTCCTTTACTGTTTCTTATGCAGGGTTCTATGGAAGACTTATTAAGACATAAAGGACCTTTACCCGAAACTTTAGTCAAGAAATTCACTATACAAACCCTTACTGCAGTTGACTTTCTTCACAACAAAGAAGGAGTCATTCACAGGGACATTAAAGGTTAGATTATTTTTGCTTACATCTGGCTTTCAAACTGATCTTAAAATTCCATAGTTAATATTGTGCACAATGGCCCACAAAATAGCAGTCAGAATGCCAAAATCATCAGTTTGCCATTTCTCAATAGGAAAACCCAAGAACATTTTTGTTATGTTGATATTGTTATGAGGATCAGAATTACTTTTAGTTTATTTATCATGCAATTCCAGACATTTCTAGAATTATCTAACAATCTGTAATATTCCAGAAATTTATTTGGTGTGACTCAGCAGTTTCCACAAATAGTACATCTTGTCATATACTATAATAGCAACAGAACATTCAACATGCTTAAAGTAAAAGTATAAAAGTAGGCTTGTAAGTAATAGAAAAAACTCTTTTGCCCGAGGGCTTACCCTTGTGGCTGGCTGTGATTGAATTTGGATGTGATACTGTGATGAAGCTATAATCAACTGCAATAACTATGGTGGAGCGATAACCTTTGACCTTGCTATATCCGGAGAGAAGAAAGAGACAATGGCCGGAAAGGAAAGAAAATAAAGAGTCTAGAGTTCATTATGGAGTCGTCGGTAAGAGTTTGTCTACACAGAAAATCCAGTGAGTGGAAAGAATCCAGTGAATCAAGAAAGTAAAGCATTGTTGTCTACAGTCAGTGGAACTTGGAGTTTGAAGTTAATCAAGATCAATATGTGAATGGCCATGAAAGACAGTAAGCGTGCTTTACGAACTGCTTAACTTAAAATGTAACAGTGTAAAAATAATTAAATAATACTTTGAAAAGGTAACTGCTTGTTGTCACACTTTGGTTGCATGCCTTTTATCGTACTCGGAAGCTCTTTTTAATGATGCCTTGTTCGCAGACATCTCATGATTATTCCGGCACGTAACAATATAATCTTTGTGGTATTTGCATGCTGTCCTACCCTTCTTATTAATGTTGGTCTTTTTAGGAGGAAATCTTCTTTTGGACAAGCCCCAAGTGAACATAAAACTAGCAGACTTTGGAATCAGCAAACAAATGGATGTAAGAGCATAGTAAATAAAATTTCCATTGCTGGTAATGTTTTGCATAAGTTCTTGTTTTCTTTTACATTCATGATTGCATCACAAGTTAGAGGTGGGTGCAGGGTAAACCACTAATTTGGATCAGCACTCCAACATGGTGTATTTTTTACAACAACCACTGCACTTAGCCCATTGACTCCTGGGAGTGAGACTTACTAGATTTTACTCTGTCTAATGTCACACGATTTTATTCATCAGTGGGGGGAGGGAAGGGGGGGGGGGGGGTGCACGAGTCAATGGGTTAACAATCTCTACATGCATTCAAAGACACTACAGTATGTCCCCATTAATGTACTCTAGGCCCATACTGCCTTTAACAGAGAGAAACCACTAACATGATGAAAACCTAGTACTTTAAGAGCAGGGCATCCTGGGCAGACTATCTTTGGTTTGAATTTTCTCTTGTCAAAGATCATTAGCCAGTCTAGATTTGCTATTAACGTTAAGTCTGCTATAAGCCTACAAGGCCCATCAGGCTGGCACTTATCTCCGGTTTCGGTAGCATGAAGTGACTAGGAGTATTTTCTACTCCCCCTGGATGGGATGCCAGTCCATCACACTGTTACCCCCAGCATTAAATTTGCCAGTACCCATTTATACACCTGGGTGGAGAGAGGCACTGTGAGAGTAAAGTGTCTTGCCCAAGAACACAACACAATGTCCCCGGCCAGGACCCGAACCCGGACCACTCGATCCGGAGTCGAGCACAATAACCATGAGGCCACCGCGCCTCCCAGATTTGCTATTAAATACAGTAAATCTTTCACATGCAACAAATCTCACAATGAACAAGCAGCAACACCCTTGTAAAAGCTGAAGTGAATTTGCGATGATCTACAGTAACTAAACCAAATCATTTTAAATCTATATACCGGTAAAACCTTTCACTAGATGCTTATCTGTGTGCTTTATCATGTTTTAGTTTTTTGCCAAATCTCATTCCCAGGGTCTTTCTCCTCTGCAGGGAATAGAGACTATGGGAACGAGGTTGGTTTTTCACATGTGGCCTTAGATTCCCTTGCAGATTATCCACTTGACTTCTCTGATTTTCTCTAATAATGTTTAAATTCAACAGAAACTGAAAACAGCCACAGGAGGACTGGTTTCTAAAGACTTTGTTGCTTCATTCTACTGGACAAGTCCAGAATTACTTAGTGGTGAACCATTTGGAAGAAAAACAGACATATGGTATCTGACAAACAGACAGGCAGATATGCATTCAGTCAGTCAATCAACCAATCAGTGTCTGTCAGTGAAGGATTCAGGGAGTCAGTGTGAGTGAACCAGTCAGTCATAAAGTCAGCGAGTTGCTTAGTGAGTTGGCTAGTCAGTCATTTCTTGGTGGAAAACTAATAACCATTAAGTGTTCTCTTAACATCTGGCAATTAGTGTCAATTACAATCAATCAAGCAATCAATCAATGAATTAATCAATTTTTATTTAACTCGCACAGAAAATTATGAAAACAAAAGTTAGGATTTATACAGTAGTGTTAAAACAAAATTGTCGGTACAATACGTGTTGAAGAATAGAAAAGAATCACAATAATTTACATCTCCTATGTACCGGTAATAATAAAAAGGGGAAAAAGTATTAAGGAGAAGAAAGAACAATAAGTTACTAAATATTTGTTATGTGTGTAGAATTTGGGACACCTAAATAGTTGGTAAAATAATCAAGTAGTTGCCCGCAAATTAACTCTAATATGAGCAAAAGGAATATAAATAGCTATAACAAATTTTATTTAAAAAGTATTGCTTCTTATACCGACTACTAGCTTTAAATTTAAAAGAATTATATCAAACATACTAACATAAATTACCCAAGAATCAATAACACTCTTATAACCGTCAATCATAGACTTCTTTACGTTTTGATGATATGTAAAAAAGGGAGTGATTTGCTTAACATGACTTGGCAATGAATTTCAGAGTTTAGTACCAGTATAATGAAGGGAATGAATACCATATTGAGTAGTTTGAACTTGGTATAAAAAAGGTCTTGATTAGGAGATTGACGAGTATAATATGAATGGACGGAAGATATTGGCTTAAAATAATCAGTAAAACAAGGAGAATTTATTTTATTAAAACACTGATAAACAAAAGAAAGTCATCAGCAAACAGGTGAAAAATAAGCAACTGCAAGGTGTTAGGTAGGTCGTCAATCAATAACAAAAATAACAAAGGTCCAAGAACAGATCCTTGAGGGACCCCACAAGTGACAGATAGGGAATCAGAGTCATGACCATTGACACACAAAATTGTTCTCTGTTAGATAAATATGATTGAAACCAATCATAGGCTTTACCTCTTATTCCATAATCATACAATGTCAATAAAAGAATGGAATGATTAACTTTATCAAAGGCCTTTTGCTAAATCAATAAATATACCACGGCCAAACTCGTTGTTGTCTATAGAGTGACGAATAGATTCAGTGATACTGACTAGTGCATGATTAGTTGAGCATTTCTTTCTAAAGCCAAACTGAAGTGAGTAGAGAATGTTATGGCATTCAAGATAATCATAGAGTTGCTTACACATAGCTTTTTCAAAGATTTTGATAAAAGAAGATAGGACTAATATAGGCCTATAACTATCTTTGTCTTGTCTAGAGCCTTTCTAAAAAAAAAAGAATCATTAATAAAATTAGAGATGAGAGACGTGGAGCAATATGAGCCTTAAGAATTTTTAGTAAGGGAGCTGGGACACTGTAGAGACCAATGGATTTGTTACTGTCCATTTGAGATATATTAGACTCAGTTTCAGCTGAGGTAACAGGGGAGAGGAACATTGATTCAGGGAAATTACCCTTTAGAAAAGAGTTAGGACAACAGTTTCAATGTGGAATATCTTTATCAGTGTTTTTTCCCACATTGACAAAAAATATATTAAAGATGTTGGCAATAGCGGAAGGATTGTCAACAGATTTTCCATTTTCTAACAGAATTGGAATATAGTCAGCTTTAATTTTACTAATGTTTATGATGGATCTAATTCCATACCTTAGACTAGCATTAGACTTGCTACAACCCGGATCAAAGACTTCGGGACACTCGTCAAATTTTGGGCGAAAAGTAGAGAATTTACTGTACATGC
>NC_090882.1:11741030-11751030 GCF_036669935.1 Montipora foliosa | reverse complement strand
TGTACCGCGGCGTCTAGTGCGGCGCTCTTTTAGGATGGTTATTCCGGAGGTGCGTTTGGAATGCGTTAATTGGCCGACTGGAATGGTTGGGTGGAATCCTTTACACTGTCCTTTCCTTTCGTTTCTGGTAGTTCACTTGTTTAATGAAGATCAGTAGAAATGCGGTTATATTAGACTGGCAATAGCCACAAAACCGGTTCCCTTGGGTAGAATGCTTGCTGCTCAGTGGTTTGGATTTACACTCCCGGTTTGTGGTAAGGAAAAAATGTTACCCAAGGCGAGTTCTTTTTGTGCCGACAGTTATGTTTGCTTCTAGCACTCACTCCACTAACACTGCTATAAGAAGTATAGTTCGCATATTTTGGTGTCTTAACCAAACAGTTACGACTTATCCTGTGGAAAATCGTGTTGTGAAATAAGATGATTTTTCTTTCCTGCCGTAGCTATAGAAATATCCGTAACCAGGTCATTTCTGCTTACACGTAAAGAAATGGTTTCATTCGTGGACATTCAGCCTCATCTGTCTGTTTTGCCTGACCAATTTAAAACATTGCCCCGCAATATGAATTTTGTCGGCTCCTCCACCAAAGAGAATAATAGGGGGCTGGTTTACAACGGTTACGATTTGTCGGCCGGTTTTGTCGGGGCTATAAATCGTACCGTGTAAATTGTGGTAAAAACGTGTCATTTTTTTTTCTTCCAAGATTTTTTCCTTTGGTCCCTTGTACGTATCCCACCAATTTTACTTAAAGTGTTAATTTGTTAAGTATCTGTGTGCATTACCCACTTGCATACCCTTTGATTGAAATGTCACGGAGGCCAAGAGGAAAGCGATGCTGGCTCACAAGCAGAACCCTTCCCCAAGCACACGCGACGCCCTTCAAGCAGCTAGAAGCAAAGGCCCAGCAGACCGCCGCCACTGTGCCAAACGAGTACTGGCAGAACCTACTGCGGCCCTACGAGCGTCAAAACAGCCCCGCTCAAATCAAAGACTGGGATGTCATCACTGATCAGAGCATGCAGCTGCAGCGTTGGGTGGAGCATTATCTCGAGCTCTACTCAACCGTCGGCAGAACATCGTCACAGACGCTGCCCTCATTGCCCTGCCTGGGATCCCAGTCATAGTCAGGAGCTTGACAACACTGGACAACACTGGAAGAGCTCGCATAGCCATCGACGGTCTCGCCAGTGGCAAGGCAATTCAACCGGGGAAGGACGGTTATCCCGCCGGAAGTTTTGAAGCATGGGAAGCAAACCATCCTGCAACCGCTTCATGAGCTCCTCTGCCTGTGCTGGTGGAAGAGAGATGACAGACATGAGAGATGCCAACATAGTCACCCTGTACAAAACAAGGGTGACCGTAGTGATTGCAACAACTATCGCGGCATCTCTCTCTCTCTTCTGAGCATCGTGGGCAAAGTCTTCGCTCAGGTCACCTTGACGCGCCTGCAGAGCCTTGCTTCGCAAGTCAACCCCGAGTCACAGTGTGGCTTGACAGCCGGGAGGTTCACAGTGGACATGATCTTCTCCCTACGTCAGGTGCAGGAGAAGTGTCGAAAGCAGCAGCTGTCCCACAAGCCTGCAAGGAGTTTGGGCTAACGATCAGCCTCAGGAAGACCAACATCCTAGCGCAAGGTGCTGTGCTGACTTTCCCCCCCCCCCCCCCTCCCAATCATCACCATCGACAACACGGAGCTGGAGGTTGTGGACGAACACTTTCACCTACTTGGGCTCCACTGTGTCAAGCTCAACTTCGCTTGATGCTGAGATCAGCCGCAGGGATCGCCTAAGCAGCTGCTGTCATGGCCAAACTCAACAAGCGAGCGAGTGTGGGGCAACGACCTGTTGAGCGAAAGGACCAAGATGTGCGTCTACCAAGCTTGTGTCCTGTCGACTCTCCTTTATGGAAGTGAGTCGTGGACGACCTATGCCAGACAAGAGCGGGGACGACGGAGAGTTAGCGGACGGAGACGGCGACTTAAGGTGGCTTAAGGTGGCTTACTACAGTTTTCCGAAAAAAAAGATCAAGGTTTTGGAATCTGTGAAATTAAAGCAACAGGAAGTATCTTCTGAAGTGTTAGTCACTGCAATTGTGAAAAATGTAATTTTTACCGAACAAATAAATGCAAATCAGGGGAAAATGCTAAACATAGTGACCGAGCTCCTGGAGGGGGACTGGAAACTAGACACTTCAAAGGCTTTTTTCTCGAAAACCAGCCGTACAACCCCACCTCAAAATTTTTCAGGATTTCCGAAAGCGAGAAAAAAAAAATAATTATGTAGAGAAATAAAATAGTTATGATGCAGGAACGAGATCTTTCACAACAAAGCAAATGAAGTACTAAATCATCGCCGACTCACTGGTCCACCTACCGCAAACTCAGGTCCAAGGACCAAATGAAGCTGTGCAAAAAAGCCAAGTCAAGGTACTATCAAGAATGTATTAATAACAACAAAGGAACATCGTGCCGGTCTTCTGGAAAACCCTGAATGAAATAACTTCTCGTGACAATAAATCTGGAAGTGTACTACGTGGATCTCATCGGACGAGGTTTTACAAAGCAAACCTCAACCAGTCGCTAACGTCATAAACAAACTACTTCACATCCATTGGGACTAAATTCAGCCCAACGAGCTCGTTCAAAAGATCAGTGCACATCTCTTGGGCGGTCATTCTTCTCACTGAAACTATGTCATCTTTTGTTTTAATATTTTTCTCTGACATTACAGGAACACTTTGTTCAGAAAATATCTCGCCTCACTAAAACACTAAGAAGCGATTTGGCTCTAGAACAAGATTAGTTCTCGACTTCTTAAAGAATCTGCAGATGCCATCACAACCTCTCTTACCTTTTTGTAAATAGGTCCACTTTTCATCAGCAGTGTTTCCGGCTATATGGAAAATGGGAGAAAGGGGTTCCAATATTTAAGTCCGGTGACCGAAACAAACGCCCGTAATTACAGACCAATTACAATTCTACCAGTTCTAAGTAAGATCATCGAGGAAAGCCGTTCAAATGCAGATTTATAACTTCCTCAAAGATGACACAAACTCCCTTGCTCCACCCCCCCCTCCCCCTTCTGTGAACACAAATTGGTTTTCGCCCAAACCTTTCAATTGACTCCCCGGTGGCCCTTGCCATCCCCTTACATGATAACAATTTTCTTTTCTTCCCTTGCCCCCACCCCCCCCACCTATGGGACAACCGTGGCTTGTTAATGGTGCCCATTTTCCTCGACACCTCAGCATTTAATTAGCATTCGATACAGTCGACCACCAACTGTTGCTAAAGAAACTGAGAGATCTCTAGGTTGGATAACAATTCCAGGATTGGTTTTAAGTCGTATCTCTCTGAGTGAACAGGTGCTCTCGATTGGAAATTGCCTCTCCTGACCTAAGCCTATACTCAGTTGGAGTACCGCAGGGCAGCATACTTGGGCATTACTGTGTATCATTTACGTCAATCGACTCTTCCCAATCTGTCTCCAGCGAACTGCAAAATATATACTAATAGCTTGATGACACACTGATTCACTACTTCTGCCCAAAACAGTCCAGGGACATCGAGACCTACTTCGAATAGAGACCTTACAAACTGTTTCACAATGGTTACAGTCTAATCTACTCACCATTAATTGTGCCAAATCACAGATTTGTTGTATTTGGAAAGCACGCGCCGTCCTAAAGTCTTTTTAACGCTGTTTCTATTAAGATTCAATATGAAAGACCTCTTGAACATGCACCATTCATTCAAATACCTGGGCGTGACACTTAGAGCAGATCTGTCTTGGAATGCGCCCATTAACAACCATTTGAAACAAGGACAACCAGTGCCTTGACCACCTTCTTAGTCCAAGAATCAAGACTCTTTTACCATTAAACGCTCGCCTAATACTTTATCACGACCTAATATCTTCCACCTTTTGATATATGGTGACATTATATGGGGTGACCCAACAACAACACTCTCTTGAGATTTTTATGCTTCCCAACCGCTACCCATACAGCCAACAAGGGCAGCCGATAATTAATTCTGGACAGACCAAAATACTCCGAAACCCGAAAAGCCCTCGAGGTAATTAGAGTGGACAGCAACGTGTTCAGTTTCGCTCAACAGACGGCACCCCTGTCACCGATGTGTTTTCATTTTACATTCTGGCACTTTATAATATCATACGCGAGTGTTTTAACATTTCCGGCATTGGAGCTCAACAAATAATGACATTCACCATCATACCCGCCACAAAGCCCAGATCTCTGCACCTGTCTGATCCTTCTTCTTTCACAATCAACTGGGCAAAGCAACAAAAATTACATACCAAGCAGCTCTCGATTTTAACCTTTTAAGTCTCTGAGATATAGAAAACTGCATCGATCTTACTTTTTAAAAGCTAAAGTGGCACCACGCATTTCTTTAATTTTTACTATTTTTGATATCGTATGGTTTTGTTAAGATTATGCAGTATTTCCTTATGTAGCTTTTACGCTTGTTTTTTTTTTATAATATTTTTCACAGGGCTCCGTTCCGGGAAAACCACTGAATGTGAGAAAGCCCCTGTATAATATTACATATTATTCGTTATATTGTTATTATTATTTGGTCCTACTAAGATTCAGCTCACTTATGACAATTGTTGTATCTTTTACATTACTTCCTTCTCCCTCACCAGTGCCTTTGTCTTATATAATTCTAATGTCATCTAAAGCGCTGATCGGTAAGGGGACCGGATTCTGTGATATCTGATAAGGGAAGATGTCTTACAGAGCTGGTTGAAAAAATGTCTACCTCCTATGATTCTCAGAATTTGAAACGTTTCAAGTACATTACGAGATGTGTTCAGACACAGGTATGTTATTCTCATGAGTGAAAGTAAGCGCTTTCGTGGCAAAGTGAATCCAGGTGTTGTCGTTGATTACCGGCCACCATATTGGTGGACCACAGATGGTCCACTAACATGGTGACATCATGTGAAATGCTTCAGCAAATTAATAACTCAGAAACGATGTACTGCACAGACCTGAGAATTGGAACTTTGAAATCCAAAGTGCAAGAATATGGGCAGGAGTGTTTTCATTTTCGGCGTAACGTTACTAGTAAGATGATGTGAAATGCAATCTGCAAATGAAAACAAATAAAAATCATGAAAACTTAGCAATTATGCATTTCGGCCATATATTCAAAGGCCACCTTCACATTTGGTTTTCTTGAGGAAAATTTTTTTTTATTTTGGCATGGTAACATAAGACCCCGGTCCGATGTTCGATGACCAGTGCTTATTTGCAGGCTTGCACCCAATTAATAAACCTTATTCACAATGGCCGCCATGTTGGATTTGCTATCATCATGTAAATTAGCTACACACTTCTGAGGGGGCAAACAACACAAGTTCGAGAGGTTTTAACGAATATCTTAGCCACACAGACGAGTTTTTTCATGTTCATTGAAATGTTTTCACTTAAGTAGTAAGATAGAATGATTACACAAGTTACTTCCATGTTTTTTAAGTGAAAAATGAGGAGATAACGAAGTAGAAAGTCAAAATGTCAAAGGCAATCAAAGATATAAAATTATCATAAATGGGACTTTATTCTAAATTCTAAAATGTACTTTTAGAAATGTTATTTTCAATATTTTGACGAGCCGATTTTCCGCAATTTGCCTTTTTCCAATGTTTGCCCCTCAGCATAACACATGGCTCATTTGCATGACAGTTTGAAAACCAACATGGTGGCTATCATGAATAAGGCCTATTAGGAGGAATATGACTCTGGCTTGTTCCATGATCAGCAATTTAGGTTACAACACCTTGGTTTTTTTTCGTTTCACAAATCAAAGAACAAAACAAGGAGGCAATATTGTATGGTATGTAAATGTAAAATGTAAATGCTCTGTTTGTAGTGGAAGTGCACTTAGCTATCAAGCTAGTTCACAGGCACCCCACTTTTAATACTTTGAAAGAAATTATGATTAAGAACCCCAACTGACAGGAGGCAACCAGTTGGCTATTAACAACAGCTAGATTCACTCAAAACTGTCCCCATTAACCCTTTCACTCCCAAGAGTGATACTTGTAGATTTTACTCTGTCTAATGCCAGACGATTTTACTCGTCAATTGGGAACCCCACAGGAGTGAAAGGGTTAACAAAGCGTGGTAGAGTTGAATCTGGAACAACTTGAAACAATCCAAACCAGAGGTTAGAAGGGATTTGAACCTGGGGTAACTGCATGCAAACCCGATGCCCTAACCACTAGACCACGCTGTCTCCCATGCCAGCATGGCTTTTGAACCTGGTTAGTGGGAGGTATGCATCGAGTTTACAACATTTCCTTTACTGTTTCTTATGCAGGGTTCTATGGAAGACTTATTAAGACATAAAGGACCTTTACCCGAAACTTTAGTCAAGAAATTCACTATACAAACCCTTACTGCAGTTGACTTTCTTCACAACAAAGAAGGAGTCATTCACAGGGACATTAAAGGTTAGATTATTTTTGCTTACATCTGGCTTTCAAACTGATCTTAAAATTCCATAGTTAATATTGTGCACAATGGCCCACAAAATAGCAGTCAGAATGCCAAAATCATCAGTTTGCCATTTCTCAATAGGAAAACCCAAGAACATTTTTGTTATGTTGATATTGTTATGAGGATCAGAATTACTTTTAGTTTATTTATCATGCAATTCCAGACATTTCTAGAATTATCTAACAATCTGTAATATTCCAGAAATTTATTTGGTGTGACTCAGCAGTTTCCACAAATAGTACATCTTGTCATATACTATAATAGCAACAGAACATTCAACATGCTTAAAGTAAAAGTATAAAAGTAGGCTTGTAAGTAATAGAAAAAACTCTTTTGCCCGAGGGCTTACCCTTGTGGCTGGCTGTGATTTAATTTGGATGTGATACTGTGATGAAGCATAATCAACTGCAATAACTATGGTGGAGCGATAACCTTTGACCTTGCTATATCTGGAGAGAAGAAAGAGACAATGGCCGGAAAGGAAAGAAAATAAAGAGTCTAGAGTTCATTATGGAGTCGTCGGTAAGAGTTTGTCTACACAGAAAATCCAGTGAGTGGAAAGAATCCAGTGAATCAAGAAAGTAAAGCATTGTTGTCTACAGTCAGTGGAACTTGGAGTTTGAAGTTAATCAAGATCAATATGTGAATGGCCATGAAAGACAGTAAGCGTGCTTTACGAACTGCTTAACTTAAAATGTAACAGTGTAAAAATAATTAAATAATACTTTGAAAAGGTAACTGCTTGTTGTCACACTTTGGTTGCATGCCTTTTATCGTACTCGGAAGCTCTTTTTAATGATGCCTTGTTCGCAGACATCTCATGATTATTCCGGCACGTAACAATATAATCTTTGTGGTATTTGCATGCTGTCCTACCCTTCTTATTAATGTTGGTCTTTTTAGGAGGAAATCTTCTTTTGGACAAGCCCCAAGTGAACATAAAACTAGCAGACTTTGGAATCAGCAAACAAATGGATGTAAGAGCATAGTAAATAAAATTTCCATTGCTGGTAATGTTTTGCATAAGTTCTTGTTTTCTTTTACATTCATGATTGCATCACAAGTTAGAGGTGGGTGCAGGGTAAACCACTAATTTGGATCAGCACTCCAACATGGTGTATTTTTTACAACAACCACTGCACTTAGCCCATTGACTCCTGGGAGTGAGACTTACTAGATTTTACTCTGTCTAATGTCACACGATTTTATTCATCAGTGGGGGGAGGGAAGGGGGGGGGGGGGGGTGCACGAGTCAATGGGTTAACAATCTCTACATGCATTCAAAGACACTACAGTATGTCCCCATTAATGTACTCTAGGCCCATACTGCCTTTAACAGAGAGAAACCACTAACATGATGAAAACCTAGTACTTTAAGAGCAGGGCATCCTGGGCAGACTATCTTTGGTTTGAATTTTCTCTTGTCAAAGATCATTAGCCAGTCTAGATTTGCTATTAACGTTAAGTCTGCTATAAGCCTACAAGGCCCATCAGGCTGGCACTTATCTCCGGTTTCGGTAGCATGAAGTGACTAGAAGTATTTTCTACTCCCCCTGGATGGGATGCCAGTCCATCACACTGTTACCCCCAGCATTAAATTTGCCAGTACCCATTTATACACCTGGGTGGAGAGAGGCACTGTGAGAGTAAAGTGTCTTGCCCAAGAACACAACACAATGTCCCCGGCCAGGACCCGAACCCGGACCACTCGATCCGGAGTCGAGCACAATAACCATGAGGCCACCGCGCCTCCCAGATTTGCTATTAAATACAGTAAATCTTTCACATGCAACAAATCTCACAATGAACAAGCAGCAACACCCTTGTAAAAGCTGAAGTGAATATGCGATGATCTACAGTAACTAAACCAAATCATTTTAAATCTATATACCGGTAAAACCTTTCACTAGATGCTTATCTGTGTGCTTTATCATGTTTTAGTTTTTTGCCAAATCTCATTCCCAGGGTCTTTCTCCTCTGCAGGGAATAGAGACTATGGGAACGAGGTTGGTTTTTCACATGTGGCCTTAGATTCCCTTGCAGATTATCCACTTGACTTCTCTGATTTTCTCTAATAATGTTTAAATTCAACAGAAACTGAAAACAGCCACAGGAGGACTGGTTTCTAAAGACTTTGTTGCTTCATTCTACTGGACAAGTCCAGAATTACTTAGTGGTGAACCATTTGGAAGAAAAACAGACATATGGTATCTGACAAACAGACAGGCAGATATGCATTCAGTCAGTCAATCAACCAATCAGTGTCTGTCAGTGAAGGATTCAGGGAGTCAGTGTGAGTGAACCAGTCAGTCATAAAGTCAGCGAGTTGCTTAGTGAGTTGGCTAGTCAGTCATTTCTTGGTGGAAAACTAATAACCATTAAGTGTTCTCTTAACATCTGGCAATTAGTGTCAATTACAATCAATCAAGCAATCAATCAATGAATTAATCAATTTTTATTTAACTCGCACAGAAAATTATGAAAACAAAAGTTAGGATTTATACAGTAGTGTTAAAACAAAATTGTCGGTACAATACGTGTTGAAGAATAGAAAAGAATCACAATAATTTACATCTCCTATGTACCGGTAATAATAAAAAGGGGAAAAAGTATTAAGGAGAAGAAAGAACAATAAGTTACTAAATATTTGTTATGTGTGTAGAATTTGGGACACCTAAATAGTTGGTAAAATAATCAAGTAGTTGCCCGCAAATTAACTCTAATATGAGCAAAAGGAATATAAATAGCTATAACAAATTTTATTTAAAAAGTATTGCTTCTTATACCGACTACTAGCTTTAAATTTAAAAGAATTATATCAAACATACTAACATAAATTACCCAAGAATCAATAACACTCTTATAACCGTCAATCATAGACTTCTTTACGTTTTGATGATATGTAAAAAAGGGAGTGATTTGCTTAACATGACTTGGCAATGAATTTCAGAGTTTAGTACCAGTATAATGAAGGGAATGAATACCATATTGAGTAGTTTGAACTTGGTATAAAAAGGTCTTGATTAGGAGATTGACGAGTATAATATGAATGGACGGAAGATATTGGCTTAAAATAATCAGTAAAACAAGGAGAATTTATTTTATTAAAACACTGATAAACAAAAGAAAGTCATCAGCAAACAGGTGAAAAATAAGCAACTGCAAGGTGTTAGGTAGGTCGTCAATCAATAACAAAAATAACAAAGGTCCAAGAACAGATCCTTGAGGGACCCCACAAGTGACAGATAGGGAATCAGAGTCATGACCATTGACACACAAAATTGTTCTCTGTTAGATAAATATGATTGAAACCAATCATAGGCTTTACCTCTTATTCCATAATCATACAATGTCAATAAAAGAATGGAATGATTAACTTTATCAAAGGCCTTTTGCTAAATCAATAAATATACCACGGCCAAACTCGTTGTTGTCTATAGAGTGACGAATAGATTCAGTGATACTGACTAG
>NC_090882.1:11716030-11728530 GCF_036669935.1 Montipora foliosa | reverse complement strand
TATTTCCTTAGCAACTTTAATCATCTGCGTCACTCACGATCGCCCTGAAGCAGCGAAGCCATTGAAGATCTAAACGCAAAAAAAAAGTATGGCTGACAAACCACCACCACCACCATACCCCGCGCAACAGCATCCCGGAGTATATCCACAGCCTGGTTACAATCCACAGCAACCAGCTTATTCATCTCAACAACCTGGGTATCCTCCTCAGCCAGCACCTTATGGAAATCAGCCAGGCTATACAAGCACAACAACAATAATTCACCAGCCGACTGCTGTGTTGGCAATGGCGAATTTTCATGAAATTCCGGTGCCTATGACTTGTCCGAATTGCCGAGCCACCATCGTAACATCTACAGACTATGTTACTGGTACTTTAACTTGGCTCGCATGTCTTGGTTTGTGCGTTGTAGGGTAGGTAACAGCACACTCCTTTCAGTGATGATAATTCCATCAATAATTTGGACGGTTTAAGCTAAGGTGATGCTGCGTTGTCGTTTAAATCAGCCTCGTTAAGCTTGCTCGTAGTTGTCTTTATCCAGTTTCGAAAAATCCTTCGTTCAAAATTTACACCTCGTTCTTGTCCATTACGTCTTTGCCGTAAACTAGTACAATTGATTATCTATAGTGCTACGCGCTTAGCACCGGGACAGAATAGACCTTTCATGTCTTCCATTGACTTAAGACTCAACGCCACATTTTTTCTTTTCAAACATATAGAGTGCGTTCGATTGGGAAATCCGGATTTAGATCTTAAAATCTGGATCTTCGGATTTCCAATCGAACACAAAATCCGAAAACGGATTTTGCGACGGATTTTGTTAATTGAAATCCTTACCCGACATGGATTTCCATATTACTGAATCTGCGGCAAAATCCGTTTTCAGATTTTGTATTCGATTGGAAATCCGAAGATCCAGATTTTAAGATCTAAATCCGGATTTCCCAATCGAACGCACCCATATTGTAGGATGCGATAAGCTACAAAGAATAGTGTAAAGTGCTTCTAAGACCAGTCACATGCACTAATATTCCTGTTTCGCTACCTGCGTCGGGCAATTGATTTGACCAAAAAAATGTATTTTCTCTCTTCGATTTGACAGGCGACGAAGAATCGTCATTTCCTTCACATTTTCGTGTTTTATTATGGAAACGCTTCGTTTCTGTAAACAAGAGAAAGAAAACATTGCATATTTAACTTATACAATTTTGCATTAAGTAGGTCTGGCTTTGTCATCAGTTATCTCATGCATGCAGTATTCAAATGCTCTCAGGAATTTTGCATTTCTCTGTCTTCAAACTTGGGTTCTTGCGCATTTTTTCCCCTTTATCTTGTTTCTCTTGCATCAGTTAAATCGACGTTGGATAAATGGCAGAAAATCAATACCAGAAAGTTATATCCATATTCAAGCACAGTCTTGGTTTCGGCAAATTAATTAATCATACTACCTTCTGACATGAAATTTTCGCGACACGTTTAAAGTGACGCGAATAATAAGTACCCCGAACCATAACATGAAGCGAAAATTAAGTGAGTTACATTATGTCAAAAACCAAGAAAGAACGAGTTTATTACCGCAGAAACGTTTGCAAAATCACATTTTTTACTGTTCTGAGGCAATGTCTAGGCCAGAGAACATCGTTACTGCTTTCTATGTCCTCTCCAGGCGGCAACTCTTTTGAACAGTCTTCAAACTGTTCATTAACTGGCTCCCTATAATACTGTTCCACTAGCTGCTTAAATTTCTCAATGGTTTCCGTTTCCATTATAACTGTCGTCTCTACTGGAATTTTCAAACCCCCTTGTTTATGAATGTCTACCTTAAGCTATCGGTTTTGAAACCAATACATGCAACTTGGTTGGTGGAAATGTCACAGTATAACTTTTTCACCAGCGCACAAGGGAGGGAGGGAGGGTTCATGTCTTGAAAGGATGAGAGAGGGCGGGAATAAATGGTGTGTTAAGGGAGGTATTACCGCCAGTGTCTTATTGCCAATGAAATGTAAATTGCGTATTACTCAAAAACGCGAAATTAGAGTGATTCAAATTATAAAATTTCCTCAAAATCGCGAAATAAACATTGTGCATGATGGGTAGAATAGAGAAAGGTGTTTACTAAAGTAAACTAATACCTATCGTTAATATCCTTTCGAATTGGTTGGCCTAAATTAACTTCTTGCCCAAAATTACTCAAAAGCGCATCGTAAAACAGAGCAAAGACAAAAAACCACTAATTAGAACAAGAACTTGATGAAGTAAAATGGTCAACGTGAGAGTATTTCTGAGAGTCTGTGGTCGATGACTTTGAGTGAAATGTCTTTGTTGGACATGTATGCCGAAACACCATGCTCTTTATCTTCCTTTTCCCATCAAACTTGTAAAAGAGACAATTACTTGCATTACGCAGAAACTTTCTCCTAACTTCGTACTTCGTTTGTAACCAAGCAACCTGGTTATTTCATTGATGAACCCTATGACGTCAGTCAACATAGCGGAACAAGTTGACGGATGACATCTAGCGCTATAATCGGCTGATTTCGTTACAATCATTATTTAAGGCTTTGGTTGAAAGTAGAGCTTCAGAATCCGATAATTTATAAAAGGCGAGAGGAGGCACTCGTAGGCTCGACTTCCAGCAGCTGTTTCAGGAAATGAGCCCGCAATCGAGGAGGTTACCCAAACCCGAGACCTATCACTTCCTTTCAAGCTGTTTCTCTTCATTGAATTCAAACGAATGGGATTCCAAGCCAACTCAAACAGTCGATTGTAGGCTAACAAAAATGTCTTCGTTTGTAATAGCCTGCGATAAACGGTAGTTTTACTTGGAACAGCTTCCTTCGGACCTCAACGAAAAATGGCGACTGCAAGCAGCTTACCGTTTCTAAACTCATTCTAAAGTATCCATTTACCATTAGAACTATCAAGTATTCACCGCTGAAATTCGCCAAAGGCCCGATGATTGTTCATAAATTTATGTGCCAATAACCTAGAATTAATCAGAAGTTCAGAATCAAGAATTTGATTTGTCTTCATGCACAGACATTTTTCGCAAGTGAAGCACGTGCTCAATGCAAAATCGAGCGCGGAACGCAATGCTGCTATGTTTTGTTCCCACAAAAATCTCGCAGTAGTCTTAAAAAAATAGACGATACCGTAAACCGATGAGCCTCATTCCATCGCAGATCGAGACTTATGGGTAACGAACTTCTGGTTATGGTTCAT
Source organism: Montipora foliosa (assembly GCF_036669935.1). Taxonomy (NCBI): domain Eukaryota; kingdom Metazoa; phylum Cnidaria; class Anthozoa; order Scleractinia; family Acroporidae; genus Montipora; species Montipora foliosa. The sequence continues at coordinate 11,725,307 of NC_090882.1, read as the reverse complement.
TTTAGGTGTGATGCAGGATGCTGTCTGATTCCATTCTGTGTTGACTCCATGAAAGATGTTATCCATACCTGCCCATCTTGCGGTACTCAAGTTGGCGTTTATCGCCGAATGTGAAAAAGCAAACAGCGACTATCCTTAATTTTTGCCCGTTTTTACATTAGGCAATGTTAGCCGTTTTTATGCTGGGGATGTCGTCTCCCGTTGAGTGCGTCTCTGAGACACTTAATACTTAGCTCTTATTAACCGAACAGGAGGTCTGTATGGGAGAATCTTGACCGAGGTCGTGAGTACAGACCGAACGCAGTGAGGTCTGTACACACGACCGAGGTCAAGATTCTCCCATACAGACTGACTAAGCTCGGTTAATAAGATGTTTATTATATGGCAAACAAGAACAATTTAATTCGTTTAATGTAACTGGTTTGTACTAACTGACATTTTGCTTGCGAACGGCGATGAGTGGCGATGAGCAGAACTTAATTCTGTCAAAGTTTGCTCGTCATCCTCTCTTTTGTCATCATGCTGTTTGGCACTTCCATAAATAAATATTGGTAGAAGAAAATACTCAATATTTTTACATTTTAGTTTGCATCTTTTCACCGCAAAACATTACCGGTCTAAATGCCGGTCTAGATGGGAAAATCTAGACCGCGGTCAATATCGATTTTAGCCAATCAAATGCGTGAATTTTGTAGTTCCCAGTCCTCGTGAGACAGAGCCATATAATAAACCACTTTAATGTCTCTAGCATAAAAACGGCTACAATTAATAGTGGTTTAGATTTAAGGTCTCCTCGCTAAATCAGTGTTAAAAGTAATTTCATCGTACTTGCTTTAATTACAGCTTCTGTCGTTGTCAGTAGTAAAAGTGGAATGTGTATTGCAGCAACGAAACAGAGCTTCAGTCTTGAAATGACTGAAGAACTGTACATACGCAATGAAGAGGATGATAAGCGGTGATAAAGTCAACCGGGGGTGGAAGCGGAATAATGAATAACGGTTTATAACAAAAAAAGAATAAGGAATATTTAGCGTTCGAAAATTTGGAATAAAGAATTTTACGGTTTCCATTAAAGAATAACGAATACGGAAAAATGATCGAATATCAAACAAAATTTCAATAGTGAATAATGAATAACTCGGAAAAAAAAATGGAAGGAATAACGAATAACTGAAATCTAATTATTCATCTTTCACCCCGAAATTAAACGCGGACTCAATCTGTCGGTGTAGATTTTATACGATTTTCAACGGTTTATATGCTTGGTTGTTGTATCGGCGAAGAGATTATAGATTTGCTTTGACAATAAAAAGACATACTCGAACCGCGGAGTTAGATGAATATATAGTTCGTAATGTTTAGAGTTGTAAGCAGCTTTTCCAAGTTAGCTGAGGGGGATGATTGCGGACTTCCATACAAAGCTCGCCTCTTTGGCCCTCGTAATAAACTTCATACCCAATAAGTTGTCGCTGTACTATATACAAGTAGGCAATAGATGGACCCAAGGCAACTGAGACATATTACAGCCATTCAGTAATTCACTTTTTTTCTCAAATAGCTGCTATTAAATTCTTGGTATGTTTTCATTCTATTTGGCCTTTGTTGCTTGGTTATGTAACTGTGTAAAGAACTGACCAGCTTTAAAAACCTGTGAGAAGCACGGTACCCTGGTGAAGAATCTACAATCGTCGTCAAAAGTTGTTGTGGAGGTTGCGCGCATCACTTCACTTCACACCTAATTCGATTATTCTAACTATTGGCTGTGCTACTTGGGAAAATACCATGCTCTTGTGCACCCCCCCCCCCCCCCCTCTTCCCCATATTCAATGTTGGAAGAAAAGTTACCATTCTGTTTCGCGGGAAATCCAACATTGATAAGGAGGAGGGGGGTTATCTCTAAAGTGATGCTACCTTCCTTTTGTCCATTATTGTAGCTAGGGGTACAAAGAGTATCAAAAAACGAAAAAGAGTAAGGCCGATTTAACGGTGAAGGATTATTTTGAGCCCTTATTTCGGAAGGCACCGTCACTATCAGGGTCGGGTACAATGCAACCGTTAAAATTAGAGAGACAAAACGACGACTCGAAGATCATTTTTAACGAACACCGCATACCAGTCGACCAAACTACCAACTTCTCAAAACACGTCCTCACGAATTATCACACCACTGATGACAGTTTACTCACTTCACTCGTGCATTGCCATAGAGAGAGTGTATGCAGAAACCTAGAGAGGCATGCCTCGGCGACATGGAAAACACCCTTGCACTATTGAACTTGTGACACAGTTCAGCATGTGTTGATCAACAAATGCTGCAGTTCTTGTTCAACAAATCATTCCCCATGAACAAATTTATCTGTTCCCACCTGAGTGGCTTCATAGCTCAGTTGGTAGCATTGCATCGGCATCGCAGAGAGCCAGCCTCCTGAATACACCTGAACTTTTCAAGTGTCTATGTGTCTTATGTCTGGGCTCGCTACAGTTGTGTCGTCCAGTCTCATAACGAAAATGGAGCCTGATCGCAGGTTAGATGAGATATTGCGTTGTGTAATGGTTACGAAATGTCTAATGTCATTTTGAGGGATGGCCATGAGTGTTAACCTGCCTTCTCGACCAACCAAGCCGCGAAAGAGGAACTGCTCGTAGTCTAAAATGCTTTCAGGGTTATTGTTCCCACGACCGTGGCATGGTCCATTTTCACATTAACTGACCAATGAGGTATCGTCAAACAACCACAAAGCACGACACAAAACTAATAATAAAATTCAAATATCTTTACATCCGAACAGGGCCATATATGGAGGACTCGCTCTCTTACCTCATACAGTCTCGGTTTAAATACGAAGGACGAAATGCAATGCTGATTCTTCCTAATCCATGTTCGGTATAACATATTACCCTGATGAAGAAAATCAGAGTCTTATTAATACTGAATAAAGTAGCAAATTTACTTTTAATTATCTTGTTTCACGCACAAATAAAAGAGACGCTAAGAAATCTGCGGAAATCGTTGAGGAGATAGCGCTTTCTAGTGTAACAGACCAATAGTCCATTTTACAGTTGTGTGCTTAGTTACCTGGTCTATGAATGAAAGTGAGGCTGGAGTTGACCAACCTCTAAAAAAACACAGTGAGCGTCAAACTACTGGTAAGAAACTTGCAATTACTTGTTTATAAACGCAGACGTTCTTAGGGCTTCGTCACGCGTTCCTTCACCACTGACGTCTGCTAAAGCCAAAAACCACTTCCGTTCGTGTATTATGGACCAAGCAGAGGTCGTTTTCCAGTTTTGGGTAAAATCGTGTTTTGTATGGCATTCCTTCGCAGCATGTGATTGGCTAGCCGTTAAACGGAAGTGGTTTTTCGTTTCAGCGGACGTTAGTGGGGGTGCAACTGGTGACGAAGCCTTGACAACGTTTGCGTGGGAGGCTAGTTTATAATACAAAGGGCAAATTTTTCTCAAAGGTCAACCAGGACGAAGAAAGCCATTTCTGTGTCCAGTTAGTGCCAATGAACTGTAAAACACACGAATCAGCGGAATAAAATGTTACTCTTGTACCGAACCCTGAGCATAACCGCCAAAGTAATGAAACCAGACTGCTAAAAGACATTTCCTACAAGCAGGAGCCCTTTTAAGGGGGGTGTCTTGAAAACGAAGACCCCCCTTAAAATCACCTGGAAACGGCTCAATAACTACTTTTAGACATAGGGGAGTATAAGAAACAACACGGTTTTCAATTACCCAAAAGTTCCTGCTATACGAAAATAATGAAAGTAATTTTGCCCGGGGCAATTACCAAAATTAATGAAAAATACCCTCTGTCTCAACCGTACCAATTAGCATTTAGTGATTATTTTGCCCTCCATGTTACTAACTACTCGTTCCCAGTTTTCATTGATCCCGCTCTGCCTTAGCTCGAAAAAGTTATGACGTGTCTTCGTGTGTCAGCGGAAGCCCTTCAGACTACAAAATGGCCGTTCGACTTATTTAATTTACCGATACATTTTTTTCACACTGTCACTTTGGCAGTTAAGTACAGTTCAAATTCGTTTTCTTCAGCTATGGACAGTCTTTACCAGGAGACTAATCGGTGAGTATTGATAGCTTTTACCCTGGAAATGCCATGATCATTTGTTTTTTATCGTTCATAGCGTATAGCGCCGATCGACTTACCCGAACGTACGTTTCAGACAGGCTCACTGTCAGCTGAAAGTTGTTCGTAAGAATCACTCTATCGAAGTTAAACTTAAAAGGATTGAATGCTACGGCTTACGTATGCTTACATATTTTTTTTACCAACGGGTTTTTATTAACGGGTTTTACTCGGTTCCTTTTCACTCAAATTTGTTAAAATGCAATGATAGAGATCGTAAATGTAGAATCTTTCGTTTGATAAACCCTATGTATGAAGGGGGATTTCTTCGAAAGTCGATCGGCAGAAGGCAATGACACAGTAGTTCAATGAGATGTAAGCAAGTGGCCCGGCAAAGGACAACTGCTAAAATTAATACCATGCAACTCCTCACGAATATTTTTTACAGCTAGCGCGGATTTTTTGGAAAAAACGAGTCAGAATACAATAAGCATTATTCTTTGTTCGATAACTGTAAAAAATATTCGTGAGGAGTTGCAGGGCAGGCTATTGAACAGACACAATGCATAAGGAATTCTCAAATCTGCCAAATTTAGTCCTGATGGTAGAATATGCTTAAATGAGTGAAAAGGGTTATTTCCTAAAAAGTATTGTGGTGCCGTGCCGATGGGGAAGGAGGGGACTCCCCATTTGACAAGCAAAATCGTCTGGCGTTAGACAGAGTAAAATCAGTTAAGTCTCACTCACAGAAGTCTATTCTTATTCAGAGATAACAACCCTCTTTGAATCAACAATTACACCATGTCAATCTTAAACTATCTTTGTAATTCCCACATTTCATGCTATACTTCATTCTGTTGTTACTATTTTTCACATTAGAATTTTCTATTTATTATAAATTCAGCTTCCATTGCTTTTTATTCTGACTGACTGAGAATAGCAGAAGTTTCTGTCAAAACATGTTTTATAAACTAGAAGGTTTCGTCGCTTTCTTAAAATAATTATCCTTTTCTTGTCTGCTACAATCAAGACCATTTGAAATATAAGCCCTGCAAAGGGCTAACACTCAAAACGTTAGCTCAAAAACTGTTATTATGGTTGTTGATTTACCTTAGTGTATCAACTCACTTGATGCAACCAAATGACAGGGCTATGTAAATTCACATAAGGAAAAAGGTAAATCTGTGATGAGGGTGAGAAAAAAAATTTCTATTGGAGTACTTGACTTTGGGTGTTGTGTGTTTTTATTTTGTAAGGCTCATTGTTGGAGTTCAAGGACAGTTGAGCAAGCTAAGCACCACACATCAAGACTCATTACAAGGTACAAGAAAGTTAATGTAGTGTTATAACCGGCAGTTCTCTTATATGGATCTCCAAACAACCTATACCCATCGCTCCCTTATTGCACAGTCTTATTTGCAGAAAATACTGTGTATGCTGCAGATGTGAACAGAACTACAGTATGGGAGGGATGAACATTTTAACTTGGGCCAGAGATGACACTAGCTTGGACTTTTAAGGATCTTTAACGCTGAGGCAGCTTAGAGTAGTGGTTGGGCCAAGTGCCTTGAGATCCAGAGAACTCAAAGCTGAGACCCATTCTGACCACTTGCTGAAATAAGAATATTATTGTTACTGGTCATCCCTGGTTCAACCACTCTTGATCGTCATGGGTCTTTTCAACAGGTCTTTAAAGGGCTTTCAATTATAACTTTATTTTGTGTCAAAGTACTTTAGCATACCTGCTAATTGGAGACACAGTAACAAAGCAAAAAAAAAAAAAAAAATACCAGTAAATACTAAATAAATATTAAATATAATGAAATTCTAGGATACTTGTGCAAAAAGACCAATGCTATTCTATTATATTAGAAATATATGATAGAAATCTACCGATACTATTCTATTAAAAATACCTTTTGTCTGTACGAGCTGCAGAGAAAACAGTCACGTCCACATTTATTGCTAATTAAGTTTGAGAGATCCATTTGTGTTACTAATTTCTTAATTAAACTGACTCAGGGTGCTTGCATTTCTTGTGCCTCGAGGTAGGTGGCGCCATTATGTCCATGAATGGAATGCTTTCTGTACGTTACAGGTTAGGGTTAGGGTTATGGTTTCGAATTCTGAGTTGCTAAGGCTATATTGGGTGGTTTGTAGATTAAAAAGTTGTGATATGTATGTGGGGCAGATGCCATGTTTGACTTTAAACATAAGAATAGCTATATTTTGAGGTCTTTGATTATTTAAAGTCACAAGCTTAGCTTTGTTTAGAAGGTCTTCATAGGAACTGCTTTTGTCTTTGAAGATTGCCCTTAGGCCCTCCTCTCATAACCTTTCAAGTTTTCATTTGTCCGAAGATCTGATAAAATGTTAAACTATGGAGAAATATGTCAATTGTGGTAGAATATTAGTTTTAAATATGTGTAGGTTAGCCTTTTCTGGAATTAAATTTTTCATTCTTAGGAGAACTCCAAATTTTTGGCTAGATTTAATGCTAATGTGTTTGACATGTTTGCTGAAAGACAATTGGTGATCTCTTGTAACTCCTAAGAGTTTAAGACATGTCGTTTATTTGATTTCTCTCATTGTCAACCTTGAAATGGATCTTTGGGAGATCTTGCCCTTTTTTCTTAGTAATTACCATAGCCTGGAACTTTTCCTTGTTAGCTACAATCTTGGACAAATTAAATGGAACATTGAGACCACCCCTCCCCCCAAAATCAGTTATGGGAAAATGGCGCGTTTTGGCCTTCACGCACCTTCATCCTTGATTTGGGGGAGAGGGGGCATTTCTGTTCCATTTTATTCTGTCCAAGATTGTAGAAGTTTATTTATGGAATAAACATTGCCCTGGACATAGTTTTAGGATTCTCTTATTCATCAATGCTGAAGATTTGCATTTATGATAATAATTAAATGCCACTTCTTTAATTTTACACAGATGTTGAACAAAAAATAGAGCAAAGCCTAGAGCAGGCTTCTGCAAACTGCGATCGACTTGCCATCCTTCTCAACAAAGAGCCACCACAGAAAAAGCAAAGTGCTCGTATGTGAGTTTCTTTTTCTTACTCTACACAAGATATATAGGTTATTGACCAAGCGTGACCGACTGAGGTCAAGATGGCTGGATATTGGCCAAGAACTTGGCCAATATCCAGCCATCTTGACCGAACAAGCTTGGTCAATATAGGATTTATTATATGACTTAAAACACCAAAAAATGATCTTTGATCTTGCGGGACCAAGCAAGAAATCCCAAGGGGGCAAGATAGCTCCATCTTGCCCGCTTGGGTAGCCAATCACAGCACACGATTTGGTTCATCTTGCCCGCTCACCTAGCTAGTCATGTAATAAAAAATGATATAATAATATTATTGAAACCTGCTTCACACCTTGTTAAAGTAAATTCCTTATTAGTTGAAAATTTACAGAGCTTTTTACAGAAAACAGTGGAAGACATTTTAATTTCCCTGGATTAATGTATAAACTTGATGGTTTGTGTCAATCTTGTAAGTGAGTTTTGCTTTCTTCCACAGAAAAGTGGATCAACTTATATATGATTTAAGACATTTAAACACAGGCTTCCTGAACTACAAGCATCGCAAGAGGTTGAAGGTAAAAAATGGTAACTTACAACATAACAACAGCCTTTGCAGTCTTATAGACTGTTTCTCAATCTGAGAATGCAAGTTTTTCTATTACTATTCCTTGGCCTCTAACTTGAGGCCAGGAGAAGGTGCAGTGTATTGCTGTTATGCTTTTTCAAAGAGGATCCTTATAATGTACAGTGCCCCATACCATCTACAGGTATCAACAGAGTGAGCTCTAGGGAATATGTTCTTATTCCTTTTACAGGAACAAGAAGAAAAAGAAAGAGAAGAACTCCTTAACAGAAGATTTACAACGAATGTAAGTTTCACATTAGAGTAAATTACTTGAGACAGGTACATGTTTTTACTTGTTATTCTCCCAATATTGGCACAGCTGAGTTGAAGTTGGGTATCCTTAGTCAGGTCCTTAGTTTTCTCAATTAATTCTATTAAGTGACTCTCCAACCATGGGCAACTGTTTTCAAGTTAAACTTCCTTTAATGTCAACATCATACACATGTAATTTGCCTTTTGTTGTGGAGATTTAGTACATGCAGGGTTCACTTGAAAGGTCCTTCCCAAGACAGGCTTAATTTTTCAACTCCCTTGATTTTTTTCGTGTCCATTCCTAGTTGAACATGTCAAATACAGTGTAAGCTCTGAAAAATCTATCACGATAGGCTGTGTATCATAGTTTAGTGTATTGCTTTGACTGGCAAATTATTGGGTGTACGTGGTCAGGGACGGTGGTGGAGAGATGAGTTAGGGTTAGAAAAGGTGACGATGACGATGATGATGACAATGACAATCAAGTGTTTCTAGTTGATTCAAATGCACACAGTATGTGGCTCACTTTAGGATTAGTTAAAAATAGCACTTGATAGTAAAAAGCTATTAAAACTGTGTGGTTTGAAGATTTTTTAAATATCAGTTGCAAGAAAGTGTTCATAATAACAAAATTGTTCAAAGAATTTGCTAATTTTGTCTTTTAGAATAGTGGTGAAACGTCTATCATGATAGATCATGCCTTGCAGCACAACACCTCCCTTCAAAACGCAGACCGAGGGATAAGTGATTTATTGAGCGGTGGATCCAGTATTTTGACAAGTCTTAGAGATCAACGTGTAACATTAAAAGTATGCTTATTAATTATTAAAGACAATTTGAGTAGACCTTTAAAATGACCAACCCAATGCAAGCCATTTATTTACCCATTAAGTTGAAGTGGCTTGTGAAATTATGCACCCTAGTCAGGGACATTACTTAACCACAAAGTAGTGAGAAGAAACACCATGTATGAACCCACCATACACTGAATACTAACCAACAAAGGTTAAATTCTTAGATTAAATTATAATTAGGCCTCAAATGTTATTGCCCCTAATTAAATGAAATTAAGATTAGCATTAAGATTAAGATTAGGAGCAATAACGTTTTAGGCCTAATTTAATCTCAAAATCCAACCATTGTCGGTTAGTATTCAATATATCGTGGGGTCATACATGTTGCTTTGGTGTTTCATTTCACTATTTCGTGGTTTAGTAATGCTCAATTGTCAGGGTTGAAGGTGGTGAAGAGGTTTTGATTCAAG
>NC_090882.1:11688530-11708530 GCF_036669935.1 Montipora foliosa | reverse complement strand
CGAGTGACTGCTGTGAGCAAATTTTCACAAACCTTATTTAAAGTTTTACCGAATGATGTGATAATCTTTGCAGCTTAAATTAAATATGTTGCCTTTTCTTGCGCAGAACAACAGAATAGAACTCTAACACTGGAATTTTGTTACCCTGCCAGAGACAAACCTGAAATGTTTACGTTCGTAAAAACGTTCAATATTTCTTTTTATCGCACAGTGAAGTATCAAAATAAATGTTGGGCGATTTTATTTTGTAAAACTGTTGTAACTAGAGAATAAATCATCGATGACTTCTTTCCACTTCCTCTTACAAATAATGCATCGAGGATTTCGTTGCAAACCGATTTGCAGTCCATATGAACAATCACTGTATGGAATGCAACTCTGTCTCGCCGGTCCAGTTAAATATCAGGCCACTGGATAATTATCTCTTTCGGGACTGATCGCGTTTATCTGCTGCGGAGCGATTGTTACGTTTGTTACGGATGCAGTTGAACAACCGAGGCCAGCACCACTACTGGTAAAAAATATACGACGTTTTGTCCCCTGATTGTGACGTTCCTTTACTGCTTGTGTGAAAACGGAATGAACTTAACCTAACAAATATTACAAGCAAAAGATCCAAAAGTCGCGATTGGGTATCCTGTGGGCTAAAATGAACAATCTTATTATCTTGGCTTCTCTTTTTCCTCTCTGTTTTCCAAGTTTAGGTGTTGTTTCTCCAAGACATGGACTCATCCTAATGGAAAACGGATAGAGAATACAGCGGAAGGCACAGTTCTCGAATACTAGCTGTAGCATATGATGGTTATTTGTTTTTTTGTTTGATGTTGGCTCAGGGAGCTTTTAATAGATCTAAAATATTAGCACACCCTAACCCTTACATTTATGTGACCAAGGACCTGTACTGTAGTTTCTCTCGACCCATTTTCGTTGTTTATTTTATAACTTACAGGATACGATGACAAGCTATCCTCTGCTTTTATTATACCCATAATACTTAAACTTCAAATCCTATTTAACCTACGTCGCGTACGGTAAATTAAACTTTGATCAAATATTCAAGATTTCTTCTTTTTACAAAAGGCATTTATTTTCTATGACCAGAATTAACAATGAAAGTAGATTTGTGGAGGTGTTTTAAATCAATTTTGAACTGTCCTTGTTGCTTAAAAGAACAGGTGAGCATATGTGTGATTTTCTCAAAGTGGAACGTCATTTGTCGAACTTAAACTCGAGCGTATATATATCTTTCGTATATGACCATGACGCTGGGATATGTATTGCTCTCACCCAATCGACATCCCAAAATAACCCCTCTTAACTTTTTGCCGTCATACCTATTCCCATATTAGTCCTCTCTGGAAGTTTTTCCCAGATGACTAACAAGGGCTTTGGGGAGGGGACCCTACTAGCATTATTGTCCAGAAATGTGTTTGGGAATTATTACAGGAATAGTTATTATTAAAGTTCCTAGAGTTCAATCTGACAACTTTCATTAGTTTTAACTTGTACCAAGGTCATATAAGAGGACAAAGGTAGAAATTTGAAGATGTCAAGTGCCAATTTAATCTCCCAGCCTTATTAATTCACACGCAAAGAAATCATTTTATACTTGTATATTGAAAAGTTAAGCAAATATTCACTTTATGTATTGGGGCTGTATAGTATTGACTTTATATTCATGTGTGTTCTGCCAATGAATGTTTTCAATATTGTGAGGTGGCCACACACTACATGCCATCCAAACCTGCTTTCATTTGTGGAATCTGAAGACCACGAAAGGTTTGTTTTCTATCTTCTCTTTTTGTATTTACTGAGGATTTGTGTTAAGTTCATTAACCCTTTGTGTGTTTGATTGGTTGTGAATAACTTTATTGTCAAAAGTTTGGTGTTATTGGGTCATGATAAAGCCATTATCCATCGTTCTTTCTGCATCAGGCCAGTGTATTTAGGAGAACTTGGGCATAATGATTTCATGGAAATAATAGGAAATTTTTATTTGATTGTCACTGATTGTAGTCATGAGTATTCTTTCAAATGATCAATTGATATTATTACGTAAATGTTTACATATAAAAAGTTTTGTGTGTTCAGCTATCTCTTAAGTTTTTTCATAAGTTACCGTAGCTGTTGTATGTAGGTCTAGTTCATAAATTAGTCAGTGTAAGCTTCCCAAATAGATTTAGGTTTAAAGATGAATGGTTGGCAATATGTAAAATGTGTTGACAAGGTTGGAAAGCTGAGGCAAGGCTAGGTTTGTCATGAAGTACTGTTACATGAGAAATTTTGAAAATGAAAGGTCTTTGCTTTTAATTTAATTGAAACCTTCAATGTGTAACATTACTAATAACAACAATAATAATAATAATAATAATAATAATAATAATAATAATAATAAGAAGAAGAAGAAGAAGAAGAAGAAGAAGAAGAATAGTAAGAATAATAATTATTATTCTCATTATTATTTGAAGATTTGCTCTTGCTGATCTGTCAAAATAACTGTCCCTAGTAATAATATTGCTAAATACTTATATTGAGATGTGAATACATTTTAAGTCTTTTAAATAAATTAACAATTGCTTCCATTAGTGTAGTGTTCAAAACTAGGCCGCAAAGGCATAAGGGATAACTGTCAGTCTAACTGCTAAACTTTCTTTTTTTGTTCTGCTCATTGTGTGTCATAACTCAAGTCACGTGTGCTGATTGCAAACGTGCACAGGCACGTGTTGTTTTGCACAAATCACTTTTGTTTGCAGACACCACATGTAATGACAGTTTTGCGACAATACTGTTGGTATGAAAAGTGATAGTAATCATATTCCAGACAATAGACTGCTTTGCTTTAGCATATCATGAATTGTTTGTTGACTGTAGCAGTACTTGGATATGTATGTGATATGTTTGGCATGGATCGCTTAACATGTTGCCTTATTTCATTCCTTGACAAATATTATGTATCTATGTTGTGTAGAGTGGGAGTATTGTCAAACACATCTACCAGGCCCTGGTTGCTCAAAAAATGCACTGCGCCTCTAGCGGATAATTCAGTATTAAGTAGTACAGTTACTAAGCACTGTTGAAAGCTACAGTTTTAAGTGATTTCTCCAAGAATGTCAACCCTTTAAACAACTGGGGCTTAAGGCCTTGTGGTTCAAAAGGTAGACAGCACCAGTAAATACTTCCATCCATTACAAAAAACTGAGCCTAATGCTTAGCCCCAATGCAAATGGAACATGAAAAGTATGTTTGGCTTAGTAAATGGTTTGAAGTACATATACTGGAGAGTGTGACACATCACATAGTGGTGTTTTCTACCACAGCCACTGTGTACCCCTAGCACATGAAGACTACTTAATTGAACCCCCTCCCCCTTTGTGCTACACTTGCATGCAGTGGGGACTGACTTCAAACAGAATGTTTAGGGTTAGGGTTTCTCTTGGATTTTAGAGCATCATGTCATTTGACTGAACAGAGAAATGTAAAATTATGCATATTTTGATTCTTCTCCTACTGCATGCTACTGCAGCAAACTGCTAAAGCTACTACTACCACTACCACTACCACTACCACTACCACTTCTGCTACTGCTACATCAGTAGTTGGTGTGAACCATATTACAGATATTTGTCAAAAGACATTAACCCATTGACTCCCAGGGGTTCCTGATTGACGAGTAAAATCGTCTGGCGTTAGACAGAGTAAAATACTCTGGCTTTAGGGTTAGTCTGGCCTGTTTAGGCCGGTTTGGACGTCAAAGGGTTCAGGTACAGTGAGTGATTGACCCCATTAACCCTTTGATGTCCAAACCGGCCTAAACCGGCCAGACTTGGTATTTTACTCTGTCTAACACCAGACGATTTTACTCGTCAATGGGGAACCCCTGGGAGTCAATAGGTTAACTATTAATAATATCATTATTAATACTATTTGTGTGTATCAGTTTTTACTTTACACTGATTCGGTTGTGCACATTTTAGTTTTAATTCTTATTGGCAGATCTCATGGATCAATTTTTTAATATGTTTTCAACAATTGAGAGTTTTTTTAATGGTGTAGTTTCTGTCATTTAGTTTATTTTGATGTATACCACCATCAATTTTATGGATTTTGTAGCCAGCTCTTCCAAGGGGGCATGATGAACCTTCCCTTTTTTGCTTTTCCATAAAGAAGAACCTGCTTGCCAAAGGAATCTAGTAGGTTAGGTTATGGTCTGAGAGTTAGGCTGGACTGCAAAGTTCAAACTTGATTGCTGGTTATATCTGCTCAAATGTGCAAAAATGTAATTGAAGATTAAGATGTCATTGAATGTCAAAAGCCAGGTAAAGATGTCAACCTATCCTAAAATGTACCGTTATTTGAAGCATTTGTAACCCGAATTCAGACACATTTGAGTCTGGTGGGATGGAGACACATGAGTGTGGTTGGAAAAGTTTGGTAACTGTTTGTCACGGTTAGGGTCCAGGATATTCTGTGTGCATTATGACATGTAGTTTTTTTCTCCTTGAGCTTTAAAGAGAAGACCCTTTTCCTTGCACCATATATTAATTGAGTACAATGAGAATTGACTTTTGGACTTTGAACACATCAATCAGGTAGTACAATAGTTATTGCCAAACAAAAATTAGTGTTATTCATGTTTATAAATGACCGGTAGTTTTGGGGTGACAAAACTTTCCTTTTGTTTCCTTTAGTGCATTAATTTTGTAGCTTATTGTTTGTTGTCTTGTTTTCTTTGTATTTCATTGTCCATTGCACTGTTTCAGAATTATTTCGCAGCTCAGCACAGTTTTCTTAAATGTGCAGAATCATGTTGTAATGATCCAATAAATTGATATAAATATAGTGTAGTCTGAAGTCTGCCCATCCTGAAGAAATTTATTACCTTACTGTACATAAAATATTCTACAAACACGGATGTCCTGTAGATTATTAATTTCATGGCAATGACAAAAGAACATTAATTGGGACAGAAGACGGTTTATTGGTGTTGTGTAGTTAATGCTACATAATCTTTAAAAATGCAGAATCATATGTGAAATTTCTTTACAGACATCAGTTTTTGTTTAGATATTGTATCTTCGTAAAGTAATTATTACATGATCATAAAATTTAACTCTTGCTTTCCTGCATCCCTTAAAACAGAAGCATGTAATATCATTTTCTGCCAAAAACAGTCAACAAGAACTGGCAGTCATCCTTAAATGCTTTTGATGTCTTCATGTCAGTGAATTGGGGAAAGTTATGTTTATAGGTTGTAAGTGTGCATGCATAGGAATATTAACTTACAGAGTTCCTAAAAAAGATTTAAACCAACAAAATGGTTTTTGTAATATTCAAAAAGTCATTGCTAAAGGAACTGATGAAATATTACCCCATTAGTCATATAGCTTCTGTATGTGCAATATAGTGACTGCTGTAAATTAATGAGTTAGAAAGGCAAATGGGTCACTGAGAAGATGTTCCCGAATGGACTCATATGGACTTATTATTATTATTATTATTATTATTATTATTATCATCATTATGATATTGCTGTTGTTGTTGTTCTTATAGGAGAACTAAAAAAACAGTATTTGTAAATTTTCATCAATTGGCATTAAGGGGCACTTAGCTTTTGTACATTCTTGGCATAAATCAATAGTCTTTTTGAATTTTTATTCCATTTAGATCCATTTCAGTCTCATGTAAAGAAAGAAAATGCTGTTTTCATATTAACATTGATTCCTAACCATTATTGTAATCTGGCTGACATGTCTTAAAATTCTGGGAAAATTTTAAAGCAGAACAAAAAAGTGTGTACCTTAAGGTATGTAAAGAGTCAACAGTTTAAGTAGTATTTAGAAGTTATTTTAATTGTCTTAAAAACATCAAGGGTAGTTTTAAAAAGTAGCTTTTGTCTGGAATAATCCCACTTTAAGAACAGTAAACTCTGCCTAATGTGATCTCTGTAGAAGAGTTATGCTTTTCTCTCATGAATCTGATGGGTGTCTTTCATCTGGTTATGCAGAAGTAGTTGTAGTAGCTGTTGACTTGTTTTTTTTTTAAGTAGTACTTTGGTTTCTCGAACAGCCATCCAAGTTAACAATGGATCTTTTTTCAGCTGAGCAAAAAGTGCTTTTACTTCAAAACTTTGCTCTCTTTTTCACAAATCTGGTCACAACATTTGAATACACTGGAACTATGTAATTCATGTTATTTTCTCATCATTATCAGGTTACCAAAAAGTGGATCCACTTCAGATAACATCAGACAGGCCTGGGTAAAATTGTGGGAGGATGGTTAAAGGAGACAGAACACTGGATCGAAGACGAAGTCAGGGTTTTCAGTTGCCAACAATGACTGACAGCCAGAGTACAACAGTTAATAATTCAATTGACAGCAGAGATGTCCCTCATATGTATGAAACAGTCGACATGCCAACTGTCGAAGAATGTCGTATTCGGGCAGCGCAGGGACAGCATACAGATGGTAAAGAGAAACTCCATAATTCTCACCATCACAGAACAAAACATGAAAGAGAACAATTTGAAGACAGAGTGAGAACAGGGCAAGTGACACAGAAGGACATTGAAACTCTCCATCAACGAATGACCTTGGAAAAAGGAGAAAAGAATGTTTTGGGGGACTTAGATCCAGCAGATATTGATATTGATGTGACAGGTATTTTTTTAAATATACTGTTTTTGAGGTAAAAGCAATTGAATTTTTTAAAATGTGTTCTGGAATCATGATTAATCAGTAATATTTGTCTTAAAGAAAGGTAATGTTTGGCAAATAATATAATTACATACCGATATGCTGAATCATTGAATATACTTGTTGTCTGGGGTTTAGCCTCTACTGGTCCTTTGCACATCCCAATTGAGTTTGGTCACATGCAAAAATGAAAAGAAGAAAAAAATATTAACATGTTTGCTTGCCGGCATTTCTAAAACAAGGGTAAGGGTAAGACCAAGGGTGAGGGTAAGGGTAAGGATACGAATACAGAAAGTATCCTAAAAATGCATAAAAGCTAACCTTAAACTTTTGTTTAGGCCTAATTAGGCCTAAGGTTAGCTTTTATGCATTTTTAGGATACTTTTTGTATTCGTATCCTTACCCTTACCCTTACCCTCACCCTTGGTCTTACCCTTACCCTTGTTTTAGAAACGCCGGTTTGCTTGCTCACTATTAACTCACATAAACTTTCTTTGGATTAAGGAATACCTAAAACAGTTTTCCAAGCCTTTGGGGGTTTTATTTTGAGGGTCTAGTTTTGGTAATTTTTATGACATTCCTGAACGGTAAACTATTAAATGGTTTACCATTCAGGGATGTCACAAAATGTTTAGATGTAAAACAGATAACAAGAAGGATATTTAAATAATTAACTATGGTAATTTTATATGCAGGGCGAAAAACTGGTGGTGCTCCACGGAAAGCTTCAGGAATGCAAACCCTTTTAAGGACTACAGCATACGACCGAAAACCACATGAGGTATCATCTGCATTCTTTCTATTGATCTCTTGTTACTTATTTTGACCCAAAAATAACATGGCCCGAACTGCACCAATTTTGACAAATTCGCTACCTGTCATTACACCACTTTACTAGCTGCCATCATTCTACCATTAATACCTTTATAAATTAATAACTGCATCAAACATAGTATAAGATAGAGCATCCATTGTGATTGCTAAGGTGCCTTCCCAGTTGGCAAGATGACTGCAAAAATTGGCAATGAGTCTACACTTGTAGTCACACTGCATTAGCATTTTAGCAGCAAGAGGAGAAGTGAGGAAGGCAGGTAAATGATCCTGAAAAACATCTCAGAAAAATTGCTCAGTGATTTTACGTACATTAGCACACAGTTATCATGTCAGGTGCTCATCAAGAACCAAGGAGTTGATATCAGAGACCTTTGGACTGCCCATTGCTTAAGTGACAGCTTTCTTTGTTGTTAGTTTAATTAGCACTTAATTTTATTAAAAATCCTTACACTGAGAGGCTTCCAAAACACACCCACTAAGCCTTATTTGATAATTGAAATTTAAGTAGATTGATTGCTCTTTTTAAAAGAAAATCAGTGATTTACATTGTTGTTTCATTACATCATTTGTTTTTCTTTCATTCCAGGCATTTGTTGAATTGGAGGAACTAACAAAGAATGGAGGACAAATGGAATGGAAGGAGACTGCTCGCTGGATCAAGTTTGAAGAAAACGTTGATGATTCAAACCGTTGGGGAAAGCCACATGTTGCCTCACTGACCTTTCACAGTTTGCTTGAGCTCAAAAAAGGATTAGAAAAAGGTATAAACAATGTTTCAATTTCCATATCTTAAAATGAAGGAAATCATACTCCTTATTTCACTCATCTCGCCATGGAAACTGCGCAATATAAATTTGTAAAATTTGTAATTTAAGAAAAAGGCCATTTTTAAAGAAAACTATATATAGTATTTCACAATATTCTATTCTTTTGTGTAATTCTACACCTATTTCATTGTGGGAAAATAATCCCATAAAGGGATTAGTATGAATGTCTTTAAAGTAAAGATAGAGAATGAATGAAACTACATGGTTATAGGATTGGTTATTAATTTTCACATTGTTGTGTAGAAGAGTACAGCAAAGAAAATGTATAAAAATAAGTACTACACATACAGAACAACTTGTTTTTCTTTTGACCGGTAATATTGTTTGTGGGATTATTTTTGTTCTGCAGTCTTTGTTGTACCCTTTTGCATGACTTTACCACACCAACTTTAATGAGATCTTGCTTATTGTCTGAACTCTTTTTTCCATTGGAGATGCTACAAAGTCTTGCATGAAGATCTTGATGCAAGATCTTAATTCCACCCTAGAATCCTTTAGAATGCATTACATCCCAGGCTAGGACCTGGATTTAATTATATTTATGGGCATTATAACTCATGTAATGTGCAGTTCTTGCAACATTTACGTATTTCTGTTGTTTGTTAATAATAATTATTAATGTCAAAGGGCTGCCCCATTCATAAGTACAATCATTATTCTTTATTCTTGTGTTAGACTGTGAGCTTACTGAACCATTTGGTTGGATCTCATAGGTACAGTGCTGCTGGACCTTGAGAGGTTTGATTTGCAAAGCATTGCACAGGCCGTTGTTGAAAACATGGTGTTGACGGACCAGCTGAAACAAGAGGACAGTGCAAAAGTTCTAACAGCACTACTTCTGCAACACAGACATCAACATCAACAACAACAACAAAATCAACAGTCTGGCATTATGCGTCGTCTATCTTCCAAGAAACGCAGAAAGATTGTTGTTGCATCTGACAATGTAGGCTACAATGGTGAAAGTGAAGGAATCGGGAATGGAAATATTCGCCTTAAAACAGATGGCTCAAAAGACATGCAGGTTTGTTTTAAATACCATAATTAAGTTATGTCAATAAATATTGTAAGGTGTGACCCATCTAGCATTGATACTCCAACCTTCTGATTCTGATTTCTATTTTCTTCCGATGAGCTTCAGGACACTTGAGGCCAAGCTACACAAGGTTAATGATCTTGTCAGAACTCAGCTTTTTCAATGACTCATGACAATGGAGTGACAAATTGGAGCTGCATCGAAACCCATTGTTTACAAGTTGGAGAAATCAGTTTTAGTGCCTTTTGTGGCACTAAAACGTTTTTGTTTAATATCTATTGGCTCACAATCAGCCTTCTCTTCCTTCAGCATGCCTTAATATGTTCACTCATCTGATTATTATTTTACTTTTAATCTTTCAGAAGGACCCACATAAAATGGAGGCTGCATTAGATGAGCAAGAATCAGATATAAAATGCAGAATCCCAGAGGGTGCAGAAGCGACAAATGTGCTTGTTGGCACACTAGATGATCTGGAAGATTCTGTGCTGGCATTTGTACGTTTGGCCAAAGGCTGTAATCTGGCACAGGTCTCAGAAGTGTCAATACCAGTCAGGTTCTTATTTGTCATGTTAGGTCCAAGCGAAAATAAAGAATCATACCACCAGATTGGTCGCTCAATTGCCACGTTGATGTCAGATCAGGTGAGTTTGTGATGGGATAATATATTGCATTTTTTTTTCATGTGTGGTGCTTTAATATCAATAGCGTGGGCCATACCTTTGCAGTGGCTCCTCATCAGCTGTGAGGGCAGGATGGGCCAGATAATTCCAGACAATTTGGCTGGCAAAAGTAGTAACTTTTTCCCCACCAGAGCTCCACAAACATGCACATGTAACATTGAATTCCTCAGAAAAATGTTCTAGCCAATTATGTAGAGGCATTCCTATTACAAGCTTCTCCTGTGCTGTCATATAGTAACTCTTTTACAATTTTTTTTTTCTTTTAGGCTTTTCATGATGTTGCCTACAGAGCAGATTCACGTGAGCATCTCTTGACAGCAATAAATGAGTTTCTTGAGGACACAGTTGTATTGCCTCCAGGAAATTGGGATCGTAATGTCCTGTTACCCATACTGATTGCTCAGAGCAGAGCCATTGCACTAAGGAGAAAGATGGCCAAAGCTGGTAAGGCTGTTTCCTTTTCTGTATTAAGTACTGGCTTCTGTACTACAACATCAATTTGACATCTTCACTCTAGCAAATTCCTATGGACATTTTAAGGTGCATTTGTTTCGTTACAGTTTCACTCATCAATAATTTTTTACATCAGCACACTCCAGCCACTCAGAAGGAGACACTGCCTTGCTACGGACAGGCACTTTCTTTGGAGGGCTGTTTCAGGACATCAAGCGACGTGGCAAGTTCTACCTCAGTGATTTCAGAGATGGTTTCAATCTGCACAGCCTTTTTGCCTCTCTCTTTCTTTACTTTGCCCTGTTTGCCACAAACATTGCATTTGGTGGTCTGCTGGAAGACAAAACAGAAGGCTGGCTGGGACTGACCGAGGTGATTGTATCAGCTTCTGCTGGTAGCATCATCTTAGGACTCTTTGCTGGACAACCCATGATGATAATTGGTGCAACTGGTCCTATACTGGTCTTTGAACAGAGTATATATGATGTAAGTATCAAAATAAAGTTTATGTCAGTAGTATCCATACTTGGACGGAGATGGGAGAACATGTCTATGACCTCCTAAGGAGGCTCTTTTTTGGCTTGTCATCCAATTCTCCTGCTATTGTGCAACAAAATAGTCAAAAGATAGAAGTGATCCTCGCACTTAACTCCACAATTAAAGCATTTGTCAATTAAAAACACCTGACAATTTCAGGTGGCCTTAATAGTGTCTGTTCAAGAGGCTACATGTCATGGTATTATCATTATCAATGATGAAAGTAAAATGTTCTTGGATAAATCAGTGACCTGTGGTATGGTGTGTTATGTGGTGTTATATTAAAATCATTACAAGTCATTGAAGGTGATTATGGTAATGGAGGGGTATGAGTCCTTACTTGGAACGGGCATATGTTAACAGTAGTTAAAAAAGCTGCTAAACGCCTTTATTTTCTAAAGCAGCTAAAACGTTCATGTGTCTCTAAGGCAGAGTTACTAAGTTTTTATATCACATGTATAAGGTCTGTATATGATTATGCCATACCAGTTTTTCAGTCTTCACTTTCTGAGTACTTGGTTAAATACTTAGAGTGGGTCTTGGCAATAATTTGTCCAAATAAAACTTACTCAGACACTCTTTTATCCATAAATTTAGACTCATTAGAGCAGCATCACCATCATCTAAGCCAGTCACTCTTTAACTCAATAGAAGAGGATATCTTTCATCGTTTACATAAGCTATTAACACCTTGGCATAAGTCTAAGTATATAATCTAAGACGTTCTCGAATTCATGATGTTAGTTTTAAAACCAATAGAGCCAAACGCACCTTTTTCAATTTTTAATGTATACGTCTATTAGTATCTACTCTTGTATTTAATGTATAACGCAATTCAGCCCTTTGGCTGCAAATTTTTACTCAAATAAACTATTCACTATTTACTATTCACTGAACAGAAAATTAAAATCTTGCAATCTTGCAAAATTATGGTCGTTGTAAATTGATAAATTTGGAACTTTCCCCAACTTGCATGTGAGCAGAAAAAAACATAGGCACCCAGTATGTTTCTTATTTCACTTTTTTTTAAGTACCCTTACTTATTGAACATCAAAGACCAACTTCTTAAAGCTTTCCACAAGTGTTACTGCAATAAAACTTTGCTTAAAAATTATTATTAACAGTGACAAAATTTAACACCTTACTGGTACTATGATTGTTCACCTTGTACTTGCTTCATCTCTTGGTTTGATAAAAATGAAACATCTGGAATGTCCTGTCCATTAATTCAAAAAGGTTTTAATGCTTAAAATGACTTTTTAGCAGTATTTTATAACATTTTTTATAATGTAGGTATAGTAAAGTTAATCTCAGGAGGCGCGGTGGCCTAACGGTAGTGCGCTGGACTCTGGATCGAGCGGTCCGAATTCGAGCCCTGGCTGGGTTATGTTGTGTTCTTGGGCAAGATACTTTACTCTCACGGTGCCTCTCTCCACCCAGGTGAATAAATGGGTACTGGCGAATTTAATGCTGGAGGTAACCCTGCGATGGAGTAGCATCCCATCCAGGGGGGAGTAGAAATACTCCTAGTCAAATCATGCTACAGTAAGCGGAGATAAGCGCCGGCCTGATGGGCCACTCGGCTCGTAGCAGACTTTAACTTAAAGTTGAACTCTTTAGCAATAACTCTATGTTGCATTTCAGTTTTGTAAGAGTTATGATGTGGAGTTTCTTACCTGGCGATGCTGGATCGGCTTTTGGGTCATGATTATCCTGTTTGGTGTGGTTGCATTGGAGGGCTGTTTTCTCATCAAATACTTCACTCGCTTCACTGAAGACATCTTTGAGCTCCTCATATCTGCAATCTTCATCTATGAACCAATTGCTCTGCTCATCAAGGTACTTTGGATCTTTGTTAATTATCACAAGATACCAAGCAGCCTGTAACTTTTACGTTATATTTAAATTTGAAAGTTCACGAAGTCATTACATTACGGGAAGTGCACTTTACAAATAAACTATTTTAAAGCCAAATTATTTCCCAGATCTTCTACTTATTACTTGCTCTGACTAAGGGTAGAACATTGTAAGTCAAGCTCTAACCCTCCTTTCTGAAAATACAGGTGTACTTACAGTCACTCGAGAAGTGGGCTTCTTATCAACTAGTAGATTCAAGTAGAAACCCATTTTTCCCGTTTACAGCAAACAGCAAAATAAATGTAGCTTTGTAACGATACCGTTTTGTGACAATGTGACACCAACTTGCGTGATATTGATGTGTTTATACTAGTTGCGTGATCAACGCCTCTGAGCTCATAAGAATACATTAAAATAGGAGTTGACCAGCACTCACGTCTCTCTCTATATATATATCGGTTACCCCAATTTATTATTGCACAAAAGTGATCAGCAGGCCAAGATAAAACTCTCTGCAAAGTTTAAAAAATTCTGTGGAGCGGATTCACAGCTATCTTAAAATTTCAATTATTTAAGGTGGCTCTGAATTCGCCCCACTTAATTTTTTAAACGTAGCAGAAGGTTTCATTCTGGCATGCTGATTACATTTCAGAAATACAAAATGGGGGTCACCGAGTTCGCTTTTGAGATACAAGCAGCTAAAGCCAAAATGTGAGGTGTTTTTCCTGTTGCCACGGTAACTTTTTACGTCACAAAATGGCCGAATACTTTTCAGCAATAATAGGTGTTTGATATGGTACCGTAACATTGCTATCAAGGGATAAAGTGTTGTAGTGTCAATCCTTCTAATAAGAACGTTTCTTGAGCCACCGTAAATGATATAGAAATACCTGGAACAAAACGTTTCATTCCCAAATGGTTTGAATTGGGTACAATATTGATTTAGCCGATTGGGTCTACCGCGACTTGCACAGGCAATTTTTCCCGTGCTTTGAGCAAGTTGCACGGAATTGCTACGAATTTGTACTGTGATTGGTCGAAGTATTTGTTTTACGATAATCAATTGAAAACCCCTCTACGTTGACCTGGTTATGCAAACTCACGAGATTAAATTCCGTTTCTACTTTACAGTTGTACAAGAAGAATCCTCTAGGTCGCGGCGATTCAACGAAATCTTCAGATGGATCAGATGGTAAACTTGAAGGTGAACCCAACACTGCATTGCTTTCAACAATCTTGGTTCTGGGAACTTTTTTTGTGGCTTTCTACATGCGCAAGTTCAGGACAAGTCACTTTTTTGGAAAAAGGGTTGGTAGAAGTATTACTTTGTTCAGTGGCGTTTATTTCGTTGTTCTTCTTATTGAAAGACTAAACTTAGTTTACAGCAACATCTACTGTACCACTTATTATAAGTGCTGCTGTGTAAGACCCTCTACTGGAAACACATCAGAAAGCTCACCTGGATCCAGACTCGACATCTCCGACAACTACTGCATATTAAAGGGGCTAGGTCACGCTATTTTAGGTAATTTTCTTTAATTTTGTTAATTATGAGCTCTAAACGTCAAATTGGCAGAGCAAGAGTCTTTATTTGCAAAATCACGGCCACATAACAACTGAGAATGATTTTCCAGCTGTGTAAATGACATTTTTGATATAGACTGATATAAATTTGAAAAAAGGTGGGCCGACGTTTTTCAAATTTACCCAAATTCAATCCATTCCAATCCTCTCCAGTTTTGTCCATCCATGTCCCTTCTTGGCTTCCCTGTGTTTTCTTAGAGTTCTTCTATAGTTTTGAACAGTTATTTTGATATTTTAGTTAATTCTATGACCATTCGATCAGTGCTGAAATGGCCTAAAATTGTGTGACCTAGCCCCTTTAAGTGGCAGGATAAAGTGCCAGACGTAAAAGTCCTGAAACGAGCTGGTACCGATAGCGTGGAAGTCCCTTATAACAGCCTCTCAGTTACGATGGGCTTGACATGTGAGGAGGATGCCAGATACACGCATACCAAACTGCTGCTCTATTGTGAGCTGCAACAGGAAAAAGGAAACCTGGGGACGAAAACTGGGATTCAAGGATGTATTAAAACGCCACCTGAAGATGAGTGGGGTGGACGTTGCCCACTGGGAGGAACAGGCCCTGGAGCGACATAAATGGCGAACTGCGGTGCACAACTCGCGTACCAGAGTGGAAGAGAGCAGACGAAATGACTACGAAAAGGCACACATAAGAAGACACGGTTCTGGAGCACGATATCTTTTCCTTGCGACAGCTGTGGACGCCGCTGCCGCTCAAAGGCGGGCCTACTTGCCCACAAACGAGCCTGCCTAACATAACTGCCAAATATAGCTAACTACTCACAACTGCAACTCATCATCAATATATCGACGGACTACCGGACATAATTATAAGTGCTGCTCACTGTTGCTGTTACGTTGACGACAACAAAGTGGGATATTTTAGTTTACGTAACAATCCCTTCACAAGAAACATTGAGTTGTAAGGACTTCACTTCTTTTGCACTCACCAACGTATCCCACCCGGAATGGCATTCCACTTTTTGCTGAAAAGTACTTTAAGGAATGCAGCCCGAGAGAGGTAGTTGAAAGCTCGGTAAGGCCGGAAGAATGTTTCTCTCTCAGAGAGAGTACTTTGAAGATCGTAGATCAAACCTACTTTTTAGATGGGTCAAATAATTTATTAATATGTTCTGAATTTGTCGTTGTGCCGGATTTACCTAGTAACTGTTCATAGGAAAAAGCACCTGATATAAAGATGAAGAGAAGAATAGCTTATTCAAAGCTTCCATTTTGTCCTTTTTCGCGGACGCTTCAGAAATGTCAGACGCTTTAAGAACAATAATTAAAATGACCAAGATGAATACGTTTACAAATATTTGCAGCATTTTCGCGAAAACCTCAGAATCTATCGTCAAGAGACACGCGTAACAGGTCTAGTGAAGGCTTAACGGAAAGGGAACTTGAAACTGTAATAATTTTTTGCCAAGATCATTCCTTCACGTTTTTCAGGATTTACAATCTTTCTTGTTTTTATTTTCAGTCAAGAAGACTGGTCAGTGATTCTAGTGTGGTCGTAGCCATTCTTTTAATGGCTGTTTTAGACTTCGCTCTGGGAGACAAAGTCATCACACCACATGTTTCCATCAACAATCCACTGACCGATGGCTTCCATCCAACACATCCTGACCGTGATTGGTTTATCAACCCTGGAGGAATGAAAACAAGCATGTCAATGGGTTGGATCTTTGCAGCAATCATACCCGCCATCTTTGTTGGAATTCTGTTGTTCATGGAAACTGAATGACGGGCGTTCTCCTGAGCAAGAAGGAGCATAAACTTCAGAAGGGGCCTGGGTACAATCTGGATCTGGTTGTAGTTGGGTATTGTCTTTTGGGGCTTCGTTAACTGGATTACCATGGATGTGTGCCGATATAGTACGTTCTGCATCTCATGTCAATGCACTGTCCAGATGGAGCACATCACATGCGCCTGGGGAGAAACCGCACATTATTGAAGTGAAAGAACAGAGAATCACAAACATTCTCATTCATTTTGACAGGTGAGTTTCACGTTTTCAGCAAAGGTCGGTTTTACATTCAGGTATAACCTCAGCGATTTTGCATTTTTTATGTTCGGAATTTCTTTATTATACATAGTGAACTAACCACCATTGTCCTCTACTCAAACACTGGGAATATAGTTTTCAGGAGTCAGGTGGCTTTTCCAACCACGCTAGCAAAGTTAAGTGTTTTTGAGGTCAATCAGTTTCTGCTTCGAATGGATGGTGTTTCAGTCCCCTTGCCCTTCTTGAAACATTTTTGAATATGTGGGGTTGAAAAATGAAATTGAATTACTTTTACTTGTAAGCCTGCAAACAAGACCAGGGTGTTTCTATCTCAATGCTCCCCGGTCAGTTTGCTTGACTTTGTCCTTTTGGTCTGTGTTTCAGGGTTCTGTCCAATTTGTGCTTGGCACCCAGGTTCGTGACTCTCATATTCCTATTCCACGTGTTATTTGGTGTTCTCCTGTATCTTGGGGTCTGCTCCGATGTACGGTCTGCAGGATGCCGCCAGATCTGTCATGATGTTCGGATGCCTTCAAAACATCATCCCTGATGTAGGGATGTCAGAAAGGTATAGGGTCTATTTAAGCAAATTATTAAACAAAAAAAAAGATGGATGGTAATGAACGTCAAAAGGACCAACAAACTTCGGGAAAAAAAAATGTCTCCGCAGGGCAACCTGCATGTTACTCTTGAACGAATGTGATATTAGTAAGAAAATTTATCAAAACGGCAACCAGTAACAAAAGGTGGGGTCGATGGTCAAGTCCCTCGGCTGCGGTTTTCAAATAGTCAAACTTTTGCTGCCTTCCATCAGAGATGCCTGGAGAGCAAACTCTACGTTCAAGGGATCGTGATTGATTTCAGAATCGTATGATGTCACGTGCAATACGCGCATACTTAAGAGCCGCGCACGGACTGTGACGTTTGAGGGTTCCCCTACGCTCACGTGTGACATTTCTCTCAATCCTCGATGACTTTCAAACCCTGACAATGAGAAAGATTGTTCGTAGACCAACGACAGGCATATCGGCACTGGGTGAATCTAATACATTCTATCTGTCTTTTTTTTGTGACCTTGTTTAGGTAAGGACCAGCAAGATTCACTGCTATACAATATTCAAATCCTTGCCTTGGCTTCCTGGTAGCGTGTTGA
Source organism: Montipora foliosa (assembly GCF_036669935.1). Lineage (NCBI taxonomy): Eukaryota > Metazoa > Cnidaria > Anthozoa > Scleractinia > Acroporidae > Montipora > Montipora foliosa. The sequence continues at coordinate 11,690,865 of NC_090882.1, read as the reverse complement.
AGTTAACCTCTCTTGCTCCGTCGTTCCCCTTTCTTCATCATGTGTCTCATTCCCTTGCGTAAGCTTTTGGCAAAGTTCTACAGCCGAAGAGGAACTTGAGGAGGTAAGCTGGCTGTTTATTTCTGTAACTCAAGCTGAAGGGCCGAGTTGTTTATACCAGGTGTAGCGGGTAATATATTGTTTATTCAACCGACCTGGAGAAGAATAATGGGGCAGCCCTCCTAGAACAACTCGGCACAGACCTGTCAACTAAAAAAGGCTTCATTCCTGAGTTTCAAACAACACGGAGACATGATTTATATGGCCATACTATACGGTTAGTTGGAGGTAAGAAAGACGATGTGGAAGTACCTCGCGCGGCGCACAAAATTGCCTCGCGGTGAGGAGGGACGTGATGCACCGCGCCCCCTTCGCAAGGTGAAATCTTCTGCTTTCTGCGGTGTTTTGTGCAAGTCTTGCTATCGTGAGCTAAACATTGGAAAAGAAATTTTAAATAGAATTAAAACTATTAAAAATAATATACACGGTTTCTGTAAAATTGACGCTTAAGAAACGATTGATGTTTTGATTTTTCCCTATTAGCGTTTGTTTTGTAGCTTGGACAATTCAGAGTCCTGAAGAAGAAGACAGTGATTTCGAACTGTAAAAATTATTCAACAGTTGCGTTACTCGCATTGCGGACTTGGAAAGGCGTGGCTGCCGCAATCAAAAGAGAATGTGTTGCTGTAGGGAGAGACCTCCCGTTGTGGACAGAAACTTTTTTTCGTCGTTTAGAACGTTGCTTTTCAGCGGTACGATTCGATTACCAGGTAGATTTTTAATGCTTGTTATGCACTATGGTACGCCGCTATCTTTCCGTTCTTACAATTTTTCTTTAAATTTCCAACATATATTAGGTAAAGTAGCTTTGTATAGCTTAACGATGTAAGTTTAAGCCGGGAAGTATGTTTTGTGCACTCTACAATAGGGAAAAAACTAATTCCACAAAAAGCGAAAGAAGAACTAATAAAAGACGGTACAAGTCAAAGGGGTGTCTTTGGATTTGGAATTAGGGAGGTTTACTGAAGGACAACTGCAACATACACAGACACTTCACTTTAAAATGTACCAATTGTTAAGTCTCTTGGTGGAATAATCTCGTGTTACCACATCTACAGTACTAGGGAAAACTATCCAATAGGGAGCTTAAAGGACGCGCGTTTTTGAGACCAGTCTAATATTTAAAACGGACGACGGCAACCCGGAACCGAGCCGTTTTCCCTTGTTAAACTTGTCTTCTTTCTCCATTAGAGATGATTCATATACAAAATCTGGGAGACACCACTGTCCTGACAGGCGACATATTCTCTTCCGGTTGCCGTGCGCGTCCCAAAGCGCGCGTTCTTAAGCTCTCTATTAACAGGTTTGGGAACGTTTTGAAGGAAAGAATAGAGCAATAAAAGACTCATTGTGTTGTAGCTCATGTTGTCGTCTATCTTAAATTGTTCGACCCCGTCCACAAGTATCCGAATTTTTTAATCCGGCCACTTTTTTCTCTTTGCGGATCATTCACCTTCCCGTCCACAATATCCGGTGAATCCGGCATGCGAATCCACAAACTTTTTAAATCCGTTCTTCAGGAAGTGGAAAGTTTGAATACGCACAAGAAATAGACCAATTGATTTCAGATAATGGCAAATTCAGGTCTAAACAAATGTCCTTCATCTCGAGCTCTTGGCCCGGTTGTTCAAAAGAGCCGATTGAACGCTAATTCCAGATTAAAAATTAACCAAGGAATTTATTTATCTGCGCAAAAATGCTGCTCAACGCTCGATATTCGGCAAACTTACATTAGAGGAAGTAAATGTTGCAAAAACAAAAATAAGCAAAAGAAACTGGTCAATCCAAAAAGTTAAAACTTGAAACACAAAGTTTACGCTAATCTTGGAGTTAAGTTTTAATCGGCTTTCGAAACAAACGGGCCCTGGGGAATAAAATATGAGGATTCGTATGAGATTATATCCCCGGAAAAGCCTCAGAGATGATAGTGTTTTGTTTAGGAACTGAATTTAATATTAATCGAAATTGGCCTATTACAAGGAATAGGTTTTTTCATAAGTTGAGAAATTCTCTCTCGGCTACGCTAGTGTTTCATGACCTTCATTGCCCTTGCCTGACTGATTTCACTTTTAGACCTTCAGTCTCCCTTCCTTTACCTTTGTTAAGTAACTGTCATCTGGAACTCCACGTGCGGGTTACTTAGAGACACCAATCAACCGCTGTTGTAGACATCCCCTGGGAGCGTTGGATGAATCATGAACCAGACCGAAGCCTTTTCAAAATATTCCTCAGAAAA
>NC_090882.1:11640314-11681211 GCF_036669935.1 Montipora foliosa | reverse complement strand
TTATTTTAATTGTCTTAAAAAACATCAAGGGTAGTTTTAAAAAGTAGCTTTTGTCTGGAATAATCCCACTTTAAGAACAGTAAACTCTGCCTAATGTGATCTCTGTAGAAGAGTTATGCTTTTCTCTCATGAATCTGATGGGTGTCTTTCATCTGGTTATGCAGAAGTAGTTGTAGTAGCTGTTGACTTGTTTTTTTTTTAAGTAGTACTTTGGTTTCTCGAACAGCCATCCAAGTTAACAATGGATCTTTTTTCAGCTGAGCAAAAAGTGCTTTTACTTCAAAACTTTGCTCTCTTTTTCACAAATCTGGTCACAACATTTGAATACACTGGAACTATGTAATTCATGTTATTTTCTCATCATTATCAGGTTACCAAAAAGTGGATCCACTTCAGATAACATCAGACAGGCCTGGGTAAAATTGTGGGAGGGTTTAAAGGAGACAGAACACTGGATCGAAGACGAAGTCAGGGTTTTCAGTTGCCAACAATGACTGACAGCCAGAGTACAACAGTAATTCAATTGACAGCAGAGATGTCCCTCATATGTATGAAACAGTCGACATGCCAACTGTCGAAGAATGTCGTATTCGGGCAGCGCAGGGACAGCATACAGATGGTAAAGAGAAACTCCATATTCTCACCATCACAGAACAAAACATGAAAGAGAACAATTTGAAGACAGAGTGAGAACAGGGCAAGTGACACAGAAGGACATTGAAACTCTCCATCAACGAATGACCTTGGAAAAGGAGAAAAGAATGTTTGGGGGACTTAGATCCAGCAGATATTGATATTGATGTGACAGGTATTTTTTAAATATACTGTTTTTGAGGTAAAAGCAATTGAATTTTTTAAAATGTGTTCTGGAATCATGATTAATCAGTAATATTTGTCTTAAAGAAAGGTAATGTTTGGCAAATAATATAATTACATACCGATATGCTGAATCATTGAATATACTTGTTGTCTGGGGTTAGCCTCTACTGGTCCTTTGCACATCCCAATTGAGTTTGGTCACATGCAAAAATGAAAAGAAGAAGAAAATATTAACATGTTTGCTTGCCGGCATTCTAAAACAAGGGTAAGGGTAAGACCAAGGGTGAGGGTAAGGGTAAGGATACGAATACAGAAAGTATCCTAAAAATGCATAAAAGCTAACCTTAAACTTTGTTTAGGCCTAATTAGGCCTAAGGTTAGCTTTTATGCATTTTAGGATACTTTTTGTATTCGAATCCTTACCCTTACCCTTACCCTCACCCTTGGTCTTACCCTTACCCTTGTTTTTAGAAACGCCGGTTTGCTTGCTCACTATTAACTCACATAAACTTTCTTTGGATTAAGGAATACCTAAAACAGTTTTCCAAGCCTTTGGGGGTTTTATTTTGAGGGTCTAGTTTTGGTAATTTTATGACATTCCTGAACGGTAAACTATTAAATGTTTACCATTCAGGGATGCCACAAAATGTTTAGATGTAAAACAGATAACAAGAAGGATATTTAATAATTAACTATGGTAATTTTATATGCAGGGCGAAAAACTGGTGGTGCTCCACGGAAAGCTTCAGGAATGCAAACCCTTTTAAGGACTACAGCATACGACCGAAAAACCACATGAGGTATCATCTGCATTCTTTCTATTGATCTCTTGTTACTTATTTTGACCCAAAAATAACATGGCCCGAACTGCACCAATTTTGACAAATTCGCTACCTGTCATTACACCACTTTACTAGCTGCCATCATTCTACCATTAATACCTTATAAATTATAACTGCATCAAACATAGTATAAGATAGAGCATCCATTGTGATTGCTAAGGTGCCTTCCCAGTTGGCAAGATGACTGCAAAAATTGGCAACACTTGTAGTCACACTGCATTAGCATTTTAGCAGCAAGAGGAGAAGTGAGGAAGGCAGGTAAATGATCCTGAAAAACATCTCAGAAAAATTGCTCAGTGATTTTACGTACATTAGCACACAGTTATCATGTCAGGTGCTCATCAAGAACCAAGGAGTTGATATCAGAGACCTTTGGACTGCCCATTGCTTAAGTGACAGCTTTCTTTGTTGTTAGTTTAATTAGCACTTAATTTTATTAAAAATCCTTACACTGAGAGACTTCCAAAACACACCCACTAAGCCTTATTTGATAATTGAAATTAAGTAGATTGATTGCTCTTTTTAAAAGAAAATCAGTGATTTACATTGTTGTTTCATTACATCATTTGTTTTTCTTTCATTCCAGGCATTTGTTGAATTGGAGGAACTAACAAAGAATGGAGGACAAATGGAATGGAAGGAGACTGCTCGCTGGATCAAGTTTGAAGAAAACGTTGATGATTCAAACCGTTGGGGAAAGCCACATGTTGCCTCACTGACCTTTCACAGTTTGCTTGAGCTCAAAAAAGGACTAGAAAAAGGTATAAACAATGTTTCAATTTCCATATCTTAAAATGAAGGAAATCATACTCCTTATTTCACTCATCTCGCCATGGAAACTGCGCAATATAAATTTGTAAAATTTGTAATTTAAGAAAAAGGCCATTTTTAAAGAAAACTATATATAGTATTTCACAATATTCTATTCTTTTGTGTAATTCTACACCTATTTCATTGTGGGAAAATAATCCCATAAAGGGATTAGTATGAATGTCTTTAAAGTAAAGATAGAGAATGAATGAAACTACATGGTTATAGGATTGGTTATTAATTTTCACATTGTTGTGTGAAGAGTACAGCAAAGAAAATGTATAAAAATAAGTACTACACATACAGAACAACTTGTTTTTCTTTTGACCGGTAATATTGTTTGTGGGATTATTTTTGTTCTGCAGTCTTTGTTGTACCCTTTTGCATGACTTTACCACACCAACTTTAATGAGATCTTGCTTATTGTCTGAACTCTTTTTTCCATTGGAGATGCTACAAAGTCTTGCATGAAGATCTTGATGCAAGATCTTAATTCCACCCTAGAATCCTTTAGAATGCATTACATCCCAGGCTAGGACCTGGATTTAATTATATTTATGGGCATTATAACTCATGTAATGTGCAGTTCTTGCAACATTTACGTATTTCTGTTGTTTGTTAATAATAATTATTAATGTCAAAGGGCTGCCCCATTCATAAGTACAATCATTATTCTTTATTCTTGTGTTAGACTGTGAGCTTACTGAACCATTTGGTTGGATCTCATAGGTACAGTGCTGCTGGACCTTGAGAGGTTTGATTTGCAAAGCATTGCACAGGCCGTTGTTGAAAACATGGTGTTGACGGACCAGCTGAAACAAGAGGACAGTGCAAAAGTTCTAACAGCACTACTTCTGCAACACAGACATCAACATCAACAACAACAACAAAATCAACAGTCTGGCATTATGCGTCGTCTATCTTCCAAGAAACGCAGAAAGATTGTTGTTGCATCTGACAATGTAGGCTACAATGGTGAAAGTGAAGGAATCGGGAATGGAAATATTCGCCTTAAAACAGATGGCTCAAAAGACATGCAGGTTTGTTTTAAATACCATAATTAAGTTATGTCAATAAATATTGTAAGGTGTGACCCATCTAGCATTGATACTCCAACCTTCTGATTCTGATTTCTATTTTCTTCCGATGAGCTTCAGGACACTTGAGGCCAAGCTACACAAGGTTAATGATCTTGTCAGAACTCAGCTTTTTCAATGACTCATGACAATGGAGTGACAAATTGGAGCTGCATCGAAACCCATTGTTTACAAGTTGGAGAAATCAGTTTTAGTGCCTTTTGTGGCACTAAAACGTTTTTGTTTAATATCTATTGGCTCACAATCAGCCTTCTCTTCCTTCAGCATGCCTTAATATGTTCACTCATCTGATTATTATTTTACTTTTAATCTTTCAGAAGGACCCACATAAAATGGAGGCTGCATTAGATGAGCAAGAATCAGATATAAAATGCAGAATCCCAGAGGGTGCAGAAGCGACAAATGTGCTTGTTGGCACACTAGATGATCTGGAAGATTCTGTGCTGGCATTTGTACGTTTGGCCAAAGGCTGTAATCTGGCACAGGTCTCAGAAGTGTCAATACCAGTCAGGTTCTTATTTGTCATGTTAGGTCCAAGCGAAAATAAAGAATCATACCACCAGATTGGTCGCTCAATTGCCACGTTGATGTCAGATCAGGTGAGTTTGTGATGGGATAATATATTGCATTTTTTTTTTCATGTGTGGTGCTTTAATATCAATAGCGTGGGCCATACCTTTGCAGTGGCTCCTCATCAGCTGTGAGGGCAGGATGGGCCAGATAATTCCAGACAATTTGGCTGGCAAAAGTAGTAACTTTTTCCCCACCAGAGCTCCACAAACATGCACATGTAACATTGAATTCCTCAGAAAAATGTTCTAGCCAATTATGTAGAGGCATTCCTATTACAAGCTTCTCCTGTGCTGTCATATAGTAACTCTTTTACAATTTTTTTTTTCTTTTAGGCTTTTCATGATGTTGCCTACAGAGCAGATTCACGTGAGCATCTCTTGACAGCAATAAATGAGTTTCTTGAGGACACAGTTGTATTGCCTCCAGGAAATTGGGATCGTAATGTCCTGTTACCCATACTGATTGCTCAGAGCAGAGCCATTGCACTAAGGAGAAAGATGGCCAAAGCTGGTAAGGCTGTTTCCTTTTCTGTATTAAGTACTGGCTTCTGTACTACAACATCAATTTGACATCTTCACTCTAGCAAATTCCTATGGACATTTTAAGGTGCATTTGTTTCGTTACAGTTTCACTCATCAATAATTTTTTACATCAGCACACTCCAGCCACTCAGAAGGAGACACTGCCTTGCTACGGACAGGCACTTTCTTTGGAGGGCTGTTTCAGGACATCAAGCGACGTGGCAAGTTCTACCTCAGTGATTTCAGAGATGGTTTCAATCTGCACAGCCTTTTTGCCTCTCTCTTTCTTTACTTTGCCCTGTTTGCCACAAACATTGCATTTGGTGGTCTGCTGGAAGACAAAACAGAAGGCTGGCTGGGACTGACCGAGGTGATTGTATCAGCTTCTGCTGGTAGCATCATCTTAGGACTCTTTGCTGGACAACCCATGATGATAATTGGTGCAACTGGTCCTATACTGGTCTTTGAACAGAGTATATATGATGTAAGTATCAAAATAAAGTTTATGTCAGTAGTATCCATACTTGGACGGAGATGGGAGAACATGTCTATGACCTCCTAAGGAGGCTCTTTTTTGGCTTGTCATCCAATTCTCCTGCTATTGTGCAACAAAATAGTCAAAAGATAGAAGTGATCCTCGCACTTAACTCCACAATTAAAGCATTTGTCAATTAAAAACACCTGACAATTTCAGGTGGCCTTAATAGTGTCTGTTCAAGAGGCTACATGTCATGGTATTATCATTATCAATGATGAAAGTAAAATGTTCTTGGATAAATCAGTGACCTGTGGTATGGTGTGTTATGTGGTGTTATATTAAAATCATTACAAGTCATTGAAGGTGATTATGGTAATGGAGGGGTATGAGTCCTTACTTGGAACGGGCATATGTTAACAGTAGTTAAAAAAGCTGCTAAACGCCTTTATTTTCTAAAGCAGCTAAAACGTTCATGTGTCTCTAAGGCAGAGTTACTAAGTTTTTATATCACATGTATAAGGTCTGTATATGATTATGCCATACCAGTTTTTCAGTCTTCACTTTCTGAGTACTTGGTTAAATACTTAGAGTGGGTCTTGGCAATAATTTGTCCAAATAAAACTTACTCAGACACTCTTTTATCCATAAATTTAGACTCATTAGAGCAGCATCACCATCATCTAAGCCAGTCACTCTTTAACTCAATAGAAGAGGATATCTTTCATCGTTTACATAAGCTATTAACACCTTGGCATAAGTCTAAGTATATAATCTAAGACGTTCTCGAATTCATGATGTTAGTTTTAAAACCAATAGAGCCAAACGCACCTTTTTCAATTTTTAATGTATACGTCTATTAGTATCTACTCTTGTATTTAATGTATAACGCAATTCAGCCCTTTGGCTGCAAATTTTTACTCAAATAAACTATTCACTATTTACTATTCACTGAACAGAAAATTAAAATCTTGCAATCTTGCAAAATTATGGTCGTTGTAAATTGATAAATTTGGAACTTTCCCCAACTTGCATGTGAGCAGAAAAAAACATAGGCACCCAGTATGTTTCTTATTTCACTCTTTTTTTTAAGTACCCTTACTTATTGAACATCAAAGACCAACTTCTTAAAGCTTTCCACAAGTGTTACTGCAATAAAACTTTGCTTAAAAATTATTATTAACAGTGACAAAATTTAACACCTTACTGGTACTATGATTGTTCACCTTGTACTTGCTTCATCTCTTGGTTTGATAAAAATGAAACATCTGGAATGTCCTGTCCATTAATTCAAAAAAGGTTTTAATGCTTAAAATGACTTTTTAGCAGTATTTTATAACATTTTTTATAATGTAGGTATAGTAAAGTTAATCTCAGGAGGCGCGGTGGCCTAACGGTAGTGCGCTGGACTCTGGATCGAGCGGTCCGAATTCGAGCCCTGGCTGGGTTATGTTGTGTTCTTGGGCAAGATACTTTACTCTCACGGTGCCTCTCTCCACCCAGGTGAATAAATGGGTACTGGCGAATTTAATGCTGGAGGTAACCCTGCGATGGAGTAGCATCCCATCCAGGGGGGAGTAGAAATACTCCTAGTCAAATCATGCTACAGTAAGCGGAGATAAGCGCCGGCCTGATGGGCCACTCGGCTCGTAGCAGACTTTAACTTAAAGTTGAACTCTTTAGCAATAACTCTATGTTGCATTTCAGTTTTGTAAGAGTTATGATGTGGAGTTTCTTACCTGGCGATGCTGGATCGGCTTTTGGGTCATGATTATCCTGTTTGGTGTGGTTGCATTGGAGGGCTGTTTTCTCATCAAATACTTCACTCGCTTCACTGAAGACATCTTTGAGCTCCTCATATCTGCAATCTTCATCTATGAACCAATTGCTCTGCTCATCAAGGTACTTTGGATCTTTGTTAATTATCACAAGATACCAAGCAGCCTGTAACTTTTACGTTATATTTAAATTTGAAAGTTCACGAAGTCATTACATTACGGGAAGTGCACTTTACAAATAAACTATTTTAAAGCCAAATTATTTCCCAGATCTTCTACTTATTACTTGCTCTGACTAAGGGTAGAACATTGTAAGTCAAGCTCTAACCCTCCTTTCTGAAAATACAGGTGTACTTACAGTCACTCGAGAAGTGGGCTTCTTATCAACTAGTAGATTCAAGTAGAAACCCATTTTTCCCGTTTACAGCAAACAGCAAAATAAATGTAGCTTTGTAACGATACCGTTTTGTGACAATGTGACACCAACTTGCGTGATATTGATGTGTTTATACTAGTTGCGTGATCAACGCCTCTGAGCTCATAAGAATACATTAAAATAGGAGTTGACCAGCACTCACGTCTCTCTCTATATATATATCGGTTACCCCAATTTATTATTGCACAAAAGTGATCAGCAGGCCAAGATAAAACTCTCTGCAAAGTTTAAAAAATTCTGTGGAGCGGATTCACAGCTATCTTAAAATTTCAATTATTTAAGGTGGCTCTGAATTCGCCCCACTTAATTTTTTAAACGTAGCAGAAGGTTTCATTCTGGCATGCTGATTACATTTCAGAAATACAAAATGGGGGTCACCGAGTTCGCTTTTGAGATACAAGCAGCTAAAGCCAAAATGTGAGGTGTTTTTCCTGTTGCCACGGTAACTTTTTACGTCACAAAAATGGCCGAATACTTTTCAGCAATAATAGGTGTTTGATATGGTACCGTAACATTGCTATCAAGGGATAAAGTGTTGTAGTGTCAATCCTTCTAATAAGAACGTTTCTTGAGCCACCGTAAATGATATAGAAATACCTGGAACAAAACGTTTCATTCCCAAATGGTTTGAATTGGGTACAATATTGATTTAGCCGATTGGGTCTACCGCGACTTGCACAGGCAATTTTTCCCGTGCTTTGAGCAAGTTGCACGGAATTGCTACGAATTTGTACTGTGATTGGTCGAAGTATTTGTTTTACGATAATCAATTGAAAACCCCTCTACGTTGACCTGGTTATGCAAACTCACGAGATTAAATTCCGTTTCTACTTTACAGTTGTACAAGAAGAATCCTCTAGGTCGCGGCGATTCAACGAAATCTTCAGATGGATCAGATGGTAAACTTGAAGGTGAACCCAACACTGCATTGCTTTCAACAATCTTGGTTCTGGGAACTTTTTTTGTGGCTTTCTACATGCGCAAGTTCAGGACAAGTCACTTTTTTGGAAAAAGGGTTGGTAGAAGTATTACTTTGTTCAGTGGCGTTTATTTCGTTGTTCTTCTTATTGAAAGACTAAACTTAGTTTACAGCAACATCTACTGTACCACTTATTATAAGTGCTGCTGTGTAAGACCCTCTACTGGAAACACATCAGAAAGCTCACCTGGATCCAGACTCGACATCTCCGACAACTACTGCATATTAAAGGGGCTAGGTCACGCTATTTTAGGTAATTTTCTTTAATTTTGTTAATTATGAGCTCTAAACGTCAAATTGGCAGAGCAAGAGTCTTTTATTTGCAAAATCACGGCCACATAACAACTGAGAATGATTTTCCAGCTGTGTAAATGACATTTTGATATAGACTGATATAAATTTGAAAAAAGGTGGGCCGACGTTTTTCAAATTTACCCAAATTCAATCCATTCCAATCCTCTCCAGTTTTGTCCATCCATGTCCCTTCTTGGCTTCCCTGTGTTTTCTTAGAGTTCTTCTATAGTTTTGAACAGTTATTTTGATATTTTAGTTAATTCTATGACCATTCGATCAGTGCTGAAATGGCCTAAAATTGTGTGACCTAGCCCCTTTAAGTGGCAGGATAAAGTGCCAGACGTAAAAGTCCTGAAACGAGCTGGTACCGATAGCGTGGAAGTCCCTTATAACAGCCTCTCAGTTACGATGGGCTTGACATGTGAGGAGGATGCCAGATACACGCATACCAAACTGCTGCTCTATTGTGAGCTGCAACAGGAAAAAGGAAACCTGGGGGACGAAAACTGGGATTCAAGGATGTATTAAAACGCCACCTGAAGATGAGTGGGGTGGACGTTGCCCACTGGGAGGAACAGGCCCTGGAGCGACATAAATGGCGAACTGCGGTGCACAACTCGCGTACCAGAGTGGAAGAGAGCAGACGAAATGACTACGAAAAGGCACACATAAGAAGACACGGTTCTGGAGCACGATATCTTTCCTTGCGACAGCTGTGGACGCCGCTGCCGCTCAAAGGCGGGCCTACTTGCCCACAAACGAGCCTGCCTAACATAACTGCCAAATATAGCTAACTACTCACAACTGCAACTCATCATCAATATATCGACGGACTACCGGACATAATTATAAGTGCTGCTCACTGTTGCTGTTACGTTGACGACAACAAAGTGGGATATTTTAGTTTACGTAACAATCCCTTCACAAGAAACATTGAGTTGTAAGGACTTCACCTTTCTTTTGCACTCACCAACGTATCCCACCCGGAATGGCATTCCACATTTTTGCTGAAAAGTACTTTAAGGAATGCAGCCCGAGAGAGGTAGTTGAAAGCTTCGGTAAGGCCGGAAGAATGTTTCTCTCTCAGAGAGAGTACTTTGAAGATCGTAGATCAAACCTACTTTTTAGATGGGTCAAATAATTTATTAATATGTTCTGAATTTGTCGTTGTGCCGGATTTACCTAGTAACTGTTCATAGGAAAAAGACCTGATATTAAAGATGAAGAGAAGAATTAGCTTATTCAAAGCTTCCATTTTGTCCTTTTTGCGGACGCTTCAGAAATGTCAGACGCTTTAAGAACAATAATTAAAATGACCAAGATGAATACGTTTACAAATATTTGCAGCATTTTCGCGAAAACCTCAGAATCTATCGTCAAGAGACACGCGTAACAGGTCTAGTGAAGGCTTAACGGAAAGGGAACTTGAAACTGTAATAATTTTTGCCAAGATCATTCCTTCACGTTTTTCAGGATTTACAATCTTTCTTGTTTTTATTTTCAGTCAAGAAGACTGGTCAGTGATTCTAGTGTGGTCGTAGCCATTCTTTTAATGGCTGTTTTAGACTTCGCTCTGGGAGACAAAGTCATCACACCACATGTTTCCATCAACAATCCACTGACCGATGGCTTCCATCCAACACATCCTGACCGTGATTGGTTTATCAACCCTGGAGGAATGAAAACAAGCATGTCAATGGGTTGGATCTTTGCAGCAATCATACCCGCCATCTTTGTTGGAATTCTGTTGTTCATGGAAACTGAAATGACGGGCGTTCTCCTGAGCAAGAAGGAGCATAAACTTCAGAAGGGGCCTGGGTACAATCTGGATCTGGTTGTAGTTGGGGTATTGTCATTTGGGGCTTCGTTAATGGGATTACCATGGATGTGTGCCGATACAGTACGTTCTGCATCTCATGTCAATGCACTGTCCATATGGAGCACATCACATGCGCCTGGGGAGAAACCGCACATTATTGAAGTGAAAGAACAGAGAATCACAAACATTCTCATTCATATTTTGACAGGTGAGTTTCACGTTTTCAGCAAAGGTCGGTTTTACATTCAGGTATAACCTCAGCGATTTGCATTTTTTATGTTCGGAATTCTTTATTATACATAGTGAACCTAACCACCATTGTCCTCTACTCAAACACTGGAATATAGTTTTACAGGAGTAGTGCTTTTCCAACCACGCTAGCAAGTTAAGTGTGAGGTCATCAGTTTCTGCTTCGAATGGATGTTGTTTTCAGTCCCCTTGCTCTTCTTGAAACCATTTTTGAAATGTGGGTTGAAAATGAAATGATTTACTTTTTTACCTTGTAAGCCTGCAAAAAACCAGGTGTTTCTATCTCAATGCTCCCCGGCCGTTTGCTTGACTTTGTCCTTTTGTCTTGTTTCAGGTCTGTCCATTTTGCTTGCACCAGGTCTTGATCTCATTCCTATTCCAGTGTTCTTTGGTGTTCTCCTGTATCTTGGGGTCTGCTCGATGTACGGTCTGCAGATGACGGCCAGATCTGTCATGATGTTCATGCCTTCAAAACATCATCCTGATGTAGGATATGTCAGAAAGGTATAGGTCTATTTAAGCAAATTATAAACCAAAAAAAGATGGATGGTAATGAACGTCAAAAGGACAAAACTTCGGGAAAAAAATGTCTCCGCAGGGCAACAGGCATGTCATCTTGAACGAATGTGATAGTAAGAAAATTTAGAAAACGGCACCAGTAACAAAAGGTGGTCGATGGTCAAGTCCTCGGCTGCGTTTTCAAATAGTCAACTTTGCTGCCTTCCATCAGTAGATGCCTGGAAGCAAACTCTACTTTCAGGGATCGTGATTGATTCAGAATCGTATGATGTCACGTGCAATACGCGCATAACTTAAGAGCCGCGCACGGACTGTGACGTTTGAGGGTTCCCCTCGCTCACGTGTGACATTTCTCAATCCTCGATGACTTTCAAACCCTGACATGAAAAGATTGTTCGTAGACAACACGGCTATCGGCACTTGGTGAATTCTAATACATTCTATCTTTCTTTTTTGACCTTGTTTAGGTAAGGACCAGCAAGATTCACTGCTATACAATTATTCAAATCCTTGCCTTGGCATTCCTGGTAGCTGTGAAGTTAACCTCTCTTGCTCCGTCGTTCCCTTTCTTCATCATGTGTCTCATTCCCTTGCGTAAGCTTTTGGCAAAGTTCTACACCGAAGAGGAACTTGAGGAGGTAAGCTGGCTGTTATTTCTGTAACTCAAGCTGAAGGGCCGAGTTGTTTATACCAGGGTGTAGCGGTAATATTTGTTTTATTCAACCGACTGGAGACGAATAATGGGGGCAGCCCTCCTAGAACAACTCGGCAAAGACTGTCAACGAAAAAGGCTTCATTCCTGAGTTTCAAACAACACTGAGACATGATTTATATGGCATACTATACGGTTCTTGGAGGAAGAAAGACGAGTGGAAGACTCGCGCGCGCACAAATTGCCTCGCGTGAGGAGACGTGATGCACCGCGCCCCTTCGCAAGGTGAAATCTTCCTGCTTTCTCGTGTTTTGTGCAAGTCTTGCTATCGTGACTAAACATTGGAAAGAAATTTTAATAGAATTAAAACTATTAAAAATAATATAACGTTTCTGTAAAATTGAGCTTAAAACGATTGATGTTGATTTTTCCCTATTATCTTTGTTTTGTAGCTTGACAATTCAGAGTCTGAAGAAGAAGACAGTGATTTCGAACTGTAAAATTATTCAACAGTTGCGTTACTCGCATTGCGTGACTTGAAAGGCGTGGCTGCCGCAATCAAAAGAGATGTGTGCTGTAGGAGAGCCTCCCGTTGTGGACAGAAACTTTTTTTCGTCGTTTAGAACGTTGCTTTTCAGCAGTACTTCGATACCATGTAGATTTTTAATGCTTGTTATGCACTATGGTACGCTTCTTCCTCTTACAATTTTTCTTTAAATTTCCAACATATATTAGGTAAAGTAGCTTTGTATAGCTTAAGATGTAAGTTTAAGCCGGGAAGTATGTTTTTCACTCTACAATAGAAAACTAATTCCACAAAAGCGAAAGAAGAACTAATAAAAGCGGTACAAGTCAAAGTGTCTTTGGATTGGAAATTAGGGAGTTTTACTGAAGGACAACTGCAACATTAACAGACACTTCACTTTAAAATGTACCAATTGTTAAGTCTCTTGTGAATATCTCGTTTACACTCTACAGTACGGGCAAAATATCCAATAGGGAGCTTAAGGACGCGCGTTTTTGAGACCGTCTAATATTAAAACGGACGACGGCAACCGGAACTGAGCCGTTTTCCCTTTTAACTTGTCTTCTTTCTCCATTAGAGATGATTCATATAAAAATCTGGGAGACACCACTGTCCTGACAGGCGAAATATTCTCTTCCGGTTGCCGTGCGCGTCCCAAAAGCGCGCGTTCTTAAGCTCTCTATTAACAGGTTTGGAACGTTTTGAAGGAAAGATAGAGAATAAAAGACTCATTGTTGTATGCTCATGTTGTCGTCTTATCTTAAATTTAGACCCCGTCCACAAGTATCCGAATATTTTTAATCCGCAACTTTTTCTTTGCGGATCATTCACCTTCCGTCCACACATATCCGGTGAATCCGGCATGCGAATCCACAACTTTTTAAATCCGTTCTTCAGGGTGGAAAGTTTTGAATACGCAAAGAAATAGACCAATTTTTATATATGGAAATTCAGTCCTAAACAAATGTCATCATCTCGAGGCTCTTGGCCCGGTTGTTCAAAAGCCGATTAACGCTAATTCCAGATTAAAAATTAACCAAGGAATTTATTTATCTTCTCACAAATGCTGTTCAACGCTGATATTCGGCAAAACTTTACATTAGAAGAAGTAAATGTTGCAAAACAAAAATAAGCAAAAGAAACTTTCATCAAAAAGTTAAAACTTGAAACAAAAGTTTACGCTAATCTTGGATTAAGTTAATCGGCTTTCGAACAACCGGGCCCTGGGGAATAAATATGAGGATTCGTATGAGTTTATTCCCCAGAGCCTCGAGATGATGTGTTTTGTTTAGGACTGAATTTTAATATAATCGAAATTGGCCTATTACAAGAATAGTTTTTCATAAGTTTTCTCTCTCGCTACGCTAGTGTTTCATGACCTTTCATTCTCCCTTGCCTGACTGATTTCACTTTTAGACCTTCAGTCTCCCTTCCTTTCCCTTTGTTAAGTAACTGTCATCTGGAAATCACGTGCGGGTTACTTAGGAACCAATCACCGCTGTGTAGAAATCCCCTGGGAGCGTTGGATGAATCATGAACCAGACGAAGCCTTTTCAAAATATTCCTCAGAAAAATTAATTTTGTTTCCTTAGTGGGTTATGCATTTGCACTCTCGCAAGTCAAAATGTGAGTGCTTAGCAATGGTATGGTGTCGTTTCATCTACTAGTAAAATTGAAAGCGTCTTGGAAATCTATAAATGCGAATACAAATGATAAAGTTCTGCGAGTGTATTTGAACTGCGCGAGAACCAATACCTTCAAGCGCAATGAACGCGACTAGGAAAGTAGCGAAAAGAAAGCTTGAAAAACTTCCATTACGTTTAAGATTAAAATTTTCAGGCTGCTTTTGGCGATGATCGTCTCTAAACAAAGGATTTAATCTTGCACTAAACTTCTCAAACTTGAAGACGTTTCGTCCGAAACCATCGGACTTCATCAGGTCAACGGTGGAGTCGAAACTAGTCATGCAATACCCGTGACAAGTTATATGAGAGACGGCGCGGAATGTTGCGTAGCAACTCGTCCCATGCATTTGATAGTTTGAAGCGGAGGCCCCCCTTCTTGCTGAGGCTGGGTGCCTCAACCCTCTCACCCCTCGCTTGAACCACCGTTCTTCATGGTCCAAGATAGCTACCTCTGGGGAGATTTGATGCCCTGTTGTTTTGGCATGGGTGTAGACTGCGGAGTTCTGGGCCGCGTAGTACACAGGTTTGGTGTGTTGCGCGATTCGTTAGCCAAGTGCTTGCTTGGTTTCACCGATGTACGTCCTATTGCAGCCTGGGTGCGCGCATTTGATGCCGTGCACGACTCTGGAACGCTTTTTCTTAGGGGTACGGTCTTTGTCATGGACCAGCTTGTCACGTAGGAAGTTAGCTGGTTTGAAGGTCATGGTGACGCCCACTGCTTTAAGGGCTTTCTTAACTCTCTCGCTTAAGCCCTGGATACAGGGGATGGTAATTCTAGCCAGGGCTCTCTGATTGCCACTCGAACGGGAGTGCGCGGTGGTGGAAGACGTACCCTGATCGCTTTCTGCTGCCTTCCGAAAAGCCCATTTTGGATAGCCACATTTCTCGAGGGCATCGCCAACATAGGAAACCTCCTCATTAATGTCACTCTGATTGAGTTAGGGTTAGGGTCAGCTTGTGGAGGAAGGGGGGGGGGGGGGTTGATATGAGCTGAACTGTCGGTAATGATCGGTGTGTGTGGGGTTGCGGTACACACCTTGGTGCTCAGAGGACCGTTGTGCTGCCGATGTATGGCAGTGTCTAGGGAAGCCAGTGTGTTGTCCTGAGCCTCCTCCTGGGTGAACTTGATGTTCTAATCGCAGCTTTTGATATGGTCAAAGAAGGGGGTCTGGTCCTTCTTATCCACCACGACAAATGTGTCGTCAACAAACCTGAGCCACTCGCTTAAACCGGGAAAGCTCTCCAACGCCCGCTGCTCGAAACGTTCCATGTATAGGTTTGCAATGATAGGAGATCGCATTGCATAGCCATTGCATAGCCGTTCTTTTGTACGAAGTATTTGCTTCCATAGGTGAAATACGTGGTTTTTAGACATAAAGTAACCAATTCGACAATTTGATCCATGGACAGGTCTGTGCGTACTTCAAGAGTCTCATCCCTTGACAAGAAATCGCTTACCACCGTCAGGGCTTCGTCTGGGGGAATGCTGGCGAACAGGGCGCTGACATCGAAGGAGGTTATGGTCTCATTGTCCTGTAGTACCAGCCCCTGGATCCTTCCTACACAGTTCTGAGTGTTCTTGACGTGGTGCGGTCATTGACCGACTAGCGGACTCAAAAGTTTAGCGGCAAATTTCGCGACGTTATAAGTTACCGAGCCTATGCTGCTTACGGTCGGAAGGGGCACTGTTGAGTTTTTAACAATCGAGGAGACCTTGTGTCGTAATTCTTCCGCTCTCGTTTGTTTAATCGCTGACTCAACTGCCGTAATGAATTCGTTACACGGAGGACGATCAGGCATAACGGAAAAGTTCATTCCTTTGGCCAGAACTAATTCCTCCGCACTCGTTAGTTGGCGATCAGATATATTCTTTATCCATTTGCCCTTTAAACATTCATCCAACTTTTGTTCTTGCGTGGAGTGAGATCTTTCATGGCGAATCTGCAGCTTGGAGAACTTTTCAATGTGTCAGTGCTTTGTTGTATAGTGCTGGGTTAGTTGGGCCTTGTTAATGAATTCAACCACTCTTGCATGACCGCTGTTAGGTAACTTAAAAGATAACGCATTAATTAACTCCCGTTTCTTTCTCTGAAGCCCTTTGATCGCAAATTTACTTGCTTGCTTGAGCAATTTCCTCTCTGCGTTGCGTAGAATGCTGTTCGCCCGATGACCTTTCACAACACTGGGAAGCTTGATACTCGGTGCCGTCTCTCATGTGACTAGTCACGCGTATTGCATGACTAGTCACGACTCCACCATTGACCTGATAAAGTCCGATGGCTTCGGACGAAACGTCGCCAAGTTTAACATAAGTTTAGTACAAGATTTAAGCCTTTTTTTTTTTCAGTAATACCTACTAGATGAATAATATACACAGTTCATCGTCTCTAAAAATTGATTTAATGTTTTTGTGTTGCGAACCGATCGTTCGTACACAGTGTTCTTTCAGTTCAACCGAAGGACTACAAGAAATGGGGTTATTTAAACGAAACGACTCCACTGAAATAGCGCGGAAAGAAATGTAAATTTGATATCAATCCCAAGCAAACGACACAAATAGGTTTGAATCGCACGGGACAAAAATGTTTCAACCATACAAATTCTACCGTACTCATTCTGTAAAGAGCATGAAATTTATACGCTCCAGTTTCCCTTTGATAAGAATTTAAGTCAGCGATTCTAAATGCCCAGCACACGAAGCCCATTTTCTTGCAGTTTTCGAAGAGTCGAAAGTGCACTTCCAGAATCTGGAAGTCCGTTTTGATTGGTCTTCGTAAATTCCCGCTCGTCTCAGCAGACGCTCGTTGGGGAGAAACGCGTGACGAATCCCCAAGAGTGTCTGCGTGGGACTAGTTTCACTTTGATGTCACTTATGAATGAGCCATCCAGACTTCACTTCGCTGCAGAAATATTTACTTCTTTTCATCCGTACTTAGCAAATCAAACTTTGGAAAGCATCGCTTCAGTCCATTCAATCCTTCTAGATTGCTTCTAACCCTTTAGCCTGCGAACGCAGACGTATTTCAGGCGGCCTTCCAAAATGTATCACCCCACTTCTGCGCAGCATGGTATTCTGAGTAAACACTTAACGAGCGTCTTGTTATTTTTTATTGTGATTGCCTTAATTGCTCTTGTAATTAATAACAGTGTCATTGTCGTTAATGTTATTTGCATTCCTTGTATCATACGCACCTTGACCTGTACCACATAAGCCTCTCCTCTTTGGCCTCTCTTCTACACATATTAAGACTCTCGACTCGCCCCAGTCCTCTGTGAATTTTATCATCCAAGATGGCGGCAAAATTCGACTGCTTGAATCAGTGCTCGATCCCCAGATATGTCCCGACCATAAGAACTTAACGCTGTTTGTCTGAAAAATATAAGGAATTGTCAACAGCAGTTGGGCTCTTTATCCCCAATTTTATTCTTGAAGAATTAACCAGTCCCACCAGTCCCTGCATGACATGTTACAATCGGACAGCCAATCAGATGCCGCCAGGTGAATAACTCGTGTGTCACTTAGCACAATTGTCACACTACTGCAAATAAACTGAGGCATGGCGAAGAATCGAAAAAGCTTATTCTTGACTTATCTAATCTGGCTGATCTGGGGATGGCTTGGTTTACATCATTTATACCTCGGTCGAGATATCCAGGCGTTTTTGTGGTGGTCCACGATCGGCGGCTTCTTTGGTTTGGGTTGGTTTCGTGATCTTTGGCGAATTCCCGAGTATGTTGACGATGCAAATGATGAACCGTACTTTGTTGAAGAGTTAAAAAGAAAGATAAAGTTCCGTAAAGAGCCTTCATTTAGCGTCACCAGATTCTCTGGTCAAATGTTAGTAGGTTACTTCTACGGAATTTTAATTCGTCTCGCGATCCCCGAAGAAGTGGCATGGTTGCCATTTCTATTGGTACCTTTGGGTGTCGCTATCGGGGTGTATCTTGTGGGGAACATTGGTCGTGAACGAGGAGATTTCAAATACCCATTGGCAGGAGCATTTATTACCAATAGTATTTTAACTTACCTAACCGGAGAGGAGGCTGGTTCCATGTACGTTGCTTTGATTGCGGCGATATTCTTTCAAAATCATCGGGAGTTTCGGAAAAATAAGCCAGCAAAAAGGACTTTATGCAAGCGTTTGCAGTACCTCGCTGTTGGCGGTATAGTTATTTGTTTTCTTTGGAGCTCGTTCCTTTATTTTAATGCACAAGTTACAACGGAGGATGGAGAAACAGTGAAACTGCGAGATGCGGTGAACCATTTCTTTCAATCCCCAGTATGGCTGGAGTTCAAGGAAGTGTTTTGGGGTTTATACGAGGAGGGTCAGAGAAATGGTTGGGACAATTTCTACGAGGAATTTGTCAAGGCTTTGGATCCAAGGGGAGAGAAAAACGCGTATCGTGTGTTGGGACTGACAGAAGACGCGACTCAAGAGGAAATCAAACGAAGATACAAAAAACTTGCGGTCAAATGGCATCCAGACAAAAATCCGGACGATAAAGAAAAAGCCCAACGAAAATTCATGGAAATTCAGGAAGCTTACGAGATTCTGTCTAACATTAAAGCAAGAAGAGCTGAAACAAATTCAAGGACAAGAGCAAATTCTGATCGACATGATCACTCGGATTTTTAATAGGAAATTAAGTTTTGCAGTCAGTGGCAAGTTACTTTCCACGAGATTTACCGGTGGTTATATTATTTTGATTATTGACATATTATCTACCTGTAAAATGAGCCAATGACAAGGGCACAAAGAAAACAGATTCTGTAGACAATTGATCTGAGAACAGACATTAAAAATATGTTATGAACTTTGAGTTATTTACTAAACTAGCTGTATTTAAAGCTTAGTAAAAGCTCTAATAAATTATTTAAGCTTAGTAATAAATAAGACAATCATTTTGCAAAGAGGCAGTTCACTTACATATTCGGCCAGGTTAAAAAGCGCTTAAAACTCAGTTCACAAATACCTCCATGTTTTCTAAGTTATCTATGAAGTAGAGTGAATAACAACACAGTACATTTGCACTGCCTCTCTAACCTTACACCAATGTTAAAAACTTAACGAAAGACATCAGTGATGAAAATTTAAAAAGGACAGAGCTTTAGACGTATCGCCTGCAAACAGACTTCAGATTGAATGCACTAGTTTGTCTCTTCCTTCCTCTTTAATCCTGTCAGATGTCAGTCATCTCATCCATTGTTGTTTGTTGATGGTGACAATATTACCTATTGTTCCCCAAGCATCAATCTTCCTATTTAGTTGGTAACATCTACATACAGTCTGATGAGTTGCTTTGTAGCACTTGGTAAGTGAGTGATGGGACAGCAGCCATGCTGGTTGAGATATTTATAAATACAAGGATAACAGAAAACATAACCCGATGAGGATAATGCTGTAGGATTGGTGCGAACTTTCCAACACAGAGGGCACTGGACAGGATGAGGAGGCAGCTGAACTCCATGCTGTGCTGGCTGGGAAAAGCAATTTATTCAACTTTAGGATTACATTCCCCTCCTTCAATAATAAATAGCCCACTTTACAGAAACGCTCAGTGGTAGTGAGGCTACCGGTGACTTTCTACTGATACGGGCTCACTTACTTACATACAGACATACAAACATACTTAAACGACCAAAAGACCAATGAAATACAATCACAACAGAACACTCAACAACAACTGTGAATAATCCCAACTGGCCAGAGGCAAACCAGCTGGCTATTTACAAGTGCAGCTGAGAAGCTGAACCAGGGACTACCAGGATCAAATTCAACGAGTGGTCAGAACATGTCTTGAACCTAGGATCCCCAGATCTCAAGGCAAGCGCCCTAACCACTGGGCCTCACTGCCTCCTCACTTCTTTTTATCATGAAAAGTGTTTTGTTGTGGTGCTAAATAGCCCAGAGTCACCAACCTTGTAACTCAGCATCAACTGTGCAGTGGGCATTAGCATTATTTGAAGAACATTTAAACACTGGTTCAAAAACAACTTCAATAAAAATGAGTTCTAGAGCTGACTATACATGTAATGGTCAATGCAGGACTCTAGTAATGTTCTTAGTGAGTTTCTTGCAAATAGCCTGACCTCTGGCTGTATCTTTTTCGGTCTCTTTTGCTCAGAAATCTATCTAAATCAGCCGTGATAACTCACCCCTGAACCGGTGCATTGAGCATTAGTGAAGTTTATCAGTGGATTGGGTTTTCGGTTTAACTTGCAACTTCATCTCACGGGAGGTAGTATTTAATTGGATAGTGTCTGTTATGAGATAACCTTATCAATAACCATGGTCTTAACTGGGAAACTGGGGATGTTATGATACAATTATGGCTTGAGCATATTACCCCTGCCCTGACAAGGCCTTATATTCCTAAACATTCCAAACCTTAGGTCCAAGAGGTGGTGGAGGCACTGGTAACTGAGTAACTGATTGTACAGCTTCCTTGTTGTCACTTGAATACCACCACTCAATGAATTTAAGGAAAAACACAATAACGGGAAGGCCATTGGCTAACACCACAACCACCAAACGTCCAAGAGATCCCGGAATCGCTGATAATTTTTCAGTCAAATTCTTTCCTTTTAACAGGTTGATATGACTGTTCTGTACATTCTGTGCAAGTATGTCTTGTCTTGTGAGCCTTTTCAGGGAAACTCCGATGACATGCAACAACGGAGAATGAACTTCGGAAAACTGAAACACGTACATCAAATAATAACACAAGAAAACCGTTTCCCATGTGAAATGCAAAAATGGATAGACATAAACGAACGTCCTCTTCAGCTGGAGAAAGTATGAACGTTTCCTCCTAGGGTAAGAAGTTTGATTTCCAGTTATATAATCTTCTCGAGTTCTTTCAAAAAGTTCATCAAGTTTCAGTTTTGCATATGGGACACCAACAAGCATTATTACAGACAGATATCTTTGAATACTCGAAATTCCTTCCTCTTTCTTTCCAGTTATACCGGTGTTTACTCTTTTAAGACCGTAAAAATTTTCGGAAATGGATCCTCCGGAGTTTTTCAAGTAGTGATTCTGAACAAAATAGTCCAAGCAGAGATAAATTTCATCTCCAATACGCCAAACCCAGCCCCACTTGTCAGGATTGGAAGTTGCCAACACTTTTAAGGCATACCCAACAGCAGGTCGAAGAATCGATGCCATAGACTCTTCAGCGATAATCTCAAATATTGTAGGATTTGCATTTGCAGTTCCCTGATTCAAATGTGCAGCAAACTCCGCCATTTTGAACTTTGAACAGTCGAACACTGCTTGGCAACCGGATGCTTGTTTTAGCAGGCCTGGACACAAAGTAAGAGCTCCCGCGAAAATGGAAAGAAAACCTGGGCATTTGAGCAAATCAGTGCAAGAAATTGCTGGATCTTTATGCTGGATTAAGGTAACACTGCTCATCGACAATTTGGTTTATAAATCGTGTCAACTGAGTAGCTAGTTGGCAACAAGATCACAGCAAAGGTGCATACAATACATAATTGACCGCTCCCCATAGGAGCTTTCCAGGGCCAATGAAACACAACGAAACGACAACTGTTAAGAATCCCAACTGGCTGGAGGTAAACCAATTAGCTATTTACAAGTGCGGCTGGGAAGTTGAACTAGGGACTACCAGGATCAAATTAAACGAGTGGTGAGAGCGGGTCTTGAACCAGGGATCTCCGGATCTCAAGGCAAGCGCTCTAACCACTGGGCCACACTGCATCCTGAGTTACTGTGTAGATTACAGACGTCGACCATCATAACCATGTACTAATTCAAACCTTGGGCATAATGTTGAGGCCTAATTAAGCTTAACACTGAAAAAATGTTTATGGTAGAGTTCTAATCCTACCATCATCAATGCCAACCAGTGACTTTTAACTTTGAAAATAACAGTGACTGTCCTTATTAACCAAACCCTAACCCTAATTACTAATTTTAAAGAAAACAACTGTAAAAATATAGTTTTAAGTCTCTCAGGTTTGTATTACTGATATCTCTAAATCTTGTCATCCTCTCTTGTGGTAACCCTTACTGCAGACCGTGATGCCTGCAGGTGACACCATGCAACTACTAGGATGTCCCCTCCCACAACCCTATGAATATGACCTTTCTTGAAACAAACAGCAGGCTTCTTATTTCAACATTTTAGTAGCACTTGCAACGGTATTTGTAAAGCATTTAGGCAAGAAACTAAAATTGGCTGTGGTGGGCACATTAATTAAATAATTTAACCACAACTAACATTATGAAATTATAGCAGTTACAACATACCGGGTATACTATTAAAAACAATTATTTCCTTCATTTGTCGAATTAATTTTGAGAAATATTTTATAAATGCAATAGAGGATTTTTTATGTTTACATAGCTTCATCTAAACACTCGGGGAGTTCGGAGAATTTGAGACAGTTATGCAAACCCTCAACAGCATCTTGGGTTTGCATAACTGTCTCAAATTCTCCCAACTCCCCCTCGTGTTTAGGTGAGGCTAATTGTTAACACAGAAAAAGTCCTCTATTGCTTAAGCATAAAACTGGTAAGCAGTCCTAAAAGAAATGAAACTACAGACAATGAAATTAATTAAGGTATTGACAGTCATTGACCACTGGCAATGGTTGACTGGCAGGTACCAAGGGAACAACTGCTTATCTGGACTTGAATGCTCATGTTGTCGTCAGAACCTTAAACTTCCTTATTTCACATAGTTGTTTTGCAGAACAAGGCAAAGAAATAATTGACCAAATGCAAAAATTATGGCTCCCAACAAAGTACAAAATGTATTATTTGGTCTTTGTGTTAATTAATCGTTGAAAGAACATGCATGGGCTGTAAATTTAGGCTAATTAACACAAAGACAAAAGGATAATTTGTTGGCAGCCCTTTTTGCATTAGGTCAATGGTTTGAATCATCATCATCATCATAATTGTGTGCCACACAAGCTGAAAGACCACTTCCCTCTTCAGATAAATAAAATTTTATCATATAATTGTTAAAAATGGCATTGTCTTTGCTTGGAAACTCCCTGTTGTAGGTTTTCCCCAGTACCTGATTTGTTTGTCAGTTGGAATTTGTAGAAAAGTGTGGCAATTCCAGCTCTGGTTTGAACTTAGTAAAAGATCGAAAAAGGGGTTTTCCATTCAGGCACCCAAAATCTACCTCAGAACTTGGGTTAGTTGATTCATAGTGATTGTTTAGTTTGTCTTTTAAAATGTAACTATCATGAATATGAATTATTGTTCTTGTAGGTTGTGGGAATTGGAAATGATGGTGTGGGAAAGACTTGTCTTGTGAAGAACTTCTGTGAGAAAAAGGTTTGATGAAATTATTATGTTGTCATAATTTTTATTCTAAGGGTCATTTAACATTTGAATTGTTAAAACTGTACATTAGTTTCAGGCCTCCGTTTAAACCAGCGTCGCTGAATTGGATTGCCTGTATAAACATCGCAAATAAATAAATTACATTCCTAATAGAAACCTAAGATATTCTAAAAAAAAACTCCTAATTATACCTAAATGCAATCTTAAAACATGTGGATAGCATTCTCTCTCA
This sequence comes from Montipora foliosa, assembly GCF_036669935.1. Lineage (NCBI taxonomy): Eukaryota > Metazoa > Cnidaria > Anthozoa > Scleractinia > Acroporidae > Montipora > Montipora foliosa. The sequence continues at coordinate 11,657,579 of NC_090882.1, read as the reverse complement.
GGGCTCCTACACTGTGAAATGCCCTGCAAGACGATATTAGGCAAGTGGAAGACCTACAAACGTTTAAGTCCAAAATAAAAACCCATGTCTTTAGGCAGTTGCAGTTTTTGTTTTCATTGATTTTACTAGTTTTATTCCATTATCCAATTGATTTTATATTTATATTACCATTATTGTAAAGCGCCACTGGATCTTTGAGAAGAGTTGCACTATATAAGCCATGTATTATTATTATTATTATTATTATTATTATTATTATTTAAATCTGTAGTTTATCACGTAGCTTATCATTAAGATTCTGTATTTTTCACTCACTCAGTACTAGATAAGTGAAACCTTTTTCTTGACAGTTTTCTAAGAATTACCACCCAACAGTAGGAGTTGATTATGGTAAGTTATTATTAACATTAGTGATAATTATTTCATTTTGTCTTTCACCTGATATATGGAAGGCAGGGTGATCTATAATCAAGCCTTACCGGTACTTGCTACCTTTGTTTTACATGTTCTACTATCCTATAGAATCCTGACATGATCATTTTTCTGTAAAACCTTATGGTTTATGTGTTCAAACCATTTACATGTACCTGCCGTCTCAAGCCTAAGCATCCAACAAAACTCCCAATGAACTATCCTTACCACATTATCGCGATGCTGTTTTACTCTCTCTGAGCCAGTTGTGTGCATTGATGTGCCAGACAGTCTCTCCGTTTTCTCCTCACATCCTGCACTTGTTACTTCCCACTGTGTGGTCAACTCTTTGCTTTACAGAAGTGGTTCTCATTGCAACTGCTCCTGTGTACCATTAAAATTAAGGATTTCGCGTCAGGCTTCATGCCACCTTGTGCACCCAGGACTACCTTTGTTCTGTGTCGGCTTCCACTTCTTTATTTTATATTTTCCATGCATCCTCTTTTCCATCCACCTATTTTCAGTTTCAGCATCTTTCTCTCTTTTGTACTGGGTTTTGTCTTCATGTCCTGAACTCACTTTCAACAGCAATGATTGGTTTGCATTCTTTACGTACTAGTCAAAAGTATTATAATACAATAACACAATACATACTTAATTGACCGCTCCCCATAGGGGCTTTTCAGGGCCAATGAAACACAACAAAACGACGGAACAGAATAACAACTACAACTGTTAAGAATCCCAACTGGCCGGAGGCAAACCAGTTGGCTATTTACAAGTGCAGCTGGGAAGTTGAACAAGGAACTACCAGGATCAAATTCAACGATTGTGGTCAAAGAGAGTCTTGAACCCGGGATCTCCAATTTCAAGGCAGGCACCCTAACCACTGGGCCACACTGCCTCTACTTAGACAGTCTACCTCTACCTTAATCTCTTCTGACCTTAATACACATCGTCCACAACCAATCAGCCCTTTTTCTCTTTTTTTCCTTGATTCAGACAATCTATCAAATGAATGTCACTCCTGGGATGAAAAGGCAACAAAAGCTCTGCAGTTCATCAGCTGTCCAAAAGATTGCTCCAGCCTCGTGTCTTGATAGAGATAAATAATTTTATGTAGCTGTTAATCGCTTCAAATTTATTTTGACCACTTGGGTTTAAGAACCAGTCTCAGTCTTCCGAAGTATTCTTCCCTAAATCTGCTTTTTATTTCCTTCTCCATCACACTATCCATCCCCAATATTCCAACTGAAGATACTTGTACCATTTATCATCAATCTGTTTCATGAACTCTCCAGATGGTAGCACTTTACATTTCTGGCCCTGATTTGCAACTTTGATCATTGACATCTGAGGTTATTGACCGATGTAAGCATGCAATTTCTAACAAGCATGACTACCTGTAATAAAATTAGTAATATTAGTCCCTTTATGTCTAGACCACTGTGCAATTTTATAAATCAGTTTGATCTGACCTTATAGAGACATATGCATAAGAGTTGTATGTGAAAGCACTTACCATTGAAGGAAAAATTATAATGCACTGATGCCATCCCAGTTTTATTTTCTTTCTTCCAGGTTTTAAGTTACACAAAATAAATGGAACTGAATGTAAGATTCTAACTCTCACTTTATTGAAGTGTTAAGGTTTTGTAAGCAGAACAAATGCTCTACTAATACATGAAATGATGGAAAGGTGCAATGCACCCATGAGAAGGATAGAATACAAGTTGCTTGGAAACAGGCAAAAGGACAACTGAAAAATCAGAGTCCTAGGCAGGAACCGAACCTATGACCTCCATATTTTTGTATCTGGTTTTCCCCTCGCTGAAAAAAAAACCAACGTTTGATCTGCTTGATAAAATTCATGTTGATTTCTAGTCTTCATAATTAGTAGAGCACTTGGAATTTTTTATCAAGCAGATCAAACGTTGGTTTTTTTTTTCAGTCAGAGGGGAAGACTAAAGTACCCCGAGAAAAACCTCTCAGGGCCACATAGTACGTGGCATCCAGTCTTGGATCTGTATCCTGGGCAACATTAGTGCAAGGCAAGCACTCTCAACAGACACTATACCGTAAAGTTCTGATAATAACAACCCCCCGAAAGTAGCGACCCCCTTCCCCCGAAATTAGCGAGACCTAAGTTTTTTAAATGGTATACTGTATATCATTAATTTGTCAATCAATAGTCAAACAATTTTAATGTACAATAATGTGTTCGTACAGTGTCACAAATTGTTTACGAAAAAGCACTTTAATTTACAACAAGGGGAAGCTTTATGCCACCATTCGTCCTTGACATCAGTTCACTGATGTAGGGATGTAAGAACTATCATAAACCGGTGTAATTTCGTATTAACAACAGGAATGTTTCTTCATGTTGAAACTGAAAACTCTATATAGTTATTTCGGAAAAGAAGCTCACGCCAGCTCTATTTGTAAACAATTTTTGTTCCCCGAAAGTACCGAGGGTCGCTACTATTGGAACTCTACGGTACCATGACAGAAAGTGGGGCATTGCATGCCAGCAATGTTGTTGCATGTGGACATCCCATTTCAATTTAAAGAAGTTTTCTTCATTGTAATGATAATAGTGACTAGAATTCAAGAGAACAGATTCTTTCAGTTGAAAAAAAAATCAGTAATTTTAATATATTATTTTTGTTTGTGGTTGTGCCCATATTATAATTTAATGTTGTTTTGTTTACAACTCTCCTCCTTCCCTCTTAAGTTTTCTTTTTTGCATAAAACATTATTTTTCAGATAGGATCAACTTCTGGGATTTTGGTGGTCATGCAGATTTTGATGAAATAAGAGTTGAATTGTATGGACAGACACAGGTGAAAAGTAATGTTGTCTTTTCATTTTATTAATTAAGGACTCGGGCTTGTTGATATCAACATGTCATCTTAGGCATCATGATAATGATAATGACAATAACAGTCATCATCACTTATCAAGGTCTCAAGTTTATTTAGCAAAGTGCTTAAAAGCTCTGCTAATTGGCAAGACTGTAAATAAAATCATAATATCAAGTCAAAGCAGACCACATCAAATCAGAAAGGTTTGTTTTAATCACCGTAATGATATTATGTGTACTTATTTGGGCCATTTGATTTTTAAAAATTAATTCTAAAGAACTGAGGGTGGATTTTTCCTCTACATCACATCCAGGCTTGTGTTCTTGTGTTTGATGTCACAAACAAGCTGTCATTTGACTCGCTGGATTATTGGCTCCAAGAATTCACTAGTAATGGTGGCAAACATGCTGTTGTTGCTGTGGTAGCAAATAAGGTCAGACATGATTTACGATGATATCATCATAATATTACATTTATTCAGGAGGGGGTGTGGTCCAGTTGTTACACTGTGAGGTCTTGGATTTGCATGCACTTGCACTCGGCTAAAATCCCACTCTGATTATGGGTTGGATTTCAACTCTACCAGTCTTTGAAAATTTCCAACCAGTTGCATGCATCCTGCCAGTTGAGATTCTTACACACTGACTGCAACTATGTTATGTTTCATCGTCATTATTTAGTTCAGGCTCCAGTTGTTCGGTTTTGCAAGTGTTTATCTGCTGGATAGTGATTTATCCAGTGGACTAGGGTTATCATTGACAGCAGGTGGTTAGTATAAACAGAGGAATGCACAATGGCTTGACAGCTGAGTGCACTCCTACTTAGTACTATAATTTTATACAAAGCAAAGTTACATTTTTTTTTTACTTTGACATCTATCATTAAAGATTACAGATCATCAGTTCAATAGTTCAAGATTGTGCCTCATTTTTAAACCAAGGCAAAGAAATCCTTACATCAAGCTCACACAACCTTGTCCATCAACAAGCTGTATCCAACATTGCTTGCTGCATGGTTGGTTAAGGCTGTTCAGTAAATTTCTTTGTTTACTGCACATTTACAGATCGATTTATCCTCCAAAAGAGTTGTAGGCAGCAAGGATGGGCAGAGATGGGCCAAAGCACATGACATCAGGTTTGTTTTTCTTGATGGTAGATCAAACAGACCAACTGAAGGCCACTTGGCTTAGTTGGTTGAGTATCAGGCCCCACCCATGCAGGAGGTTGCAGGTTCAAATTGCAAAAGGACCAAACACTGAGCATCTTTGTTGGTTCTCTACTCTGCACCGAGAGGTTTACTGCGGGTACTCCGGTTTCCCCTCTTCTCAAAAACCAACATTTGACTTGATTTACTTTCATTGTTAATTTCAGTTTACAGTGTCCCCAATGAGAGCTCCAGCGCTAGAACGACTAGACACTTAAATAAAGTTCCTTTCCTTTCTAAAATAACTGACTGAGAGGTGAAAGTCCCACCTTTGTAATTGCATCAGCAAATGGTTTAATTTTCAACTCTCCTTCAACCATTAAACCACAGGGCCCAATTTGCTCAGCACTTGTGACATATCAAATGATGTGGGGTCAAAGTCAGCCCACTCAATGTTCAAAACAGTATGGTGTGGCCTTGATCTGGATGGGGACATCTTTCACTTCCCTAATAATAATGTTATTGTACACTACATAAACAAGCTGTAAATAATTTACTTCTTGTTTGTCTGTTTACTGCTTATTGTCCAGTGCTCAATCAGTTAAAGTTAGTCCTGAAAATCCCCATAGTAAGTGGCTAATAAACATGCTTTAGTTCCCCTTACGGATGTGTGAGGTTCAAGGCAGATGTTTGCAAGGACCAGTGCAACTAAAGAAATAGCAGGGCAAGCTAATCACCTCTTTCGTACATTTTATAAATGAGATTTTCCTTTACTCTGAAAGTGGGACCTCTTTTAATAATTTACATTTTTTGTTTGTGCACTATCCAATCACATACCAAGGAAAGCCATTTTTGGCTTTAACTGGATAGTGCACACAGGTAAGTGGATTTGTTAAAAGTGGTCACATTTTTGTGATCCTTCATGTAAATGATAATCCACTTGTCCCATATACAAGTACAGCTGTAAAGCAAATGGCATAAATGTTACTTTGCATTACTGGCTTTCTTGGTCATCTTGTGATAACCAGAATGTACATTGGCAGTAGCCTAAGGAGGCACCGCTGGACAGCTTAGTTTCCACCTGCAAAAGTGATATATTAAATCTGCACTTTTGTCAAGCCAAACCTTTTGAATCATGTATTGCTTTTTGGTTAGGGCTTCAACTTACAATCTGCTTTTATTCCCCATAATTTAGGGCCATAACCTTATTGTTATTATGAACAAGACAGTAACAAGTGATCTAGGACTTAAATTTCCTGTTGTAATAAGTTCCCGTTGGTTATGTTTTTTTTATTTTTTTTGTTCAGATATTATGAGACTTCAGCTGGGACTGGTCAGGGAGTTCATGAGATGTTTAGTGGTGTGTTAGCAGCAGCAGTGGAGGCAAAACTTGTCAAAGCTAAGCCAGTTATCAGTTTAGAACAGAGTAAAAACAAATAAATCAAACAAGGGTCTTTGCCATCCTTGTTTCATCTTGTGAAAAAAACCCAGACACACTACAACTACAAAAAAATCCACCATGATTAATCTATGCACAGTGTATGTGCTCTAAACTGTAAGCATGACTGATCAGCGTTAGAATTTGCCTCTATGAAAAAAATACAAATGTAGCTCTTGGTTTTCACTCATTTCTTACTCAGTGCAAATGTTCGTTTAATTGTTATCAATATTATTTATCATTATTTGCATGCAAAGAAAGTTTCATTAACCCACTGAATCCTCAACATCCCCCATCCCCCCACCCCATCAACGAGAGAAATCTTCTGGCATTAACTCTAAGGAAGCAATGGGTTAATGGCAGATTAACTTGGAACACCACCATGACTATGTTGATGAGAAAGGAAGGATAGGCTTTATATTTTAAAATGTACTTCATTTTTATTACATAAATTCTACCTTGTACATTAAGTTGTGCTCAGTCAAAAACAAGTACATTGTACTTTTGTTTATACAGAGCCCGTTTGCAAGATCTTACATCCAACTAGAGATTGTTGTGACATAGAAATGTACAAAGCCTATGTACATAATTAGTTTTTTTAAAGAGAATCTCTAGAGAAGTCTAAACTCCTGAAGTTAGGACAACTATTCTACAAATTAAAATATTATTCCTCTTTAGCCATGAATTGGCAGTTCTCATGCAATGCTAAAGACAGAGATGATTATACATGTAAACTAAAATACCCAATAAGGAATGGCTAGCCAACAGAAAGCTTTAGCAATGATGACAAGACAACCATGCCACCACCAAACAGTATTTTTTTTAATGACCAAAAAAAACCTGCAGCACATGCAGCATAGCTTTTAGTACATTTGTATTCCATCCTCGTGCAAAACTATGTGAAATTAATTTTGACTACAACGTGGGTATACAACAAGCAATCTCTCATTCTCTATAAATAATAATTTCTGATCACAAATACAATAACTAGTGTCGTAGCATACTTTTGCCAACATTGAACAACACAAAAAGAATGGTATGGAGGCAAAACATTTGTCAAGTTACATTAATATTTTTTTTAATGGACATCATCATTGCCAAAGCTCACTGATCGTGTATCTGCTTACTGAATCATCAACATCAATCCAATTTTGATCCAGGTTTATCCCCGTAAACGGGGGTGACCGGATTTATTCCACTTTGTCAGTGTCAGTGAGTGTCAGTGTCTATGAAATTGGTATGTTATCAAAAGAACAAAATACAGCTATTAAAAGTAAAAGGCATTTATCCCCTGTATTTCAAGAGCTTAACTGTACAAGTCATTGGTCTTTTGATACAAAATGTTGTTTTAGGGCAATAGAGATTTAATAGATCCATTTAAAAGTCCTGGAAGTGAATAACAGAGATTTACTAACAGAAAATAAAACATAACTGTTTCAGACTGTTCCCTCTGGCATGGGATGTACACAGTAACTTACAAAAGAGGCTTTCACATGACAACTGTTAGGTTCTTGTATATCATACTTTAAGCATCCTATGTACATGTACAAAGAGTGAAAGGACATTAAACAATTAAAATTTTGATTAAATGACAACGACCCATAACTTATGTTATCTCATAAAATTGTTGGAGAAGTTTGTCTGCTTTCTTTTCCCTGTTAACCCATGATCACACAATCACATAACATAACTATATGAGGGTGACAGACTAACAGAAAGGCAGTAACAAGGTCAAATCCACCACAATGGAACCTGATAAAAATACAACAAACTGTAATCTCATTGCAGAAGTGATAGAAACTGTACAATATCTCCAGGAGATCTGTATGGTGTATTCAATCACAAGCTGTAGGAGAGCCACACCCTAACCAATATTATTTTGTCCATCACCTAATACCCCTTAAAGTTTCTTTACAACAATCTAAAAGGAAAGAACTGAGCAATCTTATATTGACAGCTGTATCACTCTTTCATTCCAAGTTGCATCCGATCATTTATAGGCTTGCACTTCAAAAGCATGCATATGGGATAATAATTATTATGATGTCCATCTCGTCGTATTGTATCTGTTGAGGAGAGTAACTTTCTTTTTTTTTATTAAAATAATATAAAAAACTTATACTTGCCTTATGAAGAGGATGCTGAGTCGTTATAACTTGCTTTATGTTTCCTCTTTTTTCTTTTTCTTCTGGGTTCCTCTGCATTGTGTTCACTTTCCATAAGCTTCCTTTTCTTTCCTTTCTTACTCTTTCGCCTTTTCTGTTTTTTTTTTTAATTGAAAGGGCATTACATTGGCATTGCAACAATACAATTTCATCACTACTAAAACACTCCCTTGAAACTTTAAGAAAGAAATCATAGGTTACCATAGATGACAAGAGCACAGGTGGCCATGAGCCATGGGTTTGGCTTTGCTTTCACAAGTTTTAGTCCAAAGAAATAAGTCCGCATTATTTCAGGAATAAGCATCAATGTTGTTCTTACTTCAATCTTAAAAGAGGGCAATTCTGTCCTCCGTTTCATGGGTTATTCCCTGACAAAGTCCTTCTCAAAAGTCAGTTAATCAATAAATGCTTTCCCAGCAAAGTTGTCTTTGTCAGTAAGCCACTTTTACTACTGGTACAAATATGTTGAAAGATGTCCTGCAAAACATAGGTGATAATGGCCCCAAAAGATGACAAAAAACAACTTTGTACAACATTAAACATGGTAAATAGGACATAACAGAGTCTAACACAGAACTTGAACCATCTGTGAAACAAAAGAGGCCAATTTCAAATACTAGAGAACACTCTTAAAGCAGAAACTAGAGGGAAAAAAAAGTAAATAATAACACCAAAAAGTTTACATAATCACAACAGCAACTGAGCAAGTGCAAAAGATTTAATTTTTTCATACAATATCTTAAACTTAAAGCAACAAAAAAAGTTGAATTTTTGGTATAGAGCAAAGCAAAGCACACCAAAGATAATCAGTAGTTAGGCTCTCTTTTTCATTTTTTTATATATTTTTTATTTAACCAGTTTTAGCACTTGGACTCCTTCAATTTGACTACTGTCTGTTTTTGCTGTTATGTGGTCTCATCAATCAGTAGTCCATTCAGAAGATTACGCCAAGCCGACCACATTGCTGAAGGAAAGGCCAGACCACAACACCGGGAACTACATGCCCTACTCCTTTCAACTAGTCTGTGGGATCTTTAACGTCCCACAGAGTTTATGAACATTGAGGGGTTGTGAGACAGGGCCTACGGATTTTTAAGTCCTTATCCGAGAAGACTTGAAAGTCTAACCATTTGTGGGTGTAATTACAAAGGAAGCACTTTCTCCTCGATTATTTTAAGACCCTGAGTGTTGGTCTGGCCGGAGTCGAACTCATGACCTCCCGCATGGCAGTCCGATGCTCAACCAACTGAGCCACCGGTACGCGGTGAAAGCAACCAGCGTTTAACGCTGATTGCTTTGTCTGTCCTCTAATTAAATTTTCTTACAAGTTATTTCCCCACCACAAAGAAGGTTTGCAGGCTGTTAATCCTGAGTCCCTGGACGGGTTTATGTATGGTCAGAAGCTCATAACGTTGAAGCGTTTAACGCTGGTTCAGAGCAGGGTTTTTAAAAATTTTGTAAGTTGGATGTAACATAACTCACGCATTTTCATGCGTGTGCAGCTTTGATCTTCTTTTTGTCCATATTTGAGCATAAAATTGGATCCTAATATCCCAGCTTTGTTGCAAGGAAAAGAGTTGCAAGTAACATGCTTCAAGGTCATCATGCTTCTGGTATGACTAAAAGTGAAGTAACTCTCAGATCCAAGCCCAAAACAAACTTATACAATACCTTTCGCTTTTCTTCAGAATCACTGTTGTCAGAGGTAGATGTAGATGATGATGACGAGGAAGAATGCCGCTTGAAATCAAACAAACAGCAGCCATATTTTATTTAGTTCAGGGAAGGAACCTCAATCCAATAATCAATGTTTCAAATCTTGTTATCACTCAATTATTATTGATAGAGGTTGTGATAGGAAGAATTATGCAGATAGAAAAGGTACTATCTGATGAGGCAAAAGGCCAAGGCAGATATCACTGTCTAAGATCAGCCTATATCTTATTGGGGATAACATCATTGAAAGCAGCATTATTATGTATTACTCCTTCAAAATACTTTCAGACCTCTTGTATGAATTTTTTGCTAGAAACATAATGACAGCTCTTGAGAGAAGCACTTTAGTTTGTTCCCCTATGGAAACATTGAAAATTAGAGGGAAAGAATATTAACTAGACTAAGTATAATATAATTTATAATAACAACTAATGTTTACATGTATACATAGCATGTTAGAAGAGATGCTAGAATACAAATTAGTGTTTTTGAGCTTGCTTGCATTTGCCACAGCCAAGGATAAAATACCTTTACACAATAAAAAATGCTCCCTCTCTCCAAAACTTTAGAAATGAGCTTAAAGATTATTTGCTTACATCTGAAGCCTGAGAATGACTTCCTGTTTAGCTGTAGTAGTACGGTGTCATTGTTTTGCTTTGTTTCATCTTTTTACTTTCTACCTCAAACTTATTAATAAATAATCTGATAATTTTTTTACAGTCTATTTTATTTTATTTCTTGGTTTCCACACTGTAGTCTGTCATGTCTGCCTCCTACTTAAACTTAAATATTTATACTAATATCTTGTACATGTATTAAATGCTAGATTAAGTGTGTGAACAGTATTAAGCCTGTGGGTTTTCACTAACAAACCCCCAGATTTCTGTATAAAATTATACTGTATTATTGATTTGTATTGTTCTACGAACTCATGGAAATAGAGAAACCTATGAAACTATGCTTACTTATGTTGCTTATCTAACTATGATGATCTCTGTAACTTCCACTTTATTTCCCTTCAGCAGTTCAATAATCTATTACAAGAACTTTCAGACACAAAAATCATCTTGAATGCAAGTATCAAGTATCATAATAATATTTCTCATTTTATCACTGTTGTGAATCACTAAAAGCTCTTATTTTCTTGCATGTTGCAGTCTGCTTTAGTCTTCCTTTTTGCCCATTTTGAAATTGTAGTTGTGCTCTCCTCCTTTGTTTTCTAACTTTGAATTGTCAACAAGACAAACAATTCCCACAGATGCCGACTGTTAGTAAATAATCAAGCTCTTCCTCATACAACAACTGCTGTTGGCAACCAATTTCTAGGTAGCATTCTGATGTTGCTTCCTGAAGTCACAGATTTTGCAACATGGTGTGCTAAGCAACTCTTTTGATAAGCAGGTGTTATCTTAAGATATTGTGACCTCAGGGTGGGAATGTGAATCTAACAAAACCTAATAACTGTGTTTGTGTTTCCATAATGTATTTTATCACTATAAGTGGCTTTATAATGCAAATAACAACAATATCTCACCCTCCTTTTCTTTTTCTTGCTTGACTTCTTTTTCTGAAGAAAGACATAATTGAGATTTAAGTTTACAAATATCTGCTAAGAATAAATATTACCATTAAACTTCAACTTAGAGAAGAAGAAAATTGCTGGAGCTGTGCAAAATATAATTTTAAACAAACCCCATGTATCAGCATTCACACGACAGCTTCCTTACGCAAAACCAGTTAATCCATTCATATCTAAAGCATCCCCAATCCACGAGTAAAATCATTTTGTGTTAGCCAGAATAAAATCTATGTCTCATATGCAGCATTCAGGTAGGGAAGGGTTAATAAATGTTATTTTTAAGAGCGTGATGATAAACAAAATAAGATAAGATGGTTTTCTATTCTTCACAACATCAAGTACATAGCTTGACTCTGGAGGTGACCTTCACTCAGATTATCACAACATTACACACAACAACAGTCCTTCCAAGGATGGCACTTACCCGAACAATCAAGTGGAATCAAGATAAATTACATGTTTCTACATATTACTTCTGAGAGGAAAAAAGTAACTATTAAGTAATGCTTAAAAAAAATAATTTATTTTGAAAAACATGGTACCTCTTTCTTTGGTGTTTTAGATGAACTTTCTGATGATGCACCAAGTATTTTTTCTCTGTTTTTCTTCAGCTCGTTTCTGAATTTCTATAGATAAAAATTACATAGAAAACTGAGATGAAAGCTAGTATTTCTGTCCCAGTTTTGTACTTTCCCTTGAAGGTTTTGATAAGTGTTGCACATAATAAAGAATGTTTGGGACCTCATTTAAATGTTCTTCAAATGCAGCCAGTGTTTCTGAGCCTGTCTTCTTTTTGTCCATCATTTCTTTCACTTCCTCTCTGCAAATAACATGTTACATAATTTACCGTAATGTAACGTAATTAAAAGCCGTTTAACAAATAACAAAGGGAAGCAACCATTGGTGGCATCAGTGTTAGTTTTTAACCTGCAACATTACAGTAGCATTGCGCTAGTAACCAACTTTCTTTCCATAGCTACAGTCAGCAGTCATCCCAATCATGCATTCAGCACAAATTATGAAGGTTAATGTAGTTCCTTGTGAAGTTTAAGCAGAGTGTTTTTGCGTGCCAGCTTCAGTTTTTTGCATTCAATACCCGCCCCCAAAATTTATTCTTTCCTAAAATTTGTTCTTTTGTAATGGATTATAAGATAATTACAGTCCATTTTAGTTGTTTAGGGTTAAGAATAAAGACATTAAAAGTGATAAATTATTACCTTCCATCAGGTAAGGTCAGGACAGGTACAAAAGTCAGATCGGATGAACTCAGATCGCTCACTTCAGATCGAGTGAAAAAGGGTTTTGTAAGTCACAACTATTTTAATTTGATGTTTGCCCTGATTTCACCAAGGTTAGCTTAAAGATTAGGGCTAGGGTGATTTCTCGAGGCCTTATCATTTTTTTATATATTCATCTGAGGTGAGCTATCTAATTTGATCTGGTCGGACTTTTATACCTGCCTTATCCAAGCTCTGTGAATGTAACATGAAGTGAAGGCTAACCCTAACCCTGCTCCCCTTCCCAATCTGCCACAACTTCCCCACAAACAAGACAAAAAAGGTCAAATGCCTGGGCTATGTTGTGGGGAGGGGTGAAGTATGGTCAAGACATCACTCACAGTGTTGGCCTGTTTCTGTTAAGGTAATCCCTTATTGTTGGCCCTGATGCAACAGGACCTCGTGCCCGTGCCATTGCAACAGGATTCATGTATGCCTAAAAAAAAAAAAAAGGTACTGGTTAGTCAGAAGAAAAAAATGTCTGTTTGTACTAGGGAGGTCTTTGTAAGGATGATCTACTTCAGTGTGTGAGACCAATGAAAGATAGATATCTTTGCGTGAAGGTGACTGTTATAATAATAATAATAATAATAATTAATATTATTATAATGAATTGTGAAGCTGTAGCGAGATCTTTGATGTGACCTCGTTCATCCAATACTTTTTCTATTATTGGAGGAATTTGATTGTGCTCTCATGATAAGATGGCCATGTTGGTGTCAAAACAATAGAAATAGGTACATGTAGCTTACGTTTTGCATCATAAGAGACTTTTTCGCTATTCTTTCCACCAACATGGCTGCCGTGACATCAGGTGCAGTCAAAGAATTGAAATTTAGTGTTTAAAATATAAGAGTAACCAGGGTTTAAACTCATTCTAGATGAAAACATGTCCTCTGATTTAAAATTTCTTAAAACGTAAGCTTTCGGACTCCAGGATAATATTGCCTTTGAGAGCTTCTTTGTGTACTTAATTTAATCAAAGGCTAATAGACCATTTATCTCAATATCGCCATAGCACATTTACCATCATCTGTCTACCCTTACCAACTAATATATAAAGAAAAGACTAATCCTCCTTGAATTTCACCTGGCTTTAAGGTTACTGTCAACCTCCAGGTGTGTCTTTCGGAAAATCAATCTTATTCGTGTTGTAAAAAATAGAAAAGGTTGCTGTTATTCATCGTGCTGAAGTACAATAAGAATAAAGTATTCTCGTTTGTCTCACGGTGTGGTCACTTGTGATGTAGGTCGCGATCTACATCACAAGTGATCACATCGTGAGACAAACGAGAATACTTTATTCTTATTCGTGTTGTTTTTAAAGAAACCCAACGAAACTATATTAGTATATACCACTGGAAAGGTAATAAAATGTAGTATTTGAAAATGCCTTTAACTTTCCCCTTATTATTTTAGAAAGCGAAACTGATCTTATTAACAAAAAAAAAAGCGAACAGGATAGAGCGATTTTCCGAAAGACACCAAGGCAGCTGCTGCAGTAACCTTAATTAAAGAATGAGAGGTTAAATTTATTTTGCTGACTCAAATGGAACACCAGCATGAAAAAGCAAATATTGCAACATTGTATCACAAAGAAACTTTTAATAGCTACTGTAAAATGAAAATTCATTCTTACCACTCGATTGTCTCGTTTCCCCATAATGTCTCCAACAGCCTTATCAATCTTCGTAGTAGTATATATAATTTTCTTTGTGCTTTAACAGAGAACCGCTGGACAAGTTGAAATGCGACGTCCTGGAGTTTTAGGGCCGCGCGCAAGCTGGGCACTAGTATGGCGCGTAAAGCCTGAATCACGACTGTTTTCTGATTTTTGTTACGTCAGCGTGACCAAATCTGTAAAATTAACTGCTACTTTTCTCGCGTTCCTTCGATACTTATTTTTATTTCGCTCGGTTCTAACCACACACAAGGAAAGGTAACTGGCCGTGTAGCACTTATATTAAACAGAGTTAACTGAATAGAGTGTAATGTGAAGTGCTAGATTTCAATCCCATATGAACCATGTGAGCGTTAGCCCTACTGATGGAAATGGGCCCACACAAGGGCAGAGAAAAACTCTGACCAGGGTGGTTCCCACGGCCTGCTCCCGTCTGACCTTGTAGCTCAGTCGGTAGAGCGGCGGAGATCTAACCCGAAGGTCGTGGGTTCAATTCCCACCCTGGTCAGAGTTTTTCTCTGCCCTTGTGTGGGCCCATTTCCATCAGTAGGGCTAACGCTCACATGGCTCATATGGGATTGAAATCTAGCACTTCACATTACACTCTATTCAGTTAACTCTGTCTAACCACACACAGTTCCTTTCAAAGACCCTTAATTTTGTCTAAATCTGTCACAGCTAATCAAATTACAAAATATTGGCAAAAACGTCTGACGGACCTTGGCTTTTTACCACTTCAGAATGTCACGCAATACCATTTCCATAATGTGGCAAGGAATAAGTATAAATCTTAAGGAATTTAGGTCAAAAATAAGAATATATCGATCTGCCTGTCATTAGATGAGATGCTGCCATGGTAACGGCCATAATCCAAAAATTGACACCCAAAAAATAAGCCTTATTATATCGGTACCCATACTGGTAAATCTCTACAGGGAAAACTTTAAGAGAAATTAACAAGGTTTCCTTTTGTAACTCGTGCCCTGTAGTGAGGTTATTCGCAAATACTCTAGGGAGCCACCTTAAATATCAAAGAATAAGAATGGTCATTTCATGTAGTTTTTCTATTTTGCTTATTATCTTAACGTTGACATTAACTAATACCTAATTGTACAGCTGTATCGAATGAGTATTCTGATGAGCAACGAGCGCATTTATGACTGATTTCTTCTTATGACTCGATTATGAAAGCAACTATATCTGCACTGGTGATACAGGTGATTGCTTTTTTCAAAATCAGCAGGGGTTGTTTCTCCGCGGTAGCGCAGCTCCAAAGCACCTCACTGAATTATTCACATAAATACGCTATGTTCCAAGCTTTCGGTTCTGTATACGTGATCCATCTGGTACCCCTCAAAGTTAATAGAAAACTTAAGATAAATTATTCCGACTGCGGCAGGTGCAAAACACAGGTCTCTGTTTTACCAATACAGAAACAAACCTAAACATTCATTAAGCTAACCTTAGGCCAAATTAGACCTAAACAAGAGTTTTTAGGTCTAAGGTTAGCTTTAATGAATGTTTAGGTTTGTTTCTGCATTAGTAAAACAGAGACCTGTGTTTTGTACCTGCCCTTCCGACTGTGTGAATGGGATCCGCATGTGATTTTGGATGTTGCAATGTGGTTATGGAACGTTCGGTGCTACGCGTGGTTCCTGCTTTTCACGTTGTTTTAGAGCTTTCTTGTTTGTTTTCTGTTGAGGAATATTTCTTCTACTTAAAGGACGCCTTCCGGGCGAAGCTTATCAGTTTCGAAGTAACTGGCCGCCGATGAGCGTCCCTAAACCCGTCTCCGTCACGGTATTAGAGAGTTTTAGATTCTACGACGAGGACGAGAACGAGTACGAGTTTTGACAGCCCGTTTATATCGAAAATACTAAGGAAACTTATAACCCGTACGCTTAATCTTACTCTTTGTTAGCAGTATAGGTTGCTCAGTTATTCTTATTGCTGGTAACTGAGCCTTTTTGCTCATCAAAAAATGCCAAAATTGCTACCGTGTTGTTGACTTGTTTTGATTCGACGACATTTGTGCAAAATCTCGTACTAAAATGACGACGGTATCACGTTTTTCCCGCCAAAATGACGCTGGTTTGCGCGCGCTCACTGTTGTCTTATGAGAAAATCTCGTACTCGTAGTCGTTCTCGTACTAGAATCTAAAGCTCTCTATTCTTCAGCTTCCCGCAGGGTATTGACGAGTGTCGAGTTGACCTGTAAAACTGATGACTCATCTTAAGAATCGAGATGAGCAAAAATGGGTCTCGAAGCAAAGAATCTTCGTTTCAATCATAAAAATGTTTATGAAAAAACTATTGTTTAAGGTTGTCTCAATATTGGTCCACCCCAAAAAGGGACATATCACAGGTTTTAGGTTTTTAAGGTTTGTCCCCGAAATTAATTGTTATCCAACTTCCGCTTGCTTGCTTTACAGAAACAAATAACTGCAATGATCTCATGATGTAACAGAAAAGATTTTTTCTCAGTGTTGGGAGTCCTTAATTCCCATAGTCACGAAGTTGTTGCAAGCGTGAACAAAAACATAGTAAATTATTCAACAATATTTAGTGGATAATACCCAATCAAAAACTTGCCCAACGTCGGTGAAACCTTTGTTTATCAAATGGTTTCAAATTAAAACCACGCACTACAGAGTCTAATGTAAAATTGAAAGAGATTGACTTCACAAGGTACAAAGTTAATGTTTCTGAGCAAAAAAGCCGTGATGGTTTGGGGAAACGAATTATCACGACGCGGCGAATTTCAGGCAAGTTTTCGCGTCGAAAGCTTTGCATCAGGCAACAGTAGTAGTGACGGGGAAACACAATCACAAAGGTTGTCTGGTACAAGACAAAAACATAGAAGAAAAACATTTCAGGAGCTTGTGAATGAAATGAGTACCAGCACAAGAAAACTTGAGGAAGAAACATCAGGGCTTTTGCGTGACTTGGTAAGAACAACGAGAACTCAGTTTAGGCCGCTAATCATGGTAT
>NC_090882.1:11627814-11632814 GCF_036669935.1 Montipora foliosa | reverse complement strand
TGAATCGATTACGTTTATTCCGCTTTGTGTCATAAAGCTCATTTCCGTCGAATATTGGATTTAGACAATTCGCCGAATGTGTCGACTCGTAGAGCAAACTTTTCATAAATTTCACATTACGCTTTTGAAGGGTACCACAAATTAAAAAGTTTGCCCGTAGTTAGCTCGTGTCGAGCTGTAGCTCGCCAAACTCTTTCTATTGAATGTGCTTCGACCTCCAAGGATGGCCTGGATCGAAATCAAAACCTATGACGTCGTGGTCTTTCAAAGGAAAGCCTTACTGACTGATGATGATTTCAGTATTTACGAGTCTGCGCAAGATGATAATTTTGACCTCCCAGTTGACTGTAAAATACAAAAAGCTACAAAAGATCCATTGAGTCTTCAATCTGCGTCATTGTAGAATGAATAGTCAAAGAACCAATATCGCCGTACGTTTTGTGTGGTCAATATATTGTTTGTCTGACTCGTGCTTTTGCGTACATTGAACAATCATTTCCCTTAAGAGCTCTTTGGAGCGTAAAAGTGACACCCTCATTAACATGTTAAAGGCTAAAATTTTTATAAACAGAGCATATTACACAATTGAAGTCGGTTTATTGGCAGTCGCGGAAAAGTGAAGAGCTTTTTGTATTAAACGTTATTGGACCTCCCTCAGAAATAATTTTAGAGTCATTAATCATTATCCTACGCCTCGTGACAAGAAATCTTGCTTCAAAGAGCATGATTTCTAAGATCAAATGAAAAAACCTTTAATCCCGGGACTCTTGAACAAGTCTACTCAACAAGGAAAGGTATGCAGAGTCCTATATGAACTTCAAAATCTCAAAGGTTCTTTGAATTTCTTAAAGTTTCTTTTTTTACTACTTCGCACAGGCTGTGTGGGATTTTGGCGTGAGCTGTGGAAATGAAAAAGGGTAGGATTTGTTTAGTAATCCTTAAACAAATACGCGTTCTTTGTTTGTTATCTAAAACATTTTGTTCCGTCTTTGTGTGCCCTAGTTAGTCACCTGTAATCAAAGGTTACACTTGTACCACTAAAGCCACTGAAATGAGTGTAAAACAATCCAGTGTTAGGTTTAATCGATAGAAATTAAAGCAGAGCCAAGATAAAGTGTTGCATTTTATTATGTTTCCGTTTTTCTTTTAGATTACTGGATCGTTCGGCCGGATGAAGACTCTGGTTTTCATGATGACTGTTCAAGCGTCGCGTATGGCGATAACGGTGAAAACGACGCCAGGGATCCTGTACAAATAAGTGCGTACAAAACGAAATCTTGGAGCTGCTTTGCACAAAATAAAAAGGACGAGGAGAAACTGAAGGGACCACCAGGGAAAGTTCAAGAAAAAAATGGTCTCTCAGACTGGCCTAAGTCCAAGGGAAACTTTCTTCAAAGAGCCACAAAGAAAATAATTGGAAAGACCAAAAGAATATTCGGGAACCTTAAACCGGAAGAAGACAAAAAGGCCGCCTACGTGAAGCCAGAGTTAGAGCTTAAAGAGAACCACGCAACGCAAGTGAACATCATCCTACCAGCAAACAGCAGCACCAGTATTAATCGAGATCTTGTCGACGATGGAAAGTTGAATTTCTTTCGCACCGATCCTTTACGAAGTCCATTTAAAGAATCCCGAAGCTCAACGTTTAGTAAAGAATCTCGCGAGTCTCACTCTTACACTGCGTCCCGCAACTTGCCTCACCGAACGGATCCACAGCAATGCTCCATTCGTGGACCACGGAACGCGTTCTTTAACGCATCTCGTGAATCATTCCCGCGGGAAGCCTTGCAAGTCAGTGAAAGACAGGTCATGCTGCGTGTCTTATTTGATTTTGAAGCTTGTGATAATGATGACATCACTGTAAGAAGAGGTGAACTCGTCAGGGTGTTGAGCAAAGACGATGAGGATTGGTGGTGGGTGGAAAATCTGCATCGGGATCAGGGATTTGTCCCGCGAAGCTTTCTGTGGCCTTGTGGGTGCTATGGTAGGTGGATAACTTTTTTGCAGGGCGATAAATTCCCATAGGGGTAGGGTTGGACAGCGGATTGTATCAACAATGAGTTATTAATGATTTATGAGTGCTGATCTTTTTAACCAAGTGTCACGGTAAGGAGTGCTTACCTAATATCCTGCAACGGAAATGCCCTGGTTGAAAAAAAATAGGTTTACTGAAATGAAATGAAAATACCTTTGAAAGAAAAAATGAAATGGCCAGTTTAGTTAGTTAGAAAGAAGGTTCTTTGCGAAGTGCTGTTCAATATTTTAGCGGCTATTTGTCACATTTCCCGCCATGGGGCAATGGTTTAGAATTGCCTCTGCCCGATTTTCATCAATCATTGCAATTTCAAGCTCGGCCAGTTTGAAATACAACTATTAATTTCCAAGGCAACGTAATTCACCATTTGTTTGTTCGTTGGAAAACAAAAGATAGTAAGATAGACCGAACATGAATCAGCACATGTTCTACAGACCGTGAATCCTCCGTTTATTGACTAACAAACACTCACACCTATCAACGGAATAAACAAATTCATAAACGTTCTTACTTAATAAAATTGTCCCAAGGATGATGATCATGGTGTTAGTTTTATCCATATATTTTGAAGGTTTGCTAAGGCCACGAGGTTCCCTTTAGTTTATTGCAAGGGATAATGAAAAAGATCGAAAATACGAGCTGTTTGGTCAAATATCAGTCAGTTCCTTTCGGTCAGTGAAGGCTGTTCCCAACCAGCGTTATGATAATTTACGGGCCTTAACTTGACGGATGCCTGCTTTTTCTACCGTTGCTGCTGCTGCTGCTACTTTCTACTGTACTCCTCCTATTCCCACTCCCTACTCCTCATACTGCTGTAGCTTTATATGGAGCAAGGATGGCACGGTCAGTTAGTGCGCGGCCTTGGTGTAAGAGGTCCTGAGTTCGATTCCCGGATCTCACATCCTTGTTTCGACTTCTTTCCTTTCCGTGTAGCTAAGTAAAAACGGAGCACTGATGGAGAGGGGGGACGATAAAATGAGCGCACCGTCGACCTCAAGTTTGTCAGTTTAATTACTGTTACGAGTTATCGACGTTAAATATGGTTACTTTACTTCACTTTACTCGCAATCTTAGTAATGCTGGGCTACACAGGAGAAAGGGATCATGTGCTCCAGGGACCGACATTTCTCTCCCTGACTGCTGGCTGTCAGAGGCAGTTACCTGAAAGCTGGCTCAGTCCACGGGAGTGGTATAAGAAATCCTTGAGTCGAAATTTCGTGATTGCCTGAGTTATGTAGTGCTACGCTAAGTGATCGGCTTAATTGGCCTTAATAACTCGGCGGCCATGTTGAGTTCTGAAGGATTGAAAAGTTTTATTTTGCCCCACCGAACACGTTCCCAAACATTTCAACTCGAGGTTCGGGGTACGAAATCTATTGTCTATGTCTCAGTATTATCTATTGTCTCTCAGCCAATTATTTCCCCAAGCGAGAGAAGTTCATGGAAGTTAAGCAAGATAGAAATTAGACTTGTAACACCTTGAATTTAACACTATACAATTTCTCCCTTTTTGCAGTTTGCCAGAAGTTTATTCTTGAGAAAGTCAGTAACGTCTATCAACGGTCCTCTCAATACCATCAAAAGGAACCGGAGTACGCAAGACACGATGAAAGAATTAAGCTTGTGGGCGACAGGAAGTATACTAGCACTTGGTGCTGAGAGACAATGGATCGAGATTAACTCTCATTTGGATAAGATCGTAATGTTTGTTCACGGTGAAAACGGACAACACCCTCTCTTTTGGGTATTAATATTAATTTGTATTATTATGAGCGAAGGCTTTAGACTATAAAACGTTAAAAAGTGAAAGCAATAAGTAAAAAAATTAAATTAAATTAAGTAAAAGAAATAAGTAACGTGAATCGCAAGGGCAGGGAATTGGACTACAAATTGTAAAAAAGTTTACGAACCGAGATTTGGTGATTGTAGTAGTGGCATGTTCAAAAAGGCGATCCCAGGTCCTGGGCGATCCGAAGGAAATGTGCTATACGATAAGAAATAATGGGAAAAGCTGCGAGTAACAGGAGAGAGTTATAGAATAATCTTTGATCCCGCACCGTTGGCTCAGTTGGTTGAGCACGGGCTGTCACGCGGGAGGTCGTGAGTTCAACTCCGGCCGGACCAACACTCAGGGTCTTTAAATAACTGAGGAGAAAGTGCTGCCTTTGTAATTACATCTGCAAATGGTTAGACTCTCTAGTCTTCTCGGATAAGGACGATAAGCCGCAGGTCCCGTCTCACAGCCCTTCAATGTTCATAATCCTGTGGGACGTAAAAGAACCGACACACTTGTCGCAAAGAGTAGGGCATGTAGTTCCCGGTGTTGTGCTCTGTCTTCTGTGATGTATCATGGTTGGGAGGGTAAATACAGATCTCCATTTAAACCAGCTATGCTTAACTGGAATTTCTGTATAAATAATGTAAAAAAAATAATGTATATAAATAAGAAAATAATATACCTCGTGGTTCCTCATGATGGAGTTTGACGTAAGCGCGATTGGTGCACAGAAGAAAACGCTGATTTTAACTAATTGACTTGTATAACAGCACTATTAAAGTCAACAGACGGCTATTAACAGATACTCTTCTAGCTTTTCTTCATGTTACTAAGTTCCCTGAAAACGATACAAGGCCGAACAAGTCACCTTAATTTCAGACGCTGCGGAACAGCAGGCCACGAAATAACAAAAAGACTCGAATTTTGATAAATTAATTTAACATTGTCTCCAAACCTGCTCGTGCACAATCACAACATCGCCTTGCTTCCCCAAACCAGTCGTTATCATTATCATACCCACTGAAAAAAAAAATCGTTTTAAACAGAGGTTTAATTCGTAAGGCAAGTGCCATCGATCCTGAAGGTTTTAGGATTTAGAAGAAATATAACCCCTACCTTTTTAGCCCTGGCACTTTATCGTTCATTCAACCTTGGTTTAAGGTCAATATCACTTAATGGGTATAAAAG
>NC_090882.1:11597814-11622814 GCF_036669935.1 Montipora foliosa | reverse complement strand
TATGGTAGAAGCCAAAGAAATAGGAGCCTTCAGGTTGTCTTCAACTTCAGTCAGCCTCTTTGAAAGCTTAATTAAAGACAAAAGGGGCAGCTAATTTTCTTTTTTACGCCATTATATATAATCTTCCGATTTCATATTAACTCATCCTGACAGATTTCCTCCATGGTGTTAACAAAGATGAAAGAAGTAGCAGAAGGCTATCTTGGAAAAACAATAACAGATGCTGTTGTTACCGTGCCTGCCTACTTTAATGACTCTCAGCGTCAGGCCACCAAAGATGCTGGTAATGTCTCTGTTGGGATGTGGGTAGGGGGACTGCTGTGGTAGTTGGGTATGGGAAGAGCCACTAGCCTTGACTCACACCTAAGATAAGCATAGATAATATAGATTGACAGCGTAAAGGAGTTTGTAGTTTGTAACAAACTTGAATGGACGTTCTCTGGCTAAAAATATTAAGCTTTTATCGCAAGTTGTTATCCTAACTCATCCTGGCTGCGACCCTACAATTTTTTAATTGTGTAACGGTCTGATCTAAAATGTGATGACATCTAATTTTTTTGTGGTCGAACTTATTTCTTGTTGTCTAGGTGTGATTGCTGGCCTGAATGTCCTCCGCATTATCAATGAACCAACTGCTGCTGCTATTGCTTATGGTCTTGACAAGAAAGTTGGCTCTGAGCGCAATGTTCTCATCTTTGATCTTGGAGGAGGGACATTTGATGTATCCATTCTGAGCATTGAAGAAGGAATCTTTGAAGTCAAGTCAACAGCAGGTGACACACATTTGGGAGGAGAGGACTTTGACAATAATGTTGTGAACTTCTTTGTTGAAGATTTCAAGAAAAAGTACAAAAAAGACTTGTCATCAAACAAACGTGCATTGCGCAGGTTGCGGACAGCTTGTGAACGGGCAAAGAGAACCCTGTCTTCCAGTGCAAGCAGCAGCATCGAAATAGATTCCCTCTTTGAGGGGATTGACTTTTACACTACACTTAGCCGTGCAAAGTTTGAGGATTTGAATAACGATTACTTTAGGGGCACCTTAAAGCCAGTTCAGCAGGCTCTGAGCGATGCTGGTCTAAGCAAGAAAGAGGTTGACGAGGTTGTTTTAGTGGGAGGTTCAACAAGAATTCCAAAGATCCAGGAACATTTGCAGAAGTTTTTTGACAACAAAGAGCTGAATAAGAGCATTAACCCAGACGAAGCTGTGGCGTATGGGGCTGCTGTTCAAGCTGCCATTCTTCATGGCGACAAGAGTAGTGAGGTCCAGGATTTACTCCTTTTGGATGTGACACCCTTGTCTCTTGGGATTGAGACTGCTGGTGGGGTGATGACAGTCCTGATCAAGCGTAACACAACTATACCCACGAAACAAACACAAACCTTTACAACATACTCTGATAACCAGACCAGTGTACTCATCCAGGTAATTGTCAGCTAAAGGACTGAAGCTAACCCTTAACATGCATTGAAATTTACTTTTTACGGCTATATGTTTGGTTATTTCGTCAAATATTGCAGCTGGTTTCCAAGCACCCACCCACCTAAAGTGCACTCAATGTTTCAAGAACTATTTTGATCTCTCTATTTTATGGCCTTGAGTCTTGTGTACAACCAGCAACAGATTTCATTTTAACTGGGTGAGAAAATCTGGAAAGGTCACACAAATGACATCTTCCCCTAAGGTTGTCACACAGACTTTATGTTCATTGGTGCAACGGTACATTGAAGTACATAATTTAAATGTATTTTAGATTGATCAGCTGATACATTTTGGCTTCTACCTCACTGACAGTTGGATAAAATACCCATTGGAAATAAAATCCTTTGTTGAAAATCTGTTTTAAATAGCATCTACAAGAAGAAAATTCTTTTTAATCCCTAATCAAAGAGACTGGCAATCTAGCTTTAAATTACTACATCCTGTTCAAACTTACTAGCAAATTTAACGAGTGTCAATTCACATAATGTGGTGTCAAGTTCTTTCCTCATATCTCTGACAATGAGTGTTCATTGATTTTCTACCTCAGGTTTTCAATTTTCCCTAGCTAATGCTTTGGGGTTGGTTGTCAAGCAAAACTGTCATTCTTGAGATATATGCAAGCTGCAGAGGATAAACTTTCACTGGTATCTTGGGAAAATCTAGCGCACTGGGAAAATTCAGTTTACTGTAAAAAATTATTAAAGTTTCACTTGGTATAAGGTCTGTAGTATGACCACAGCTAATGTCTGATCCCTCTATAACTACTGAATAGGTAGGTACATGTGGAACTGACTTTTTACCTTACTGTATTTGTATTTAGGTGTTTGAAGGAGAAAGAGGAATGACCACAAGCAACAACCTTTTGGGAAAGTTTGAGCTGTCTGGCATCCCACCTGCTCCTCGTGGAGTGCCACAGATTGAAGTCACCTATGACATAGATGCAAATGGCATCCTTAACGTTTCAGCGGTAGACAAGAGCACAGGACGTGAAAACAAAATCACCATTACTAATGACAAGGGACGACTCTCCAAGGATGATATTGATCGTATGGTGCGTGAAGCAGAGAGGTACAAAGCAGACGACGATGCTCAACGTGACAAAATTCAGGCCAAGAATTCATTGGAGAGTTATGCTTATCACATGAAAAGCACAGTGGAAGATGACAAGGTGAGTGTTGGTTCACAAAATTAATGCTGATGAAAGTAGCGAATATTATCGGAGAGAGATAAGTTTAGTTATTATTTAAGAAACTTTTATGGGAATGGTTCAACAAAAATTCAGCGGGTGTGTAAATGCCTTTAGGGCTTCTTTGATGTCACAGGAAAGAAATGGTGAACTGCCAAGAGTGCACAGTAGTAAAGCATATACATAAAAATCAATAATATTTAGTTTTTTTATGACATTTGAGATTCAAGTTTTTGAACAAAACATGAAAATTTGGTTTTATCAAACAAGCTTCAAGAAAAGTAAATTACTAACCACCGTAACAAAGATTTGTAAGGTGATGTTTTGAGTGTTAGCCCTTTGTCAAAGCCAATTTCAAAACAATCCGGTAAGCATCTGTGAAGATTAATGTCTCCTTCTCCATGCAACGAAAGGCTTTTAAACTTTGCAGGTGAAGGACAAGATTTCAGAAAGTGACCAAAAATTGATACTTGACAAGTGCAATGAAGTGGTGAGCTGGCTGGATACTCAACCTGACGCAAGCAAGGAATTGTATGAGAGACGGCAGAAGGAGCTTGAGAGTATCTGTAATCCAATTATTACTAAGCTGTATCAGAGTGCCGGCGGTGCCACTCCAGGGTCTGGGAGCTTTACCCAGGAGGGTGGGGCTCCTACATCTGGATCATCAGGAGGGCCTACCATTGAGGAAGTAGATTAAGACCTTATTTTTGGAAGAACAAAGCTCTGCACATAGCTTACAAAAATTTGGTTTATCAACGGAGTTGATAATGTAAATTGACCACCGTACAGAGATTCTAAAAGCTGACGTTTCGAGCGTTAGCCCTTCGTCAGAGCGAATCCAAAGGGCTAACGCTCGAAACGAAGGGCTAACGCTCGAAACGGGCTAAGGGCTAACGCTCGAAACGTCAGCTTTTAGAATCTCTGTACGGTGGTCAATTTACATTATCAACTCCGTTGATAAACCAAATTTTTGTATACTACTTCCCCACCGACGCAGCACCACAGTTTCTTTAGAAACTACCCCTTCATTCATCTGCACATAGCTGCTTGTTAGTGATGACTTTCACAAAAATACTGAAGTTTTGGTGTGAGCTGTTCATTGTTACATAGATAGATAGATGTAGTCTCGCTTGGCTAACACTAACCCCATTGGATTGGACAAAATAAGGCATTCCTCTAAACTGAGCCTTTAGATACAGCCACCCATGTATTCAACCATTTATGATAACTGAGTGTGGTCTATACCTCGTTGAAACCTTTGATTTAAATTTTGTATGTACACGATTTTACTCAAATCAAAGATTTCTTAATTTTTAATGCTAAAATTGTAAAAACCATTGCTTCTGTTGGTACTAGTTGATTCGTTGGGTAAATTGAGTACTGGCAGCATTTGGAACCCTCTCTGTGGTATCTGTCGAGTGTTTCAACTAGTCGCATAAGAGCAATCCCTTCTCTTTCAGTTTGTGCAATGAGAGTCTTGAATAAGTTTAAGGGAAGAGTGGGGCCTTTCTATGGCTGTAATGTGGGACATGTTTGGGTAGGTCTTTGTGGTTGAGGCTTGAAGTCTATAGCAATCTTTGTTGGTAGGCATTAAGTGATAACGTTAATTGTTTGGAAGTGTTGGGTGCAGTTTTTGTGGTTTTGTTTACAATGATGTCATGTTACGCCTTTCTTATTTTTGACCAAAAATTATTGTAGTTTGGATTCTTTGAAATGTACACATACAATTAAAAACATCTCATAAGTTTTGTCTGGATTGTACATTCCATTTTTGGTGCATACATACAGTAACAATGGCTGGTTCACCTGGCAAAGAAATTATTTTGGTTGCATCATTCCAGGATAGTGCAAATTGTCTGGTGTTGTTTTTACTCCAATGTGAGTGCAAAAAGTCACATGGAAGAAATAAATGACTTTATTGTCAAATGTATATTCTTCATGGCCAAATGAACACTAAGAAGGAACAGAGCTAGCACTAGGAAAGGATCTCCCTCAGTGCCTTTAGAGGGGGAAACTGGTATCTGACAGCCAGGTGATACAATGTAGTATAAGTGATCTGGCCACATTCTTAATTACATTGTCATAGTAGATGCTTTGGCATCACATCCAGAGATACCACTACTGGTTCTATCTTTTTTTGTAATGGCCTGTATGCAAAAATTTCCTATTTCTGTAATATACACCTAACCCTAACCCTTACTGTTAAGATCTCAAGGCAAGCACCCTAACCACTGGGCCACACTTCCTCCTCCAGTTATCATATGTAAACCCCAATAATTTAATTTCAACAGCACTTTACTGTATTAGGCCAGAACAGAATTTTTAAAATCCTCTTTTTGGAATGGGGCAATTTTTTTTATGTGTTGAACAAGTAAGTCTAAGGCAATTTGCTCTTTTATGATAAAATTTAATTGGTCCTGTGAAATTTGTATAATAATTGTTATCCATTTTTACTTTTATTGACAACATTCACAAGGCTTTGATGATTCTATGATAAAATTAATGCAAACTTTCCTAGAAACTTTTGATCAACATATTCTCTTGGAGTTTGATTAACCTTGTTTTGGTCACATACTTTAAGCTTATTTTTCTGACATGCCAACAATTAAAAATATATTTCTATACAACAGCAAAAATTTTCTTTAAAAATAAAATTTAAGGATACTACTACTCTGTCTTTAAGATTCCTTTTAAGTCTTCCCTGCTTTCTTGACAGCATTCTCTTCAACTGTGGTGTTTTCAGCTTTCAAAGTCCACTTAACATAATTTTTGGTGTCATGGTTTCATTTTAATATTCAGCATTATTAGAGTTTACCTAGTACCAGAACTCGAAAAGGGGACAGTATATTGCTGCTTTGTTGCATGTTGTTTCCTTTGTGCGATTGGGTTCCAGCCAATAGCCTGCAAACACACTCATATTTCTGGCTGTTTCTCCCTGGCATGGGCCGGTTAAGATACCAGCTCTAGTAAAGTACAATGTCATTGCCTTGCTAGCCAAACCAAAATCAAAACACTCAACAACAGAAAAAAATGACTTGCATTTAAAAACAATAAAAGCTTGATGCTGAATAATGGGCTGCCCATGGCCAATACACCACTCCTGCCAAAAAATTCCATCTGCATGTGCAGGATACCTGGCCCAAGACCTATTTTCAGAGATGTGATACTAAAAATGAATTGCCATCGCGTCTTTAATATGGAAGAAAAACACTGTCGTATTCGTCCACATCACTGTCATCATCAGCTGGTTCCTCATTGTCAAGCTGTAAGAATTAATGAGAATTGAACACCTCTGTGTTTGTCACATTACATACGCAACAATTTGGCAACGTAGAGCAAGAAAGCCAGTTCGGAATTTCAAAAAAAAAAAAAAAAACCAAGGAGAACCCCACAATAAAGCGTAAGAATACAGAAGACTGGGAAACTATTTTCCCCAACAGAAGACAATAATTCTTGCATTCATCCAGATGTGCTTAAGTGATTTGAGACTTCAAACTGCCTTACAGACCTCTTCACAATATTGGCAGCAAAATAACATTTTTTATGTTTAACAGTTTTTACGTTTTAACACTTTTTACTGGTTACGGCCAGTTTAGGTGTCAATGGGTTACATGGAAATGCTAATTAGCCTTGCAAGTCTCGCTACGATTTTTCAAAATTCAAAAGAATATTGTTCCAAACTGAGGCCAGTAGGTCTAATTTTATGAAAATGGTCCATGCTTGAGTGATGGACTCTTTCATGACTCCAAAAATACCAACAATTCCCAATGCAATTATTACTATTGTTTCTGTATTTACTTACATGTATTAGATTTGTAAGGGAAAGATTGTTCACTATTTACTGAAAAATTTTTGAAATGTCAACAGTAAGGCTATTTTGAAGAGCAAAGTTGAAAGAAACTCAAGAGTTCAAATTTCCTCTCAAGAATTTGTATAATTATGATTTCCTCCACGGTCCTATGTTCCAGGCTTGTGCAAAATTGGAGCAAATTGTGGGAATGGAGCACATCAACTTCAACAGAATTCCATATTTGGGAGTGTTTGCCTGCCATATGAACAACATTGTTCTACATACCTCTCCAAGTTCGTTTTCGTCAAAAAACTTTACTAGAACCTTGCGCAGTGGGATAAGACAGATGATGAAGAAAGGAAATGATGGAGCAAGAACTGTCACCTTCACAACAATTAGAAGAGCTAAACAGATTAACTGGATTCCAGTGTAACTATGAATCTTCAAAGTTTTAACCTGAAATCACCAAATATACCTTCAATAAGTAACTGTCGGTTCATTCAATAAAAAAGGAGCAAATTAGACAATTCCTTGTAGCTTTATTATATCTCGCAGATAGTATGGGTGCTGTGATTGGCAGGCCGTAGTCTACAGTACAGCCCGCTAAATTTGAAATTTTGATGAAACAATCTCTAGCAAATTTTTCTTGTCGTTTTTGTTAAATAAACTTTAAAACTGTTTAAATCTTGCAAGCAACTACATGTATTCATAAAGCCAAGAAGATTGCTTCCCATTTTTCAGATTTTAAAGTGGCAATCAGGGTAGTTGACCTTTTCACTTGACTTAACTTAGTATTCTTTCCCACACACCTGATTACCTCAGAGATATAATAAATCTTAATAACCTTATTTTCTGGGTCCATAATAAAGTTACGGATCCTCTTTTGTTCCCCTTGATTTATAAAGCCAGCACACTCGGTTAGTAAGAGGAATAACTACTTTCAAGAAAAATGAATGAATTTTGTATGACCATTATTGGTTTGGCTGCCAAACAGTACTTTCAGATGTTATATATACACACACACATATATTATATATACACTATATATACAGTACATGTACAAGAGGGTTTGAGGTTTCAGTCTCTGTGAGTACTGTTACTATTCAATTCAACCAAATTACCAGGTTGATTCAATTGATTCAAACACATCTTGACAACTTATTCCGATAAAAATCATCTAAATAATTTAGAAACTAGGGGAAAATATTTTCCTTAACATTATATGATATTTTAGAATAAAATAGTTGTTTATGCTGGTAAGCAAATACTGGGCAGCGCCTGGGAGGAGAGCGTGACTTCCCATCACGTGACTACCCTATTTGGCTCTTTCATTCATCCCGCCATGCGAGCCTTCTCAGTTTGACATTTCCAAAGCTCAACTAGTTCTGTTTTTTCCGTTCAGCAATTTAATCCCTCCCTCCCGCCCGTTTTGCTTTCTGGTTCTCTTGTATTTTATTTTATTTTATTTTTTCTTTATGAGCTTCTGTAACCTATTTAATAGTTCTCCTTAATAAAATATGGGCGGGGAATTGCTGCCTGTGGCACCCCTTCAGCCCTGTGCTGAAGCCCCGTTAGGGAGGGGGCATATTGTTACTCCGCTGGACTGGGTTAACTTGGCCCCAGGACATTATGCCAGCAACTATGCCCGCCTTGCTATACACGCATGAGGCACCCCCTCGGCTAGTTGCCGAGGCCCCTCATCCGGTGGTCCATACCGGCGGTGGGTATTATCTGGGCCCTGCCAGTACATTCCCTGCCCCTCGTTTACGCCCAAGTTGTGTGTATTGTCTTTTATTGCGCACCAAAGCATTAATGGTTTATTTATTTCAACTGACATCAAAGACAAATGCCATTCACATTTAAGTCATCATTTGGCATGACCCATGTACAAGAGTGTGTACTTCCCTGTAAATGCACGGCCACATTGCTGTGATGTTTTTTTTTACTCTGTAAAATAATGACATTAAGGTTCCAGTCTGATTCTCTCTGACAACTGACATCACTTTTTATGCCACTGCATACCTTTCTTACATACTGTACATCAGGGTGATACTTGTGTGGCATAAACATCATTATAAATCTGTCAACCAGCTGGATACCTGAGAATGAACTCACACCAAGGTACAATAACACGCCAAACATGACTGGAACCGGAATACGATTTAATGCTGGAGCTAAGAGAATAGAAATCCCTAAAGAAGAACAAACAATGAATCTTGAGTCACTTTCAATTCTAATTAAAGTCATGTGAACTTTAACTGTTGTGTGTATTTTTCCCCTTTTGTTTTCTTGGGTTAAACTCCGTTAAGAATAAATTTAACGAAGAAAGAATTATTAGCCATCTTACTATTAGGAGACGCCATCCATTCCTTCGTTCAAATGTTAAAATTAATGGTGACTCACAAACAAACCTTTGTAAATCCCATACAGAATCAACAAGGATTGTCTGACTGGTCCAATGAATGTGTGATACACAAGTTAAAATAGGTGTTTTTTTTTTCCAATATTATGCAATGATCTTTACATAAATTGCATACTAATAGGACCAGAGTACTTAAAATGTATAAGGATTTAATTAAAGAGGTTTATATCTGAATACTGCACTTTCACAAACTACCACATTCAATAATGTAATAATAGTTACATGCACCTAGGAATTTGATTAAACAGAACTAATTTTATGCTGCATTGAGAACACCTAACAGCATTTATTTCAATTTCCTTGTGCCTTACCCGTGAGGATATGAATGGCAATGTTTGTGATTCTCTGTTCCTTGACTTCAACAATATGTGGTCTTACACCTGGAGCATGGGATGTACTCCATATTGTTAATGACTGTAAATGAGACACTGAACGAACAGTTGCAGCACACATCCATGGCAATCCCATTAATGAACAAATAAATGACAATAGTCCCATGACACACAAGTCCAAATTAAACCCAGCACCTTTGGTAAGCTTGTTTTCTTTCTTATTCAAAAGAACACCAGTTAATTCAGTTTCCATGAATAACAAAATGCCAACAAAAAGAGCAGGAACTATGGCTGCAAAAATCCAACCAGAGCCCATTGGCTTTGTCATACCAGCAGGATTAATAAACCATCCCCTTTCACTGCGTCTTGTTGGATGAAAGCCAGTGTGAAATGGATCTCCAATAGCAACCTTTGGCGTTGTGACTTTGTCATGAAGGAAGATATCAAGAATAAGCATAGATGCCATAGCAATGACAATGCCAAAGTCGCTTACAAGTCTCCTTGCCTACAGAAACAATTAAAAAACACAAGCTTAACACATTAAGATCACCAGGACCCTAAGAAAACCATCTCCCAGGTACAATGCTGACACTCGCATTCAGGCCCACTAGCCCATATACAGCAAAGGAACTTGTCAATGAAGTAAATATGCATCTGTCCTGAAAGGGTATAATCCCAACTAACTGATTGCTAAAAAAATGGTAAATTAATATGACAATCCATGATAATATTATTTCGTGTGCAAAGAGGAACTACAATAAAACAGTTGAACATCTCAATTCTTTCCTCATGGTAAACAGGGTAGGAATAAGAAAGGGAAGTTATCAAAATCTACATCCTATTGGATCTTGGTAACTATGCAAAAGGTCAAAAGAGCACTGCAGTTGAGCACATATGTACAAACCCTTTTTCCAAAGAAGTAACTTGTCCTGAACTTGCGCAAATAGAAAGCCACAAAGAAAGTTCCAAGAAGCAAGATGGTTGAGAACAATGCTGTGTTTGGTTGTCCATTCTTTTTAGTCTCTCCACTGCAAGGAGCTTCTGAATAAGACTTTGCCAAAGGATTTTCTTTGAATACCTAGTAAAAATTATTTTAAAACATTAATGTACTCAGTAATGTACCAGGAGAGAAGGGTTTATAAGGTTCAGTGTTGTGGTCTGGGGTCCCCTTGGGGTTTGGTTCTCCCAGGTTGAGTTATTTAAACTAAAGTTACCACTAGTCACAAGTGAAACCCACTATAATTATTATTATTCCAGTTTACCCCATACTGTTTATTTACCACATTTAGCGCAATATAGACTGCGTCCAACCACTGGACCCAGTTCTAAGCCACATACATGTAATCAGGTATTATGGTTGCAAAAATTTGGTTTTATCAACTCAATTGATATTGTAAATTGGCCACCATACAGAGATTCTAAAAGCTTTTAGAATCTCTGTACGGTAGCCAATTTACATTATCAACTCTGTTGATAAAACCAAATTTTTGTCTACTACTTCCCCACCGACACAGCACCACAGTTTCTTTAGAAACTACCCCCTTCATTCACTTATTATGGTTGCACCTGTGAATGTCCACAATGGCTAATTTCAATCTTGAAAGCATTCAATAAGGTTGGAAACCAAAATGAAATATACCTGTTCTAAAAAGTGAACTGCTTCATAGATGAAAATTACTGAGATGAGACAAGCAAATATTTCTTCAGTGAAACGTGTGAAGTAGCGCACCAAGAAGCAGCCCTCCAAAGCAACTACACCAAAAAGAATTATCATAACCCAGAAACCTATCCAACATCGCCATGGCAGGAATTCCAGGTCATAAATAGTACAAAACTGAAAATAAAAACATATTAAAAATGCCTAAGATTCAAATAAATAAAAAAAATGCTGCATGACTGAAAGGAACAGTCATCATACGATTTTGGTGTTAAACTGAAAACCAATAAAATTCTTTGCATTAATGGAGACCAAAAGAAAAAAAGAGATGTATCTGTTACCAAAAACCATATTGCATGCACTGGTATTTTTAGGCGACAGAGGATGGAAGTTGACACCTTTACTTCCTTCCAGTCCAAAGACAGAGAACTCAGCTGTCAAAATGATTTGTGAATGACATGATTATTATGCATTCATGCATTGAGGGACAAGGCCCATGGAGGCACAACAATAGGACACTATGTAGGTCCAATACAAAGGTCAACCTCCATTGGTAAGCAACATAATAGTAAAATACAACAAACAAGAACTTCAAAAATAAAAATGCCAGAAACAAGCAATGCATACCAAGCTGTTAAACAGGGCTATGACGTAGACAATTCTATTCACAAAAAAGAACCCAATTTAAAAGAATGGGCACACCCAAAGGAATAGGAAGAGATCATGGCAATGGCACAGTGAGATAACTATACGGTGAAACAGGAAAAGGAATTCCAGGTATTTAAGAAAGTACAGTACAAGAGGGGCCGTTGCTTTAAGTGTATAACCATACAGGATAAAATAGGCATCCCTTCTCTGTACATGTTCAATTAGACCCAAAAGGAAGATAGAACCAATGAAAGTAACAAGACTAGCACACGTCAGACCACAATGGCCACCAATCAAATTAATCTGGACTACCTGCTTACAATCTTTATCCACAAGTAGCCCAATATTGCATGTTAACTCTGTCAAAACTGTTCCATTTATGGGAAACTCAAAGGTTCTAACACTTAGTTTGGTTGAAAGGTAAGTGTGTAGATTGATGCTTGGTTGCTAACATGGTATAAAGTCTGTTCCTTTTCAATGCCAAAAGGAAGACAGTGTTGACCAGTGGTTCAGGAAATGGATCCACACATAGTTGCATTGTGTTCAAAAACATGACTTGTACACTGTACCACTTTCACCATGGTCTGGATTTGTCTTCCATGGTCCCAATTAAATATAGAAATTCAAAACTTTTCATGAACTTCAGTGCAATTTAACTGGGTTAACAACTAGGAGCGACTGCAATCAATTGTTGTCCATGGTTTTGTTATAATTACTATTCGCTCACATCTACATGTACATCTACATCTACATGTCCAGCACTCAGCAAGGTCCCTTTTTGACTTGTGGCTGTTTCTTAGGTGGTCTCACACACCACAAGCCTTTTTAGAGACATGACCGCCAAGCTGGCCACTTCTGCTGGAGAGAACAGGACAGCCACAACACCAGGGACTTTATCCCCTCCTCTTCTTGAAAAGTGCTTCGGTTCTTTAACGTCCCACAGGGAACTTAATATGAACATAGAAGATATTTGTGAGACGGGACCTACAGTATTATAGTCCTTATCCGAGAAGACTTGAAAGTCTAACCATTTACAGATGAAATTACAAAGGCAGCACTTTCTCCTCAGTTATTTTAAGATCCTGAGTGTTGATCCAGCCGGGGTTCAAACCCGAGACCTCCCACGTGACAGCTCGATGCTCAACCAACTGAGCCACCGGTGCACGGTGTCAATTTAATACATGTGCTGGGTTCCTTGAATGTGCTTTGGGTTGCAGAACTTATTCATTGGTGTGGGAAGAAGGAGTTACTTTAATTAAGATTGCTTTCTTGAGTGGACTGTTCGTAAACTGCACTTAATTTAAGAGCAGTTTGGCTGACTAACCTCGTAAATAGTCTGCTCAAACACCAGAACAGGGCCAGTTGCTCCAATTATTATTAATGGCTGTCCTGCAAACAGTCCAAACAATACGCCACAGAGACAAGTTGCCGATATCACTTCTGACACTCCTAACCAACCGGCAGTCTTCTTATCAAGAATACTGCCAAAAGCAACATTAGGGGCGAACACAGAGAAGTACAAAAAGATTGATGTCAGTAGGCACTGCATGTTAAAGCCATCTTTAAAGTCACTAAGATAAAATTTAGCACGTCGCTTGACATCCTGAATAAGACCACCACAGAAGGACCCTGTTCTGTCTAGTGGATCTTGCTCTTGTTCTTCAGCAGCTGCTGCAAGGGCTAAAAGAAAAAAAAAACGAACAAATCTGAAACATTCATATATTTAAACTGAGAAAATTGAAATATGTGAGAGTCACAAACGTGGAATAATTAAGTGCAGTTACATTCTTACCAGCCTTAGCCATTTTTCTTCTCCGTACCATAGCTCTGCTCTGCTCAATGAGGATCGGCAACAGCACATTACGATCCCACTCGCCAGGCGGTAAAACAACAGTGTCGTCAAGAAATCCATTGATGGCTGACAACAAGTCCTCCCGCGAGTCTGCACGATAGGCAACATCATGAAAAGCCTGAAAACAAACTTGTTAAGTTTAGATCCAACTAAATATAGCTTTAACTAAATTGAATATGTTATTAATGAAGTTCTCAGACTGGTCTTAAAAAAACACCACAGAGACTAATAACTTATGTAATAAAATATTTCCATAACTAACCTGATCAGACATTAAAGTTGCCACAGATCTCCCAATTTCATAATACGCCTCTTCCTCTGAGTTTGGTCCCAGCAAAACAAACAAGAACCTTACAGGAATGGACACCTCAGTAATGTTAAGATTACAACCTTTGGCGAGACGAACAAATGCCAGCACGGAATGTTGCAGTTCATCTAGTGTTCCAACAAGGACAGTTGTGGCTTCCGCTCCTTCAGGAATCTTTGATTTTACATCAGATTCTTGTTTACCTCCAGCTTCTTCTATCGCCACTTCTGGAGCAAATGATACACCAGGCTTGGGCTCCTTGTTGTCATCACTTGGCACCTGTCCATTAACACATTTCAAATTAAAACTTTTTAGCTGAGTCTGAAGTATAACAAACAACGTTTTTATTTATTTCAATTTAATGGAAATTCGTTAATTAAGTGATGGACATAACAATAATAAAAAGGCCATAAGGACGATTTGTAAGAGAGTCGCAGCAACTCCATTTTAAACAAGTCACGTCTTATTAAAAGAACATGTTGGTAAAAAAAACCCACCACTTACAACTAGCAATAACATTACTTAAAATATATAAGCTAAAATAAATTATTTACATTTCAATAAAAATTTTATAACTTTAGATTTAAAAATGTACACATTTGAAGCAGAGTCAGGCCTTCTGATAGGGTGCGATTAAAAAATGCAAATTATGCGATTTTTTCAGGGCAGATTGTGCGATTAGAAAGGCCAATTATGCGATAAATAATGTAAATTATGCGATTTTTTTCTCAGCAATTTTAAGCTTGTTTTATAAGGTTTCAGGTTAAGAAAAGCCCTTTTTTGCTGCCCTAAAAACATTTTGAACACAAAGGAACAGTAATTATGTATCTCGATCGACATTAGTTGGGATAAATAAAAAAAATGAGGTCTTCTGCACTACCGGTGCAATTTAACCATTAAAAGTTAAAAGTTGAAAGGACACAGCTAACATGCCAAATGAATGATCAAGGTGCTCGTCAACCACGAACTTCCGAAGATGGTCAATCACAATAGGGCCATACCCCCATTTATACGAGAGAAAATAAGCCGCGGCTTTCTCTGGCCGTACGTTTACGTCTTTTTCAAGCCGCGGCTTATATTGACCTGGGAATATATATTCGTATAAATAGTTCCTTTTGCGTATTTTGTACACCGTGGCCAGAGTAAGCCGCGGCTTATTTTCTCTCGTATAAAAGGCCCTAATATTGCACGATGAGAAAAACATCAGTCCATCGTCCACCAACGTGGAGCGTACCTGTGAGGTACTTTCTTGCTCGATCGTGAGCTGTCAGATTGGGCGGAATGTGGGAACTTCCTTCTTCGTCGAAGAAAAAGCAAGCGTTTTCACAACAAACTTATCCATGAGTAAGTTTTTATCAGTTTTCAACGAAAGAAACTACATTTTGCCGTAAAACTTACAACTTCGCTTATTTTTCACAAATCTCTTCTATAAGAGAAAGCAACTGTGTCATTTCAGTGGTGTGTATATAAGGCTGTGTTTGTGTTGCACCAATAGAAGGAGACTCGTACCAGGTCCCCGACATGAAAAATAAAGCCTTGAACTTCGAATGTTTACGAAATCGAAGGTGACAAAGGTTTTTTAGCCTTTTTCCAAGATAAGTCATCTTAAAAATGGCGTATTTATGCAGGAATTTCTAAGAAACGTCTTGATTTATGTTTCATTTTATGAACTTTGTGCGTCCTTTTGTGAATTATGCGATTTTTCGTGAATTGTGCGATCGGATGCGATTTGAGGTCGATTGTGCGAAATCGCACCATCGCGTAATATCAGAAGGCCTGCAGAGTGGATCTCAAAAGGCAGAATATTCCAACTGTCCACTATCCTATGAAAGAAACTGTTTTATTATTATTATTAATTACAGCCCCTTCCACTCCCTGGACTGGTCCTATGCTTAACATAAAGCCCTTGCTTCCAGTCCTCAATTTTGCCTTGTACTAAAACTAGGCATGCAGACTTCATGTCAAATTCATTTCTCTTCTCTAGCCCTAACCCTAACCCTAACAGCTTTGATACAATTCCACATCACTCTGTAATTTTGCTGAAGAAGACATGACATTGGAAGTCTATTATAAATTACAGTAAATCTAATTCCCACCTCAATAATTTCTTGGTCTGGGATATTGGCACACGTATCATCAATCTTCAATCTAATTGTTCCATCTTCTGTTGTGTTGCATTCACTGTCCCCAACAATAATTGGTTTATTTTCAGACTCAACTACAGGAAATGATGACTTGGAATCTTTTTTGGCCATAGCCCAGAGATTATATGATGAGGGACGTCTAGGCACTGTTTGTGTCATTTGATACTGATGTCTGTGCCGTAACAATAATGCAGCCAGCACTTTGTTACTGTCTGTTTGGCTCAACTGGTCTGTAATCACAAAATTTTCAACAACCGCTTCGGCTATACTTGGTAAATCAAACTTTTCCAAGTCCAGAAGCACCGTGCCTGCAAAAGAAACACAATTACCATTGTGTCCAGTTTATGTTGATTAGTCTGAAGACTGAAGTATGATGTTTCTGCATGACTTGAAATTAACTTTTTCATCTGGTGCTAGCTGGTGACCGGAGAGAAAAAATTGCTTGCCCAATCAAAATTATGGTTGCCAGTTTTTTTCATGTTGCTTTGCATAATCATAATAATTATTAAGAACTAGAGGTATTATAATAGTATCTGGCCAAAAGAAAGCAGGTCAATATTTGATGGTTTTAGGTCTAAAGCCATTCTGTTACAAGTCAGCAAAGAGGTAGATGACAAAATTTCTGTACCTTTCTCTAATCCTCTCCGTAGTTCTAACAGGCTATGAAATGTCAATGAAGCGACATGGGGTTTTCCCCAGCGGTTTGACTCCTCAACATTCTCCTCAAACTTTATCCATCGAGCAGTTTCCTTCCATTCCATTTCCTCCCCATTCTTTGTTAACTGTTCTAATTCAATGAATGCCTGGAAAATGTGAATTAGGTAATGGCCTTAGTAACTTTTGCAAATATTTTAAGGCCCCATAATGCTGAATGTGGTAGCACTCTGAGTAAAATACTGCTCAACTTTACATACACTCCATTACATAAAACAAAGCTTAAGTTCAATTTGATCAAACAGGAGGCAGAGCTATCAACCAGACAAATCACCTTTCAGCAGTTCAGTGCTTTTAAAACCAAACAAGTTATGCACTATATTATGATTTTATCCACGAACAATGATTCTTCATTGGGACTCTAGTAGTTCTGTTGTTGAACAGTCTACACATTTGACCAAACCAAACTGCACTTTATTTAAACATGTACCTCACGAGGACTATGATCATACTTGACAGGAAATCGCTGCAGGCTCTTGCTGATGTCTGTGCTACTAAAATGAGTTTTCATTCCAGACTTGTGCCGTGGTAAATGAGGTCGACGCCTTCTGAGCCCTCTTAAATCCTCAAAGCGATGCCCTATGATAACAATAATATATTGAGATATACATCTTCAAACAAAAAAAGCAACAATCAAAGAACCAAGTGGTTAGGCTTAACTACTTGGAAATCCAGGTTCAATGCATACTCTAACCAACCTGAAGTTGTTGTGTTGATGAGCGTATACTGTGTATACTGTGTGCTTGTAAATAAACTCTTTAAACTTGTACCAATACTTTTTACTTCAATGACTTGGAAAAGTAGTTTAGCAATGATAACGAGCTAAACATTCTTTATGTGACACTTAACTAAAGAGACATTTCACACAAAAGGGATAAACAGTCATGAGAGATGAGGGAAGAGTATACAGAAGAGATGGGAATGGCAAACAATAGACACAATCTTGGAGTCCAATAATGATAAAAGCAAAGAAACCCATGTGAACTGAAAGAGAACAATAGAGAACAAACTGGCATCTAGCTTGAACCCTCTCGCACCTTTCTGTATTCATGGACCCCAAAATTTAACTTTAAATTTAACTCTTTTTTTACCTGCTGCAAATTATGGTTGGGTAAGAGTTGAAAGACAATGAGAAAGTGAATCGATCCAAATCAACCAATCACCATGATGGATCTTGGCCTCTAACCAGTGCTTCTACACTGATGACAATAGCAAAATTGAAACTATCGAATGGACATTGACCTGTAAAGTCTGCATAAGCTAGAACTTGTAAAAACAAATTTCTAAAAGGTATTCACTCAGTGGTAGGAGAATAAAATTCCCAACCAATATTGTCAAAACAATGTGACAGTTTCCAGCAAACAGACATTTTCTAGCGTCAGTAATGATCGTCTCTTCTCCTTTGTTGGGCTCGCATCATTTATATCCAGTTTATTTAATATTAAATTATGAATGTAGAAGTTAATTTAAGCCAGACTTTGGACAAGATGGCTATTTTAATACAAAGAGTTTTAGGGAGAAGTGAGCTCTAACTTACATGCCATTTCTTCCAAATCTCTTTTAGCTAACTGGCTTGCCTCATCTTTTTCTGTTGCCAGTCTATCTTGAATAGGCTCAATTTCCCGTAGCGTAAGTGAACCAGATCGAAGGCGAGACTCCAGCTGCTCTCTTTCTGAGATTGTTCTATGCTGTTGAGGAGCAGCAACCAACTGATGACGATGATGTCGACGACGGTGATGGTGGTGATGAGGTTTTTTCCCTTCATTATCTTCAATATCTTTGTCTCCTTTATCCTTGTTATCTTTGTGTTCACGACTATGATGACTGTGATTCCGACGAGGATGATGATGCTTCCTTTTCTCAAACAACGACTCTGTCACTCTGTGTGCCTTTTCATTTTCATCACCATAGTGATTATGAGCTTCTTGTCCCTCATTGATTTTAGGAAGAACTCTGATTTCTCGAGATCGTCTCTTCTCCTTCTTTGGGCTAGCATCATTTTTACCCAGTTTATTTAAATTGCGGGAATGTGAATGAAGTCTTTGTAAAGGTTCATGATATTTGGTAGATGAAATGCGGCGAGCTAGAAACATACAAGGAAATAAAATCTTTGTGACTTAAACTAAATGGAGCAACAAAACAAAGACCAATTTTCTTGAGCCCTAACCATTTTTGTAAAGTACGTTTACATGTATATAATATTATTATGCTAACAAGTGCCATTTTAGTCACTCTAGACCCTCGTCAAGTGTTAATCAGGGTTAGTCAGTGACCACCACAACATACAATTCAACTATGTACCAGTCGTAATAATGTTACAGGTTTGAATTACTACATTTCAAAATTCAGATTCGGGGCAGGCCTAATCAGTGACAGACAGATCCAGATTCATCAGTTCAAATACTTCAAAAAATACAAATAACCATCAAACTGAAATCACACAAGAAAAGCCACATACCTTACTTGAATAAAAGGCAGCATGCAAAATTAGTATGGCAATTATAAAAGCTCTACAATAACTTTTTGTTGAAATCAACATTCCTGATATGATTGATGTCAACAACCCTTAAAATGCCTTCAGTGTCAAAACGAAATAAATTTCCCTAAATGAACAGCACTTTTGAGTATAATTATGTAATGACAAATCTTCAGACCAGAGTAAACAGATAAATCAATTTCCTGAAAAACAAGACCACACTGTAATGATTCCACATCAAGTGTACACATGTATTATGCACCATTCAAAGAAATTACCATCACGACAAATTTTAAACAAAGAAGGAACAAAAAAAAAATTATCATCACCGGAATTTTCAACATGTGACATACATGTGAGTTGAAACCTCAAAGTTTCTCATACACTTTCTTGCAAAATATACAAACACACATCATAGTTAGAATACTACATGCACATAACTATATACTCAAATAAGGAATCGACAGATCAATTTAATTAATTATGGTCAATTCCTGTGCAATCTTACCAAGTTGCACTTAATTAAGCTGGCAACCGACAAAACTCAAAGGCAGCACTATTGCAGTTCAACCATGTATGGCAAACTGGAATGGGAGGAGTGACAATAAAAAACAACTCTGTGTACATATATGTTTGCACAAATCTGCTCGCTGCGGCGGAAATTATGATGTTCACAGAATTTTCTGAAATCTTTAAACGTTTTCAGCCTTTCTCGTGTACTAGTTACATTCGAGATGGAAACACTCTCCTCCATCCCCAGAAAAATTCACAACTATCTCAAAGGAATTTTGGGCCATTTTATGCTACATGTAGGGTTAGCATTGGATTTATGAGGACCTCGCGATCTACGCGAATATACGCTTGAACAGTGAACAGAAAATTATGTTCTCACTTACACAAGATATATGGTATAGTGTAAGCACAATATAAGTTAATACCATGCTTGCAAACTTATTTGAGAAAGGCACTTTGAAAGAGATCCCAACTGATCAAGATACAGGCAGAACAAATTATATCATGGCAATGTCAACCGGTGATCGATAACGCTGCAATTGTTTTTCGCGGACGATTTAAAGAACAAGACAATTGATTATTACATTTGACTAAATTAAACTCTTCTGTTTTCTGTTATCTAATCAAGTACTTAATAACAACTCACATTTGTAATCTTTCTCGTCGAAATTGTAGTCGTAGTGCGAAGTTGGAACATCTGAAGTTTGAGGTCTCGATTCAAACGGTCTCGGTGCTGCAAAGGGCCGATCGAAGACCTTTCTGAATTCCTCATTCTTCACGCTACTTTGTGGCTTACCCTGAAAATTTATGAAACAACAGAAAAGATTGTAAACGTAAACGATAAAGAAAATTTAAACTACCAAATTACGTACCTCTTCCAGATCTACACCATAATTGCTCGATGCGGAGGAAATCTTCCTTGTCTCAGCCATTTTCGGAAGGAATCAGTTCGTGAGTACCACAGAACACGTGCATCAGGGAGAAAAATAAATTGTCCAAGTTCCCAAAGAAAACAACCAAAGGGCCAGCTCGTCCTTCCACAGGAGACGGCATCGATCAAGCCATAACACAACTCGCCGGGCAAGGTCAATGAGAACAATTATAGCACACGGCCGCGTATCGCAGACAATCAATACGTGAACCACAAGATGATAACAACTTTTAAACTTAACCTTGATATCAAACGAGCAGCGTTCTTTGATACGAAAAACCGTAGCGAAATAAACACAACCCCCTCTTCAGTTTGTTTGCTTCGTTGGTGAGGACCAGCCCCCTTGCATTGTCCAATAACAAAAGAACATTTTGGTCACATGCACGAAACCACGTGCTTCTCGTGCTTCTAAGTTGTGTAAACAATAATCTGATCAATTCTTATTGGTTGGGTCTA
The DNA here is from genome assembly GCF_036669935.1 of Montipora foliosa. Taxonomy (NCBI): domain Eukaryota; kingdom Metazoa; phylum Cnidaria; class Anthozoa; order Scleractinia; family Acroporidae; genus Montipora; species Montipora foliosa. The sequence continues at coordinate 11,601,903 of NC_090882.1, read as the reverse complement.
ATCAATTTGGAATTTGTGTATTCTTCCATTAGTTGTGGTTACACACACCTTGGGTTTGGGACCTTCCAGAGGGTAAATAGCTTGGGTTTGGTTCTGCTCAGTTACATATTACCCTTGGGATGCAGTTACACAGTAAAAGACTCCCCTCAGAGTAAAATAATAGGGGTATACTTAATATAATTAGGGATCTTTGCATATTAGCTACGTTCTGCTTTACGATTGGCCAAGCCACCTCAGGGAGCAGATAAACCGTACTTTTCAGTTCAGGAATTGTCATGGGAAGTTCTTCTGTTCTCTTTGATGTATCCATGGAAATAACCCAAGGGCAGTTTCAGTCTAGGGAAAACGGTCTTGCCCATGGGCAAACGCTATTTACCCATGAGTAAAAGGGCTAGTGTAACCACAAATATTGTACACTACACAACTTAGCTCTCCCAAGATGTAAGCATTACACGGTACTGCAGTGTTACCGCTGCATTCAGTGAGAATAAGAGGCACAGCTATATATTCAGACAGTTGTGCCTTCTGATTAATTGGAGAAATAAATTAACAGAACACTGGAATTTTTTTTAGGTTTGTCAAGTGACACCCATAACTGTGAATCTCAAAAACTGCATAGCCTTAAACAGTGGAGATTGCTAAATTCTTAGGTACTGTTCTGCACAAATCACGGAAACGCCTATTTTTTGTGCATACTCCAAATTCAGCACAAATATGTTGCTGTGGAAGTTATTCCCCATGCTCTTTTGCAAATTATTGCCACCTTTTACCCTCACTACACTGCATTGCACTACATCCAGACGTTTTCACATACAAACAGAAATTCAGTTTCAGTTTTTATTATGCATTTTGCAAAAAAATATCACAAAGCTATGCAATGCTCACAATTAGCAAAAACTAGTTGAGGCGAGCAGTTCTTACAAATACATTCCAGATAAAAAGACATTTACAAAGGCAAAGATTCGAGTTCATTGTAGAAGGTTATAAATATATAACTACACATTAACATAAATAATAAATTCATGAGATTTTGGTTGAATGTGATTTGTTGATTCCTCTAATGAAGCTGTCCCTCTTAATGAAAATAAAACAATAGTCAAAAGTCTTAAAATTGGGAAAGTACAAATCTTTCTTTGCATTTGCCAAGGAGTCTCTTGAAAGGACCCTTTCATTTTGTTGCTACTCACTGATTCTCCTTAGAGCCAGACGAAGGAGACATAAGGAAAGTAAAGGTTGGTGCAACAAGCACCCCTGTACTTACAGACAAATGAAGATTATTAATACAGGTGATCAGCTGCCCCTTTTTATTTGAAATGAAAGACACCAAAATGCCGCCATTTTTAGATTTTGCTTCACCAACATGACTGCCACAATGACATATGCACTCAGGGAGCAGGAATGCTGCAGTGGTGAGAACACTTGCCTCCCACCAATGTGGCCTGGGTTTGATTCCATACTGTTACCCCGATAATCTTACATACAACGTCTGGGTTCAAACCATTTAAAAAAGGAAAGCAATGAAATACACATATATTTATATCTTCTAGAATAAGTTTATTTTGAACTGTTAGTTTTCATAGCAACTGAGAATATTTCTTTTTAAACTGACTGATTGTGACTTTTCCAATTTCAAATACAAATATTTCAAATCAGACCTTAAAGCTTTGAGGGTGTCTAAGGCATTTTTGGAGTTATCCCTATCATGTTTCTTCTTAAAGCATTGTGGTAAAAAAAAAAATATTACAATTTCTGCTTCCACCTTAGATCACAAACCAAAGCTAAATGATCTGAAGGTAGAACAACAGAGGGCAAAGCTAAATGAAGGGAAAGCTCATCTTCACTTGGAAGAGGAATAACTGATTCAACTTCCAGGTAATTTTTGTCAGCAAAAATATAATCTAGTGTTCCCTTAAATCCCCCTGTATAGTTTGTGAAAGGAGGAAAACCACAAGCAGAGAACAGACTAAAATCATGGCTAAGTGACAAAGTTGTACAATGTTCCTCCTTGTCTTCACAAAATACCCAGTCACGGTGTGTCGCCGCAATGTGGCCAGATGTGAGGAGCTCTACAAGACCAGATCTCGGACTACTGTTAAAATCACCACAGAGTAAGAAAGCCACTAGAGGCTGACAGTTCATTGTATCATTCATTTCATGACATGAAACATTGTCAATGCCATCTTTGACATTTCCCAGAGAGTTGATACTGGTTCCAAAAGCCCCTGAGAAAAACTGTGAAATTACCTTTCTGGCATGATTCAAAATAATGGATCCCTGGAGCAAGCGTATATGAGGATAGCTTGGTTTGAAGTAGAGATGAGTGTTAGCTACACAGAGATACTGGTTCTCAATATTAGTTACCTTGAGAATGGATAACTGGACAATTGTATTTCTCTTTTGTAGAGTTTGCAGTAAAATTGGCATGGCAGTCACATGATCTAATAATACCTCATGCGCTGGATCCACCAGGACGGCTTCATTGAGAATAATGTCATGTTGGCTTACCAAGGAAAATTTACTTTTTCGAAAAAAAGTTGCTTCCCCTTCTGGAACCTCACCACCTTTACATTTGAGCAAACATTCAAAGCCCATTGTTTCAAGGGCTGGGCGAAGATTATGCTTGAATAGTTTAGAACCACATTCTTGAAGACAAATAACATCAGCCCTGTACCCCAGAATTTCCTTGAGGAGCAACTGTTGCCGATAGCTGATATCCAAAGCATATGGTGGACAATATGGAAACAACATGGTCTGGGCAAACTCATCCTTGGAATACGTATCAGCCAGGATGTTATATGAAACAACTCTGAATGTGTGGTTGTCAGCAGTTGGTTTCTTGGTGTACATGTGACGAGCATCGAAAGGACAATACCCAGGTCCTGCTGCTACTGTAACAGAGCTTGTGACATCTGATGTCAACTCACTTACTCTTGATTCGTTTCCTGCTGCACAAGTTAGTTTTAGAAAACATCCAACATCTACTATGGATGGAGTGTACAAAAACTCACTGCCAACCTTCTCCCAATTCAATACTTCACATGCAGTGGGTGGTACTGAACTTGCTTGTTCTTCACTGTGATTGGTTGATTTGTACCAAGTGTAAACGCAGTATTGTTTATCCGCAAATTCCAGATTCAAAGATGGCATCACTGGAAAATCAGACATAATATTGTCGGGAAGAGTCAAAGACAAGATTGAAGGAGGATTAACTTGCACCCTAAAAGACTGAGAACCAATCTTTAAAGTTGAACCATCTTTCCATGCATGGTGATTAGCAAGACTGGGGCATACTTGTTCACCTTTATACCAGAGGGTCGCCCTCTTATCTTCGTTATCGGCACTCTCTTTACAGCTTTCGTCTTTCCTCACATGTTTCGTTTTCTTCTTCAAAGACAGCTCAATTCTCGTTAACGCTTTATACAATATCTCGCCTTTACTCCGCTGCATTTTTCGCTGCTTCCCTCCATAACTGAAAGAAATCGTTATATCTTCTTCTTCTTCAACACTTCTTACAACTGCCATAGGCATCTTCGTGACGAGATAACGAAAGAAACAAACCCTATTAGTCAGGAAAGTGACCGAATATGCCTTTTCTAACATCCTTGGTGTGAGGAAAACTGGGGAGAGTAAAAAAGCACCACGGGAAGTTCTCGTTCCTCTCAGTTTCGCCGACGGTATTGTTGGCGCGAGAGAATGGGGAGGGGCAAAAATTTGCCTCCCGTGCCTCCCGTCACATCTACTAAGCTGTTCGTCGCTGTTCGTTAGTTCTATTTCTGGGCTTTCATAAACATAGAAATGTTATAGTTACTAGTCTATTAAGCTGGGTTCACCAGACAACTTCTCTTCTCAACTTCTATTTCAAACATACTTGGTACATTTGCAGGCCTTTGGCACACTGATGACAATATATAAAAAGGGACGGTAATATCAAAGGATAAAACAAATTTTCGCAATCCGTTCGAACGCCGTAGAAAAAAAAATTGAGAGCGCTCGTACAAAACAGAAGCCGTGGTGAACATCTGGACTGAGTTGTTGGATAGGCGCCATTCAGAGGGCAGCCGTCGAATTCTCTGGACTGGATCTAACATG
>NC_090882.1:11575314-11592814 GCF_036669935.1 Montipora foliosa | reverse complement strand
AACAGCAAGCCGTGACAAAATTCAGCTTAGGCAATACAGAAGTTCACTTCCCAACGTGAAACAGAAATACAATTCTTTGATGAAGTCTTCCTCCCTCAAGTAAGTACACTGTTATGTGGGTTGGGGTTTAATAATTAAGGTTCCCATTAAGTTTCGGTTTCTTTGCAGGTCATTCGGCCCACAACTGGATTGTTATTGGCTTCTTCAGTCTTGACAAATACTCTTTCCGGCTTTTTTCATCTTTCTTCCATCTTAAAGGACCACACTTAACCTTCCAGTACCTAAACTTAATTTCACCGGTTGGTCATCTAACTCTGGAGTTACTTAAATGTTTTTCTGCGATTGACTGAAGATTTCACTGTCCACAAGCTCTCCGACTTAGTTGCACTTTTTCGGCATTTTTCAGCTCAAATGTCTACAATTTGTCTTCCAACACTTTGGATGGGCATCTCCGAATGGAGTTCCTGACATTTACTCTACAAAAGAAGACTTCGTCTTCCACAAGTTCTCCTGCTTAGCTGCATGCAAAGGTGAAAAGGTCTTTCATTGGCACAAGTTGAAAACAATTCCTTCGCAAGGAAGTTAATCCACAATAACATTGCTTTTTGTGACCATTCCAGGTCCACATTCTCAATTATTTTTGTTACAATGACCAATGATATTTGGAACAACAGCATCATTACACACGTCTGAAAAAAAAAGAGTCTTACATTAAATCTTATCACCCTGCTGTAAGAAGGCTTGCTTTTGAATTGCATTTTACCAACTTTTGCCATTAGCTTTTACCAACTGACAACAACTAGCTGTTTCTCTTTCCCGTCCACTGTGAATATGGAAGGGTATTGCCCTTTGGTTGATGGTGATCAGGTTCCTTGGGACATCTTGACCACACTATGAAACAGAACTATCTTCTTTCATCTCCACCTTGCTACGGCACTAAAATGTGTGCTCTTGTTCAGTTTCCTCTTTCCCAAATTGTTTTTTTACCATGTTTTAGTTAACCCAAGAAGATGTAATTGAAATCTGCCCAACCCATTTCTTGTGCAAATTATAACAACTTTCATTTGCTGAAAATATTCCTTACTTCAACTAAGAGTACTGGAGTAACCCCAAGGATCCTGGGACTATGTTGGTAATCGACCAGGAGATTGCCTTTGCTCTCACACAACATCTTGAGCTTGATAGCCCAGGCCATGGCCAAACCAGAGTGCAAATTGATTAAGCTTCCATTTCATGATCAGCAAAGAGAAGAATTTATACTCTGTTTATAAGTGTAGGCTAATCACTTGCCTGAAAATTCTCACAAGAGGCTAATTAACTTACTAATGGCAAGAGAAGATTCTTAACAAACCTTAAAAGGTCAGTTTCTAGTCGTTGCTTCGACAGCCGGTCTAGGATGGAGATGTAAGGCACTTTCAAATTCAAATTTTAATCACCTTTACCTGGTTGCTCAGTTTGATCATTATCTACAAAACGGTTGAGCTCTTGTAATAAATGCTGCACTGGCTTGCTAAAAGAAAGACAAAGCTCTCAGACATGGTTTCACCCTACTCTGCTTTGAAGAATAATGACTCACAAAAGTTACATGTAGCATTCGAGACAAAGTCTTTTTTGTAGTATTGAATCCAAAACAAATCTATATGCTCTACAATTCAGAACTCTTGTCTCAAAATACAATTTAAATGAAAACGTTATGTACTTAAAGTTATTATAAAATTCCTTGTTTCATTTCTGACGTAAAAATATCAATCTCATCTCATCTTAATCAGGAACAAGTAAAACTCTATTATTACCTTTGCTTCCTACCAGGAACTCAACTGATGTACAGCCCAGTGGACATCCTCAGACAGAACGGTTTCCACTCAAAACAGATTCCACAACTGTTGCAGACTGCCAATCCACTTTATGGTACCCTCAGCTTGGTATCCTGTAAAGCACAGTGTATTGCTTCTGATCAGCCCAGGCAAGTCATTTGCAGCACTTTCAAGAAAGATGCATCATTGCAGTAAGTTGACTTTTGTGTGGGTTGGGATATGGGAGGTTAAAATAATTAAGCTCTGGTTGAATCTTGCAAAGCATACTTTGCACACACATGCATTCGGTCAGAAGTCAATTGGCTTCTTCATTCGGCTTAACTCAATAATTATTGTAGTTAGATTAGTTAATAAGACCCGTGGTACGGGATGGCTCCTCCCCTTAGGCTCCAATTACGTTTGGGTTCTCTTGCAGGTATTTCGGTTCAGGACTGGCACTTCGATCAGCTTCTTCAGTATCACTGAATATTATTTTCAGCTTTTTTCGTCATTGTTTCGGCTTAAAGGACCACACTTTGTCTTCCAATACTTTGATCGGAGGTCACTTTGTTGGTCATCTTCAACTGGAGTTCCTGAAATGTTTTTCTAACAATGAAGACTTCATCTTCACAAGATTTCCTTCTTACTTGCTCTTTCCAGCGCCTTTGGTTTGATGTCACTTGAATGGTCATCTACAAATGGAGTTCCTGACATTTTTTCCTACAAATGAAGACTTCATCTTCCACAAGTTCTCCCGCTTAGTTGCGTGCATTGAAATTGAACTTCTTCACATGATACACTTCACTTGCCAGACCCAGTGCTGAGTCAAGTGAATGTTTAATCTCGTAAGGTTCAACCAGACACAAACAATAATTTAAAAAAATTAAGATAACAGGCCATTCCAATTTTGTGGGGAGATCTCATTTGGGAACTTCCTTCAAGTTGAGTGGTCTCTGTAGTAAAACTTAACACAATTGCGTTAGCCTCGCAATGTCTGTTGTGGCTTTACCTCTTGCCTTTAAAAAAGAATTTTTCCAAATTACCCTCTTTTAGAATTACACTTCAGACTGGGACAATTCAGTTTGGCCAGACAAAAGTTACTTTACAATTATGGCAATGTGGCAACTGCTTACCTCAGGCTTGCAGGGATAGGTTAGGTTAACCACAGGTGTCAACTAAGTACTCACTAGGGTAAGCTGTGATGGGGCTGTGTTGTTTCTCTTAAATTGCTTAATTAAGAGGAGACATCTCATTTACAGGCTACCCATGGGAATTCATGGGACAATCCACACACCCTAGTCTAAATTTTTTAACATTATGGTAAGCATGACTGACTAACAAGGATGCATCTGACCTGAAGACGAAGAGGAAAGGCAGTTAGTTATAGTTAGCACTCCATGAGAGTGAGATGGGGGGATTTTTTTCACTATGGTAGCAGTAACACTGAGACATAACTATTATCTCCTTGTCTCCTTGTTAATTTTACCTTGTGGAAGGAACCTCTTGTCAAAAAGCCCTGCATTGCATATGGCAGGCAGTAGGACTCGTAGCATTCACATTAATCATCTGCAAATTGCAAGAGTCCAGCCCAAGTACAATCAATGGTTCTTAAGGACACCTGTGGAATTGCACTGGAACCAGCCAGCTGAAGACATGAAGAACCAAAATACTACTTTTGAAAAGAATGGCGTTAAGTTGTTAGAGTAGCTGCCAATGAGGCAAAGACCACTCAAAACCGAGCTGAGTACAAAAGGACACCACCTTAAATTAACCCAAATAGTCTCAATACCTATTGATATTGACAGAATAGATATTACAACTTCCATTTAATTTTAAAAATACACAGCTGCTTCAACTTGCACGAGGAAGATGAAAACCATTGCCTTTATGTTTCACCAAAAATTAAATTAGTTTGAATCCAAAAACGGGTTTTTCCTTGAAGGGGATTTTAAAAACGTGTGTTGAAACAGCTGTCAATACTTAATAACTGGCTGGTTGGTTCCCATTTTCGGGTAAGTGAAGTCCTGGCAAAACAACATCAAGTAGGCTGAAATGGAGACTGACACGTAACAGCGGCTGATGCAAGGTGGGGCCCATTTTCATGGCACAACTTTTGTCAAAAACTGTTTCGGGAATTGAAACAGACCAGGATTCTAACCTGGAATGGACCAGACCTAGGAGATAGCAGTGCACCACACTGCACTACCCCTTGGTAACAAAAGTTGTACCATGTCAATGGGTCTGAGGCAAGACACTACAACCTGGCATGAGGTATGTGGAACTTTTGTATTTTTCTGAAGATTCCGAATGTGCACTTCATTCGTTTTCTCGTTGCTGTCACCTTTGGGTTACACTATTCGACTCATCGTCAACACTTCGATTATTTTACTGCTATTCCGCTATGGCCACGTGAAGAACTGGCCATTTACTATGACAATGACAGTTGCCTGGAAAGCCCTGAAAATATTCTTGGTTTTGCCAGGCACCCAAAATTTTCCAGCATAGATGCGCACCCCACCATCAACACCTTCAGAAGCAGTGGAGTACTCAATTAAATAATGTCAAGGATGCTTTGTAACTATTAATAGAAATAAATAAAAATTCTAACACTGAACTTGTTGTCAAGCTGGTCATTTAAAGACGATTAACAGAAAGAGCTACTGAAGTACTGTACAAATAAAGAACTTTTCGTGAACAACAATTCATTGTCTCCACAGGTTCTAACACAACTTTGTGCCAACAGGTTCTTTTACTTTTCAGGGTATGAGACTAATGTATAAGACAAAAGACTGTAATATGTTGTGCTGACTCATTACAAATAAAAGAAACAAAAACCATCTGGCAGTCTGTTCACTTTCTAACCAAGATAAATTGCCTCCACAGGTACTAACACTGTTTTCCTTCAACAGGTGTTTTTTCTTTTCAGGGTATGAGACTAATATATAAAGCAAACGACTGTAATATGTAGTGCTGACTCATTACAAATAAAAGAAACAAAAACCATCTGGCAGTCTGTTCACTTTCTAACCAAGATAAATTCCCTCCACAGGAACCTGAACCCTAAACCCTAACACTGTTTTCCTTCAACAGGTGTTTTTTCTTTTCAGCGTATGAGACTAATATATAAAGCAAACGACTGTAATATGTAGTGCTGACTCATTACAAATAAAAGAAACAAAAACCATCTGGCAGTCTGTTCACTTTCTAACCAAGATAAATTGCCTCCACAGGTACTAACACTGTTTTCCCTCAGCAGGTGCTTTTTCTTTTCAGGATGAGACTAATGTATAAAGCAAAAGACTGTAATATGTTGTGCTGACTCATTACAAATAAAAGAAACAAAAACAATCTGGGAGTCTGTTCACTTTCTAACCAAGGTCAATTGCCTCCACAGGTTACCTAACACTGTTTTCCTTCAACAGGTGCTTTTTCTTTTCAGGATGAGACTAATGTATAAAGCAAAAGACTGTAATATGTTGTGCTGACTCATTACAAATAAAAGAAACAAAAACAATCTGGGAGTCTGTTCACTTTCTAACCAAGGTAAATTGCCTCCACAGGTTACCTAACACTGTTTTCCTTCAACAGGTGCTTTTTCTTTTCAGGGTATCAAACCAAAAGCAACTGCCTTGGGTTATAAAATATTGTAACTGTAATGAAACACGATAAATAAAACAAATAAAAACTCCTGTAAGTCTGCTTTTTTTGAAAATTAACAGTTTTGCAGATCTCATTTCATGGAAATGTCACTTTGTTGATGTGAAGTGCCATGTCAAATGACTATGATTCTGTTTCGGAAAATTTCATACATTTCAAATAATCAGCAATGACACATGACCAGATGCTATGATGTTTTCGAACGAGAAGGTAAGTCATTACAAACAGGGTGTTATTTATAACAATTAACCTTGTTGTTTACTTTAAGGTTTCAGTTCCATACAAATGGGTACTTGCAGACACTGTAGTAACCCCAGCCAAAAGAGGAAGCACTTGAACAAGCACTAGATGGTCTGTAAGTATAATGACTACCTTTTGTTTTTGCTCTTTTTTTTCCATAGAGAAATACCTTTCCCGTATCAATATTTGAAGCCAGTAGTGGAATGGGCTTTAAGAGTACACAATACAGTAACAGAAAACACTGCTACAGAGTTTATTCTGTGAGCTTCAAAGAAGGGAAAAAGAGACTTTGAAATTTGTGAGATCCTCTCACATCAGAAGCCAAGGCTAGAAACAACTTGTCAGTGTGTCCCTAAGGAGTACTGAACTTTGGAAACAAGGGCTTACAGACAAAGCATGGTGGATCATTATTCAGCAAGCCCTTTTAAAGTTTCATATAGACTTAAGAAACACTAAAAAAGTGAAGATTTAAGCAATACTTGGGATTCAAATCCATTATTACCTGTTGCAAATGCCTAAAAGTTAATTCCACGATATTCCAAACAGATACAAATAAAACATAGCTAACTTTTTAAACTTGTTTACTTGCCAGGAGAAAAATGGAGTCTCAATTCTGCAGCAATATGACCTCTATTGTTCCTCTAACCTTGATGTCATTTTTGGAATCACAAGAGATGCAACCACTCCGTTCCAATGAACTTTTCTTTTCTCAGGGCTAAGCAGCATTTTGTGTCAATATCTTTGCACCTCTTGCTGGTACTCATGTTAGACTTCCTTATTGTTGCTCACAATATGAAGATTTCCCTGGCAGAGTACACACAATATTATGAGATTGAAACGCTGTTTTGAGGTACTCTGACCAGAATGAAAACACATCCTCCACATCTTGTGCAATGTCAAGTTGGGCACTGAACTTGAATCAATCACCTTAAACATGATTTTCCCTGTGGGGTTGAGTGGGTAGACTGGAAGGTCATTCTAACATCCTCTATCCTCACAGAATCAATGAATGACATGACTTGTACTCAATTAATTTTGCTTGCACTGACTACCATTGCTCTAATGTGCAATACAAAATCTCTTCACAGCCCACAATCCCTTCATTTGCTCTTAGAAAGGGTTAATCGCAACATGTATGGATAATCTGAAACAAGATAGTTGATCTGGCTTTCTGCACTACATGCAATTCCAGCACATACTAAAGAGCGCTGTTAAAAGTTTTAACATGAGCACTACTCTGACAATTTCCTGGTGAAAAGGTCTTTCATTGGCACCAGTTGAAAACCATTTCTTCACAAGGAAGTTATCCCACAATAACATTGCTTTTTGTGATTCCCACAGAAACCATGCCAGGTCCAACTTCTCAATTTTTTTTTTTTACAATGACCAATGATAGTTGCAACATCAACATCATTATACATGCCTGAAAAAAAGCAAGGAGTCTTACCTTAAATTTCATCACCCTGCTGTAATAAGATTTGCTTTTGAATTGCACTTTACCAACTGACAACAACTAGCTGTTTCTCTTTCCTGTCCACTGTGAATATGGAAGGGTATTGCCCTTTGGTTGATGGTGATCAGGTTCCTTGGGACATCTTGACCACACTACGAAACAGAACTATCTTCTTTCATCTCCCCCTTGCTACGGCACTAAAATGTGTGCTCTTGTTCAGTTTCCTCTTTCCCAAATTGTTTTTTACCACGTTTTAGTTAACCTAAGAAGATGTAAGTGAAATCTGCCCAACCCATTTCTTTTGCGATTTATAACAACTTTCATTTGCTGAGAATTAACCTCAACTAAGCAGTGCTGGAGTTACCTCAAGGATCCTGGGATTATATTGGTAATCGACCAGGAGATTGCCTTTGCTCTCACACAACATCTTGAGCTTGATAGCCCAGGCCATGGCCAAACCAGAGTGCAACTTGATTTATTTAACCTTCCATTTCATGATCTGCCAAGAGAAAAATTTCACAAGTGCCCATCTAGAGCTCTGAAGCCATGGTTTCAAGTAGGGTTTATTAGTGTAGGCTAATCACTTCCCTGGGAATTCTCACAAGAGGCTAATTTACTGACTATTGGAAAGAGAAGATACTTACATGTAACATTAAGCATTAAAAGGTCAGTGGCTAGTCCTTGCTTGGACGGCCGTTCTAGAATGGAGATGTAAGGCACTTCAATCTCAACACTAGCCTGGGAGCTCACCTAAGGAAAGCTGGAGGACCTCCTTAGTCTTACCATAGAGTCTGGCTCGCCTGACAGCATGAGGAGCAGCATAAATAACAGTTGTATTGGTGGATGGGCCTTCTATGGCCAACTGTGAGTACACTGTGCAGCCAGTTGCTGGCATGTATCCTGGGATCCACTAGCCCTGGTTTATAGACAGCCACTGCGTTTCATGAAGGCAATGGCCAATATACCACATCCAAAAGTTGTTGTCCCTTATTCCCTTCTAGATTTGTAGTAGTATCGTATTGTCATGGATATATTGGAGGCATAGGATGTGATGACGCTAACAGGATCTTTCTTTTGAAAGCTGTCGCATCGAGCAAGAGAAGTACAAATGGGAAGATTGGAGAGGCATATCCCAGGTCTAACTGTAGTGCATTGCAAAAGGAAAAAGGAGACTTTTGTTGGCAATGAAGTGCAGAAATTCACTCTGTGGGTACAAGGAGAGGAAGTGGTGTTGCCCTGCTCCTGGACAACCAGGCAGGAAAGTGTGTCAAGGGAGGAGAAGCTTACACACCTTAATGGACTCCTTATGGTAATGGTATTGATTTTATATTGAGCATTTCCTATTCACATATTCAAATACACTTTTTACAAGTAACAAATCTGTAGGTGAGACTGGACATCAGCACATACATGTACAGGCGCCCCTGGCAGCTGCTATCAGTCCATTAGCAATCTCAACCAACCCATGAATCAATGAAATGAGGCCTGACCACAACACCGGGAACTGCGTTGTACATGTCCTACTCTTTGCGGGAAGTGTGTGGTTTCTTTTACGTCCCACAGGATTATGAAAATTTAAGGGTTGTGAGACTCGACCTACGGTTTATTGTCCTTATCTGAGAACACTTGAAAGTCTAACCATTTGCAGATGTAATTACAAAGACAGCACTTTCTCCTCAATTAATTAAAGACCCTGAGTGTTGGTCCAGCCGGAATTGAACCCACGAGCTCCCACACAGAGGTCAGATGCTCAACCAATTGAGCCAACCAAATATTTAAACATGGAAAAAAAGGAACAACTGTGTGATAGGACTGGGGGATTTCAATGCAGTTGTTGGTGAAGGAAGTGATGGTTTAATAGCAGGCTGTTTTAGCCTTGGCGGCAGTAATAATAAGCAAGACTTCCTAACAGAGTTCTGTAAATGCGGGAAAATTATGACAGCTAACATCTGGTTTAAGAGCACAATTTTAATTAGCTTATTCCAATTCTGATCATAATCTGGTCATGATGAAGGTAAAGCTAAGTTTATAAAGAATGTGTGGTAGTAGGAAAACCAGGAGATAAAATGGAAAGACGAACCTTGCAGAAGACATGGATCAATATCTTCAAAAAAGGAAAGTCAAAACTCATTACAGAGCAGACAGAATTAGCTCCAAAATTGCACTTTGGAAAAGTGGGGAAGAGAATGTTGGATACAAGGTAAGCAATAAGCCTGTGAAGCCCTTGGGTTATTCTTCTTGTTTGTCCATCATAGCCGATGAAGAAAGGTTGGGTACATCACTTGTTGTGAACCCTCATTTGGCTATTGAGTCCTATAGGAGCTCTGGCATCACATGTTAGACATTCATATCGAGAGTCTTGACCAGGTGGGTTGAGTTGTCACTCCTTATGATCATCCCTTTTCTGTTTAGCTTTGGCTATCCTATTGGCTTCAAAGCTATCTCTGGCTAGGTCCTCCCAAGTTTCTTTGTCCTCCCAAGTTTCTTTCTTGAGGTTTTGTTTCAATCTGCTCTTGTATCTTAGGCATCCACAATTTCTGAAAGCTCCCTTCAGTTCTGAGTAGAATAGGATTTTGGGAGTTCTTTCTTCTGACACTCTTACATGACCTGTCTGTCTTTTCATCTGTTCAATACCAATCGTGTCAGCCTTCTCCACAGAACCTCAGTATCTGGTAGCTTGTCTTGTAATCTGATTTTCGTGATTTTACAAAGACAGGTTAGGTGGAAGTGGTTAAGATGCATGACATGTCTGCTGTAAGTTGTCCATGTTTCACATGCATACAGAAGCAATGTGAGAACTACAGATTGTAGACAAAAAGGAAGAGAGGCAAAATGGAACAATGTAAATACATATGGCACATGGTAGAGGAATGCATGGGAACAATGAATTTTGTAGACAAATGGAAGAAGTGAGTGGTGGGAGAGTCAGTTGCAAAGCCTGTTGAGGAGTTTCTTGTCTTCCTTGAATGCAAACAATGAAGTCAAGATCCAAACCTAAACTTTATTGGAATTTAATCCCACAATAATTGCAAGATGGATACTGTGAGAATAACCCGGGTGAAGGATGCATTTTATAAGAAAAAAGAACTGCTCACAAAAGCCTTCAGCATCAATCTGGAGAAGATAATCATCAATGTTGTCATCTGCAGCACTTTATTTTTGGGGCCAAGTCATGGTCCGCGAGAAAAGAGGATGCCCAAATGCCAGACAGTTGTGAGATGCGGCTTTGAAGGAGAGTCCTACACATGCCTTGCTCAGATAAAGTCTAAAATAAAGACTGAAGAACTTTTGCATGTTGGCGAGGAGAGGGTCACCATATCTGTTATCAATAACACCACTTTGCTTGGTACTACCCATTGGCATAGTAAGCACCTCCCTCCTGGAAGACCTTAAACAGCAATGGAGTAAGAGATGGAGCCCCCTACTTAAGAAGCACACCAAGCTATGGGAACTGCAAGAAATGTCCAGCCTGATGGGAGAGAACACACACAGAGAGGTTCCTGAACTTTGTATATGGGGTACAAAGGGTCCTCAACATGGTCCTCAGGGAGTTAGCATCCCCCTGGCACTGAATTTCAGTACACCAAAAACGTAAGCTGAAACTGTAAAAAGAGTGTCACATTTCTGTGAAATAGAAGAGTTTGGGTTGAAATTTGCCTCTTGACATTCTAAAATGGACAAGACCTCATTAACATTGTCTTGTTTCTTGCCATTAGCTCCACATATCGAAAAACATCCTAAAGATGTGAGACAAGACTAAGACAATTTTCATGCTTTATTGACAAGCACCAGCCTTCTGCTTCCTGTTTCACATACGTGTGATGCTACATTGTAGTTCTTTCTAATTTTAATTAAATAATTATTATTTATTAGTAACAAAAGGTTCTCAAGAGTGGTAAAAAATGCAATTAGTACCACATGGTGCCAGACTACAACAGGCTTATTTAAATACATGTACAATCAAAAGAAATTTAAATCATCTTTACCTGGTTGCTCAGTTTGATCATTATCCAGAAAACGGCTGAGCTCTTGTGATAAATGCTGCACTGTCTTGCTAAAAAAATGACAAACTTTCAGACATGGTTTCATGCCACTCTGCTTTGAAAAGTTAGCATTCAAGACAAAGCTTTAGTGGTAGTATTGAATCCAAAACAAGTCTATAGGCTCTACAATTCAGAACTCTTGTCTCAAAATATCACGTAAATGAAAACGTTATGTACTTCAAGTTATTATAAAATTCCTTGTTTCATTTCTTACGTAAAAATATCAATCTCATCTCATCTTAATCAGGAACAAGTAAAACTCTATTATTACCTTAATTTGCTTCCTACCAGGAACTCAACTGATGAACAGCCCAGTGGGCATCCTCAGACAGAACGATTTACATTTCCACTTGGAACAGATTCCACAACTGTTGCAGAATGCCAATCCACTTTATGGTACCCTCAACTTGGTATCCTGTAAAACACAGTGTATTGCTTCTGATCAGCCCAGGCAAGTCATTTGCAGCACTTTCAAGAAAGATGCATCATTGCAGTAAGTTGACTTTTGTGTGGGTTGGGATATGGGAGGTTAAAATAATTAAGCTCTGGTTGAATCTTGCAAAGCATACTTTGCACACACATGCATTCGGTCAGAAGTCAATTAGCTTCTTCATTCGGCTTAACTCAATAATTATTGTCGTTAGATTAGTCAATAAGACCCGTGGTACGGGATGGCTCCTCCCCTTAGGCTCCCATTATGTTTGGGTTCTCTTGCAGGTATTTCGGTTCACGACTGGACTTCATCAGTTTCTTCAGTATCACTGAATGTTCTTTTCAGCTTTTTTTGTCTTTGTTTCGGCTTAAAGGACCACACTTTGACCATGTTGGTCATCTACAACTGGAGTTCCTGAAATGTTTTTCTAACAATGAAGACTTCACCTTCAAAAGATTTCCTTCTTACTTGCTCTTTCCAGCGCCTTTGGTTTGATGTCACTTGGATGGTCATCTACAAATGGAGTTCCTGACATTTTTTCCTACAAAATTATGAAGACTTCATCTTCCACAAGTTCTCCCGCTTAGTTGCGTGCATTGAAATTGAACTTCTTCACATGATACACTTCACTTGCCAGACCCAGTGCTGAGTCAAGTGAATGTTTAATCTCGTAAGGTTCAACCAGACACCAACAATAATTTAAAAACATTAAAATAACAGGCCATTCCAATTTTGTGGGGAGATCTCATTTGGGAACTTCCTTCAAGTTGAGTGGTCTCTGTAAAAAAACTTAACACAATTGCGTTAGCCTTGCAATGTCTGTTGTGGCTTTACCTCTTGCCTTTAAAAAAGAATTTTTCCGAACTACCCTCTTTTAGAATTACACTTCAGACTGGGACAATTCAGTTTGGCCAGACAAAAGTTACTTTACAATTATGGCAATGTGGCAACTGCTTACCTCAGGCTTGCAGGGATAGGTTAGGTAAGCCATAGGTGTCAACTAAGTACTCACTAGGGTAAGCTGTGATGGGGCTGTGTTGTTTCTCTTAAATTGCTTAATTAAGAGGAGACACCTCATTTACAGGCTACCCATCGGAATTCATGGGACAATCCACGCACCCTAGTCTAAGTTTCCTTTAATATTATGGTAAGCATGACTGACTGACAAGGATGCATCTGACCTGATGACCAAGAGGAAAGGCAGTCAGTTATAGTTAGCACTCCATGAGAGTGAGATGGGGGGATTTTTTTCACTATGGTAGTGTTAACACTGAGACATTGACAATAACTATTGTCTCCTTGTTAGTTTTACCTTGTGGAAGGAACCTCTTGTCAAAAAGCCCTGCATTGCATATGGCAGGCAGTAGGACTCGTAGCATTCACATTAAACATCTGCAAATTGCAAGAGTTCAGCCCAAGTACAATCAATGGTTCTTAAGGACACCTGTGGAACTGCATTGGAACCAGCCAGCTGAAGACATGAAGAACCAAAATACTACTTTTGAAAAGAATGGCGTTAAGTTGTTAGAGTAGCTGCCAATGAGGCAAAGACCACTCAAAACCGAGCTGAGGATAAAAGGACACCACCTTAAATTAACCCAAATAGTCTCAATACCTATTGATATTGACATAATAGATATTACAACTTCCATTTAATTTTTAAAATACACAGTTGCTTCAACTTGCATGAGGAAGATGAAGACCATTGCCTTTATGTTTCACCAAAAATGAAGTTTGTTTGAATCAAAAACAGGTTTTTCCTTGAAGGGGATTTTAAAAACGTGTGTTGAAACAGCTGTCAATACTTAATAACTGGCTGGTTGGTTCCCATTTTCGGGTAAGTGAAGTCCTGGCAAAACAACATCAAGTAGGCTGAAATGGAGACTGACACGTAACAGTGGCTGATGCAAGGTGGGGCCCATTTTCATGGCACAACTTTTGTCAAAAACTGTTTCGGGAATTGAAACAGACCAGGATTCTAACCTGGAATGGGCCAGACCTAGGAGATAGCAGTGCACCACACTGCACTACCCCTTGGTAACAAAAGTTGTACCATGTCAATGGGTCTGAGGCAAAACACTACAACCTGGCATGAGGTATGTGGAACTTTTGTATTTTTCTGACGATTCCGAATGCGCACTTCATTCGATTTCTCGTTGCTGTCACCTTTGGGTTTCACTATTCGACTCATCGTCAACACTTCGATTATTTTACTGCTATTCCGCTATGGCCACGAAGAACTGGCCATTTACTATGACAATGACAGTTGCCTGGAAAGCCCTGAAAATATTCTTGGTTTTGCCAGGCACCCAAATTTTTCCAGCATAGATGCGCACCCCACCGTCATCACCTTCAGAAGCAGTGGAGTACTTAATAAATAATGTCAAGGATGCTTTGTAACTATTAATAGAAATAAATAAAAATTCTAACACTGAACTTGTTGTCAAGCTGGTCATTTAAAGACGATTAACAGAAAGAGCTACTGCAGCACTGCACAAACAAAGAACTTTTCGTTAACAACAATTCATTGCCTCCACAGGTTCAAACACAACTTTGTGCTAACAGGTTCTTTTACTTTTCAGGGTATGAGACTAATTTGTATAAAACAAAAGACTGTAATATGTAGTGCTGACTCATTACAAATAAAAGAAACAAAAACCATCTGGCAGTCTGTTCACTTTCTAACCAAGATAAATTGCCTCCACAGGTACTAACACTGTTTTCCTTTACCAGGTGCTTTTTTGGAGCTCAAATGAAATAGAGACTACTTGAACTTTTAATTTTTTATAATCAGTATTAATAATATTGATTTTATCTTAGCATTTTACTTTACGAATAGTCTTGAGAAAAAGCTGGAAACTTATGTCCCCGGGTTTGTTTCTATTGCGTTGTAGAATTTTTATTTTTGTAAATAGGTGTTTAAAATGTGTTTCTATAAAGCGCTTTAGAATACTTTTACTTAAAGCACTATCTAAATTACAAATTATTTAATTATTTTTTTCTTTTCAGGGTATCAAACCAAAAGCAACTGACTTAGGTTATAAAATCTTGTAACTGCAATGAAACAATAAATAAAACAAATGAAAACTCTTGTCAATCTGCTTTTTTTAAAAGTAACAATTTTGCAGTGCTCATTTCATGGAACTGTCACTTTGCTGATGTGAAGTGCCACGTAAAATGACTGTGATTCTGTTTGAGGAAATTTCATATTTAGAGTAATCAGCAATGACAAATGACCAGATGCCATAACGATGTTTTTGAACGAGAAGGTAAGTCGTTACAAACAGGGTGTTGTTATTAAGGTTTCAGTTACATACAAACACTGTAGTAACCCCAGTCAAAAGAGGATGCACTTGAACAAGCACTAGATGGTCTGTAAGTATATTGACTACCTTTTGTTTTTGCTCTTTTTTTTCATAGAAAAATACCTTTCCCATATCAATATTTGAAGCTAGTAGTGGAATGGGCTTTTTTATATAGTAGCAGGAAACAATATGCTAAAGAGTTATTACTGCGACCTTCAAAGAAGTTAAACCCTACAAAACTTAAAGCATACTCCCCAGGATCCTCCCACATCAGTCGCCAAGGCTAGAAACAACTTGTCAGTGTGCTCCTAAGGAGTACTGAAGTTTGGAAACGAGGGCTTACAGACAAAGGTGGATCATTGTTCAGCAATCCCTTTTAAGGTTTCATATAGACTTCAGAAGGATTTAAAACAAGCAGATTTAAGTAATACTTGGGATCCAAACACATTACCTGTTGCAAATGCCTTACGTTAATTCCACGATATTCCAAACAGATAGAAATAAAACATAGCTAACTTTTTAAACTTGCTTACTTGCCAGGAGAAAAATGCAGCCTCGATTCTGCAGCAATATGACCTCTATTGTTCCTCTAACCTTGATGTCATTTTTGGGATCACGAGAGATGCAACCACCCCACTCTAATGAACTTTTCTTTTCTCAGGGCTAAGCAGCACTTCCTTATTGTTGCTCGCAATATGAAGATTTCCCTGGCAGAGTACACACAATATTATGAGATTGAAACTCTGTTTTGAGGTACTCTGACCAGAATAAAAACACCCTCCACAACTTGTGCAATGTCTAGTTGGACACTGAGCTTGAGTCAATCACCTTAAACATGATTTTCCCTGTGGGGTTGAGTGGGTAGACTGGAAGGTCATTCTAACATCCTCTATCTTCACAGAATCAATGAATGACTTGCACTCAATTAATTTTGCTTGCACTGATACCATTGCTCCACTGTGCAATATAAGATCTCTTCACAGCCCGCAATCCATTCATTTGCTCTTAGAAATGGTTAATCACTACATGTATGGATGATCTGGAACACAATAGTTCACCTGGCTTTCTGCACTACATTTTGTAGCCCTAGCATATACTGAAGAGCACTACTCCGACATTTTCCTGGTGAAAAGGTCTTTAATTGGCACCAGTTGAAAACCACTTCTTCTCAAGGAAGTTATCCCACAATAACATTGCTTTTTTGTGATTCCCACAGAAACCATGCCAAGTCCACCTTCTCAATTGTTTTAGAATGGCCAAAGATATTTGCAAACACAACGTAATTATACATGCCTTGCATTTATCACCCTGTTGCAGTAAGACTTGCTCTTGAATTGTATTCTACCAACTTTTGCCATTTTCTTTTACCAACCCACAATAACTGTTTCTCTTTCCCATTCACTGTGAATATTGGTACAGTACAGTATTTCCCTTTCGTTGATGGTGATGAGGCTCCTAGGGAAATCTTGACCCCACAAGTAAATAACCATGTTCTTTTATCTCTACCTTGCAACTGCACTAAAATGTGTGCTCTCATTCAGTTTGAACTTTCCCAAACTATTCCTACCATGTTTTAGTTAACCCAAGAGAAAGTAGGCGAAATCTACCCAACCCATTTCTTGCACAAATTACAACAACTTTCAGTAGCTGAGAATATTCCTTACTTCATCTAAGCAGTGCCACAGTTACCTCTAGGATCCTGGGAATATGTTGGTAATTTTCCCTCAAACAACGTCTTGAGCTTGATAACCCAGGCCATGGCCAAACCAGAGTGCAACTTGATTAAGCTTCCATTTTATGATCTTATAAGAGGAAAATCTACATTCTATTTGGAAGTACCCATCTCTCTCCAGCTGTGATTTCATGTAGGGTTTATCAGTGTAGGCTAATGGCTTCCCTGGAAATTCTCACAAGAAGCTAATTAACTGACTAACAGGAAGAGAGGATACTTAACAAACCTTAAAAGATCAGTGGCTAGTCCTTGCTTGGACAGCCGGTCTAGAGATGAAGGAAACTTCAATCCCTCCACTAGCCAGGCAACTCACCTAAGGAAAGCTGGAGTAGTCCCCTAGTCTTACCATGGAGTCTGGCTTACCAGAAGGCATGGGGAGTAGCATAAAGGACAGTTGTATTGGCGGATGAGCCTTCCGACACTGTATAGCCAGATGCTGGCATGAATGCTGGGATCCACTGGGCCTGCTTAGGCAGCCACTGTGGTTGATGAAGGCTGCTTTGTCCCTGGCAGCAGAAATGATACTTCCTAATAGAGTTCTGTAAATGCAGGAACATCATGACAGCTAACACCTGGTTTGAGTACAATTTAATGGGCAGCAAACCAGAAGCTGATTCCAATTCTGATATGGTCAAGATGAAGGTGAAGCTAATTTTGAAAAGAATATGTGGTAGTAGGAAAAGCAAGAGATAAGAAGTAGAATCCAGAATAGAAAGAAGCTGAAAAGTGATTGTCGGGTGAACTTTGCAGAAGACATGGATCAATATCTTCAAGTGCACAAAAGTCATCAGAGTACAGGTGGATTCAGCTTGAAAGTGCAATTCAGAAAGGTGGGGTAGAGAAT
>NC_090882.1:11552814-11562814 GCF_036669935.1 Montipora foliosa | reverse complement strand
TTAATTGTCCAAAGGAAAAAATACGACAATTTTCGCGCTCTTTAAGTTTCAAACATATAAACAGAACCCTCTCTCCACTCCCAAAGGGAATGTATTCTCACACCCAGATTTTAGATTATTCCATAAGAGATCTGGGAACGAAAATAGATCTCACGTCACTCGTTATTAACAATAGAGCGTTTTCACTCACGTGACTAGCAGCCATATTAGATTACTGAAACAAAAGAAAGTATTTGAATAAAAATAGAGTTCAATTCCCGGAGGATTAGTTTGTTACACCATTATGGCCGCCATTTCTTTGTTTTGGAACACCAACATGGCCGCCGTGACGTCATGTGAAAACGCTCTATGGGGAGTTTAAGCACGAGACGTTTTTGAGCCGCGGAAGGCAAGCGGAAGTGAGCTGTTTTCCCTTTTAACTTGTCTTGTTACTACCAACTTTATATTGCTAAGTATCTTTCCTCCATTAGAGATGACTAGGTTGAAATCTGGGAGATACTACTGTCCCGGTATGCGAAATGTTCATTTCCGGTTACCGTCCGCGGCTCTAAAACGTTGCGTGCTTAAACTCCTTAATGTGCCAACCTGGCCCCAGTCGTTCAAACAATGGATAGCGGTATCCGCCGGATCGATCGCTATCCAGTGGACAAGTCATACGGAAACCATTTGCGTTATCCAATGGGCAGTGATTTATCCGGTGGATAGCATTATCCACCTTTTGAACAACTGGGGCCTGAGGTTTACTGGCGATTGAGACAACGTCTTCCATTGTATTTAAATATTAAAATTCAAAAGTGAGTTCATATCACTGTCTGTGAACAGTAAACATCGCGAACGGCCCTCCAACAATGTTCTGCAGCCCACAATCGAGCACGAGCTTTGTTGATACTGGATACGCATTGCTCTATTTGATCTACTTCAAGATTGGCATTTACTTCGATTTCTGAAGTCTTGCAGGAAAATTTCGAGTCTACAAAACATAACCGAGAAGAGAGGCGCACGGGGCACAGGTACGTGGAGCGAGAGAGATCCCTGATCTGGCATTTGTCGATGTTTGCATCCACTTACATTTCAGTTCCGGCAACGTATTAGCGAACTAAGTTCCTTTCACAACGGAAAATGACTCCCAGGGACAAATATCTTGCCGTATGCCGATAATCGGATTTAAATTAGCGCTCCCCCTACTTCCCCGTTTCCGCCTACGCTATCCCTAACTATTCTGGCTCACGATTTCATCGGAAATTCTAAAGTACGTTTCCAGCTCTAATTTATTGGAGGAAACGAGGCGAAACAGATGACAGTTGATATTCATTAGGCTATCCCTTCGATAACGAAGGGGATCCAAGCAAGATCGAATCGTTAAAATTCTACCCTCTTCGATGAAGAGATTTGAAATCCCCTTTCGCAGGGAAAGAACTGATAAGCGTCTATCTTCATCAAGGAGTTCACTTTCTAGAACTACTGGCCAGAATGTACAGATTACATGGCGCATTTGGCTGATTCGCGGGTTTGCTTTCAACCACTGCAATACTGTAAAGAAAAACAAAGCAAAAGATCGTGTTGACAAGAGTTCGAATTTCCCTGATCAATGTGTACTTTGGGTGAAAAACACGTGACATTGACAAAATAAGAATTGGGAGCTTAAGGTGAGGTAATACGGGCAACATTTTCGTTCAACTTGTTTGGCCAGTTTAAACCGAACGGTTGCCGCTTCATGTATAGTGTTGTTGGTCGAAGGAGAGAAGGTAACCCCAAAGAAAAGAAGGAGGACAGTTTATAATGAGGGAGTGGATTTCTCGAAGGGAAAAAAAGGCCGTGTATCACCAACTCGTGAAGGAACTCGAGTAGGAAGATCATGCTGCGTATCGAGATTTTTTTTGTGACAAGAGAGCACCACTTAGAGTAAGAAACGAGCAGCCTTTTCCAATAAATACCGTAAGATCAACAATAAAGCCAGAAGAACGACTCGCTGTCGCACTGTCGCATTGAGGTTCTTGGCAACCGGCGAGAGTTTTCACGCCCTCGAATATTCCTTTCGGATTTCGCGACAAACAATTTCAGCCATTGTCGCCAAGACCTGCCAAGCAATAGACAAAACAGTGGGACCCGAATTTTTTCAAACACCTAAAACGGAAGAGGAATGGAAAGCTAGTGGATAGAAATTCAAAGCTAGATGGAATTTCCCAAACGGGCTGGGAGCCCGGATGGAAAGCGAATCATCATCCACAAACCCCCAAATTTTCGTTTTTAACCTTCGCGGCGGCCGTGTGGTGGCATGCGCACCCGCAAATATTGGCGAGAAATTCTTGAGAAAATCACAAAGGTTTTCTGGCGTGTATTGCGTTGCGCGCATTGATGACGCAAGGAAAAAGTCGAAAATTAGTTGCGAGAAGTAGGAACCATGTCAACTTTGCGCAACACACTGTTTCAACTTGCAACATGAAATCTTGTTGAGTAACAAATCGGGCTGGTGCGTGGTAATACGTGCAACAAATCATCACAACTTGCAACGCAACATTGTTGCATGACAAGTTGAACGAAAACGTTTCCCGTATAACCTTACCTTTAAGAAATAAAGGTCACGAGGGCAAAGGAGACGATATAAAAGACCATGTTTTAAGAGCAAAACCAATGGCTCTGCACATCTCTGTTAAAAGGTGAGAGGTGAGAAAGGTGTTGAAAGGTTAGAACGCGAAGCTGAAATTTCAGTTCTCTCTTTTCAATCCTAATTGCGTTCAAGCCCCTTTAATTTATAGACAGTAAATGCACATTACTGACTTGGAAAGACTTGGGACCACTGCTTTCTGATGCCAATAATGCGACCCTGTATTTATAACTGCCATTGTCGCCTTTGCCTAAACTGACTTCCCGACCCTAATGAACATACCTCTCGCATCCAAGCAGTCTAAAGGTCCGTTTTGGGTCATTCATCTCAACATTAACCTAGAAAAAGAAAATACCAACACGCTCAATGACCATGAAAGAATATGGAACAGAATCCGAGGATGATTTAGTTATACCCTGCCACTGTGAAGACTCCTTCCCTGTAATCCATGCTCATGAAACGCTAGCACACTTCCTTGTAAACATACTGAAAAAGGACGGAGTCAAAAGCCCAGTTAACAATAAACTGACAAAATGTTAGACCGCTAAAGTTCACTTAGAGAGTATACATCGTTTATTTATCGTTTAAACGTTATAAAAGGGGTGAACAATTATTACGATCTAAACATAGTTTTAAGCTTACGGTTGAGAATACAAAATTATGCTATAAACATAATTCCACTAAACTCCTAGTGTGCTTGGTCATACATCCAAGTCCTTACACAAAAAGTGTCCTATTGGTCAGCGGGTTCAACCGGCATGAAAGAAGGTAACAAAATTATCAAATTAATTGTCAAAACGGGAGTATAGCAAACTTACCTACAGATTCTGGTTTGATATCGAAATGAATCTCCGACATTTGTCTTCTGAACTGTTTGAGTTTTCCTTCAAGATTGACAAACCTAATAGTCTCTGACCACACAATTTACACAGAAAATAAAACACGATTGTCATTTCAAGCAACACCAGCATACGAACCAAAAAAGTACATTACTTAAAAACTCACTATACATGTACATGTAGTATTATCGGACTTCGTGCAGCAAACAAGATTATACCTCAACAAAAATCGCGCAACACCAATCCTTTCCGCCAAATTCTATCATTTTAAATATTTATCGAAATAATTTTAAGACATACCAAAACTTGCTTTCTATGTTTCCCAAGTCGCGTGTCTTACGGTACCAAAAACCATTAAACAGACTATCCAATACTTCATGGGTAATATGTTTAACTTACTATCAAACGCTACAAGAACAGTGTCCTTTTCCAAATGATCAACGGTTTCTGCATCAATTCTCTGTCCTGAAAAAATACATTGGTGAGAAAAAGTTTGGAGAACTGGGAAGAGTGTCTTCACCTGAATACAGGTTTTCGTTTTTCAGAAAAACAAAACCAAAGTTACCTTCAGGTTTGTCCACGAACCAATTAGACAGGGAATTCAGATTAACACAGTCAAAGTGCAGATCGCCATCAGGCCTAAAGGAAAAGCAACATTCAAGAAAAGATCAACAAAAGAAAAACTGAATAAAAGCGTACTAAAAAGTCAAGACCTTTTGAAATGTGACCCTTACTTTTCCTTAACTCCAACGCAGATCAATGGATACTCAAGGTCCGATATCACCAAAGGCTCAAACAGCGTGGGCGGTGACGGGATGTCCACATCATAATACTGTGAATGAGATGGAATTTATACATCTTATTCGATGGCTTAACGTATAATACGAGCCGATATTTTGCGAGTTGCGTAGTATTTTTTCGAGCCCCGCAAGGGCGAAGAAAAATACGAGCAATGAAGAAAAAGCCCACGAGTATTATTATTACAAGCATAGAATAAGAGATTTATTATTCCACTACAAAAACTTTTTGCTTCAATTTTATTTGGTAAGAGTGTTTTTTTTAATGCATCATAAAAAGTTTTGCTTCAATTTTATTTGGTAAGAGTGTTTTTTTCAAAATGCATCATCTGTCCTTCAGGGTGCGTGCGAACGATGTAAACAGCACAAAAAGCCAGCCAAATGTCCTTTATTTGATTGGATAAACGAAATGACAAGTTAAGCCTGGTTTACACTAAGACATAAGCATAAGCATAAGCATAAGAAAAAGGAATCGTTTCCATTTTCTTATGTTTATGGTTATGCTTATGTCACGCAAATAACTGTGTAAACCGGTGCAACATTAACATAAGCATAAGACCGTCCGCCATTTTGGAACGTGGCTCGTCTCATTTTCCTGGAGCTAACTACGCTTGCGTATGTTACTTCTCTTATGCTTATGCGACAAGTGTGAACTTCGTTATGCTTATGCTTATGTCGCAGTGTAAACCAGGCTTTACAAGGGATGACAAGCTAAATTCTCAGGCTTTGTATCGTGTTTAAAACTATTTCTTTCATTGAAAATCCGTTCCGTCCGTATTTGCTGTTCTAAACCGGTCAAACCGGGATACTACGGTGTATTGCCGTCTCATATTTTACGAGTTCTCTTGACCACATATGGTAAAATGGAGTAATAGTGAAATAATAAATTAGTTTGTTAAACGTTCAACCTCTGATATCGAGTTTCTAGCATTCTTGCATGATTATTCACTAAAGTAGTTATCAGCACAGCATTTACTATTAAATTTTCATATCCACTGAGAGCTCATTGAATAACTGTAAAATATACCGCACAGGTGAACAGTGCTTCTCGCAAGTGTTATGATTGGTAATGACAGGTGGCAAGTGCTATTTATCTTCGAAAGGCCGAAGAAGGCTGCAAGTAAACCTTTCTTAAGAATTTTTTGGTCCAGTAGTTATTCAGTATGTTTGGTATGTAGTAAAAAAAATAATTCACCTCAGTGTTGATGAAAGTGGTGGTTATTTACCTTCTTTTAAGAGAAATAATTTTCAAACATACACGCAAAAAATGAAATAGATAATTTCACCAAAACCACCAAAGACAACTTCACAATTAAAAACTTGAAAGAACAAAATATAAAACAGCACACACACTACATCAGTACCTGGACTTTCATGAATCTATGCCATGGCTCATACCACTGATAAAGAAGAACGCTTTTTGACATCGCCACACAAAGGTAGGTTTGACTATTGTATGGATTATTGACTGGGGAAAAATAATAGTACGTATGCAATCAAATCGAGTCACAATGACCACTTGTGATTAAATCCCCAATCAAGATTTCCGATGCATAGAAAAGTTTCTGAAGTACTATGTACATGTACTTATTGACTGCGTAGGAGGGCCGGACGGGAAAATATTTGGTCCGAGGTCATGGCGTACGCACCGAGCGCAGCGAGGTCCGTGCACCATTACCGAGGACCAAGTATTTTCCTGTTCGGCCAGGCGTAAACTCAGTCCATAAGCATTTTATCATATGGTTTCTTTTTACTATTCATGAGCACTCAGAGTATGAAGTCTGGACAAAATATGAAACAAACATTTGCACAGAAAATTATCTAATATGTTGTTTGCATTTGCTTTTCTGGTTGTAAATAACTTGGATGTTTAAAAGAGACGAAATCCTGTGAAATCGCATCGCACGGAGCAGTACGTGTTCTTAGCAGGGCGGTAGGGTCTTTTTCGGCCCTGCTTGCGCTAAGGCGTACGGCCCTCATACGGTGATTTTTCCGGACGGCAACCGCAAGAGAACATTTCGCGTGCCAGGGCAGTGGTGTTTTCCAGGGATTTATATTAATCATCTGTAATGGAGAAAAGATACTTAGAAATGTCAATGTTGTCGTCCGCGTCTCAAAAACGCACGTGCTTAACACACGAAAGCGCGCGCGGGGCCGTATGGGCCATATGATAATACTAAGAAAGAACTCTATAACGTTGCATTGGTATGATTTGCGTTAATTTGTTGATTTCAGTTTAGTGTCCTTAATTAGCGTTCCAGCGCTAGAAGACTAGACGCTTAAATAAAGTTCCTTTCCTTTTCTTTTCCTTTGAAGACTTCCAATGATTGGGAATCACAATCAGTAAATAATTAGTGTGTTAATGCTAGTCGTTCAAAGAAGAGCGAGGTCGTAGGTTTCCAAGTTAAATAACTTGGGTCATGGTTGGTAAATACAAAAACATTGCCATACCAATGCAGCACTTTGAACAACCTCTTGTTTCAGATATCTTGTTATTCCTGTTAAAGAAAAAAAAAAAAAAAGAAAAGAAAAGAAAAGAAAAGTTAATAAGGATAATTTACATCCTACCACTGAAATATAGTGCCAGTTCAAGAACTCTCAAAATACCAAAGAAAAGGACAGGTTTTCTTTACAAGAACTTCCAAAAACAATGAGATGATCTACTTGTCTTTATAAAGACCAGTGCCCTGTTGTTCAAAGAACAGACAACTCTATGTAGTGAATAAGCTACTATTTGACAGTTTCAATCTGTGCAAAGATTACAGTACTTGCTTATGTAACCATATGAATACACACACTCTAAGCACAAAAGAGGGAACGTACAAGAACTTCCGCCAAAATTTAACTCAAAGTATCATTTATACTAGGAATTAGTCTCCTCTCCAATGAATCGGTATGGTGAATTTCTACTCACCTCGCCACTGTTTGAAAAAATGCCTGCCTGTCATGAAGGGTATCTAAATTTTGCATGTAAACACAATTGGGAGACCCTGCAAAAGCAAATGGGTTACTTTACGATTAGCGGTGTACCTCACAGATTCAAGACCCCACCTCCACAAAAATATACTTGAACAATCACAAACAAAATAACTTAAATGTATTTGTAATTATACAACAGAGCTATGTGCATGTTGGCAATGATGATGTCCAAAAACAAAGAAACACATACCGTTTTTTGTTAACACTGAAAAAACTAGTACCCCCCACCCCATAACGGAACTCTCTCTGCATGCAAATCTTTCTCTTGTTTCAGTTACAAATCATGATGGCACATACGTGAATAGGCTCTATCATAAATGGAATTCCATTTATGATATAAGGGATTTTATAAAAAATACTACAACGGTTCAAGAGCAATACCTTGAAGGGAAACCATCACACTTTGAAATATTGATAACCATGTACATCTTCTTGCAGAAACCTGAAACAAAAAATGTTGATCATATATAACAACCGCCATTAATCTAAGAGCTTGTCATTTTCTTCCATAAAGTACCTGCTCCATTTCTGCCTCATGTAACTGCTCGCTAAAATTTAGGGAGTACACACCCTCTTCTGCTCCTACAATGATGTGTTTTTCTAAACAATGTAAAAAAGTACAAAATTATAAGTGTTGCCAAAAGCAGGTGTAAGGCTTTAGAGAATTTTTACAAATATTTAAGAGACTTACAACCAAGACTTGTACAACCGAAAACACTAAATATCCAGGTCACTTGTGTAGACTTCAATTGATTCCTTTATTAGTATTAATTTTTGTTTCTAAATTACACAAGGAAAATTTTGTAATTTAAGTACAGCATACTAATTAACATACTTTACAGGGGTGGATCTAGGATTTTTCTAAGGAGGGGATGCACCAGTAAGGAATGGGGTAGCTGACTGGTGACGTTTTTTTTTCCTTCCAGAATACCAGTTGTATTAGAAAGCCGCCTATTATTCTCTGAAGAAGAGTTTGTATATTTACTTACATTTTGTATATATCACTAATAGTTTAGACACAAACTTCTCACAGGTGTATGAAGTTGCCTAACTCAGTGCTTTCTTACCTCTTGTATTGGGATTTACCCAAAGCCCAGTGCAATAAATGTGGAGAGGACACTCGTTAAAAATCTTCGAAAAACATGTAGTGACCTAAAAGTAAACTTTCATTGTAAAATTAATGAATTAAATATTTTGATTAAGTGCCTACAGAAGCATTGGTCTTACAAGTAATCTATTATATTGATGTGTCACCAGTGAATCTCAGTCCTACTAGTATGAGCTCTTGGCCAGTGATTTGCTTTGACTAGATGTGCAGGGTCCTGCAGCATTTGAAGGGGAACATGTTTTTCCATTCAAAGCAAGGGATGCAATGTATCACATCCACTTGAAAGCGTCATCTGGCTCAGGTTGAAGTTACCTCAATTTCTCAACAAAGTTCTTCTCTAACTGGTTAACCATGGAACACTTAGAATGACAATAAGAAGATAAAACGGGCAAAGATAAGAAGTGGCCTTTTCACAGTATTTTCATTCATTTTAAGCAGAAGATTTTGGTTCTCACAGATGGTTTTCGGGCAGAAGAAGGTCTCCCTGGGTCAGATGAGCGTCCTCCCACAGGAAGTTTCTGTAGAAAAGCAAAAATGAGAACATGACTCAGATACAGTCAACACAGGTCATTCATCAGAATTTTGTGCTGATAGCACATCATAATTGATGCGATAATTATGGTTGTGGAGAGTATGAGATAAGTTTAAGAGTTTCTCCAATCAAACTCAGAGCAACATTTACTTCTTTAGAGTCTCCCATTTTTTCCAAGTGCAAAAGATTTCTATATAAGGTCAGACAAATAAACATTAAAAAAATTATTAATATTATTACTTTACAACATTGACAGGGTGCAACATAGCACAAAACAAAGAACAGCTGCAATCAGATTCACTTAAAAGTTATTTATGTGCAAAAACAAAATCATGAAGCATCAAGCTAAGCTTCTGAGTTGGACTGCATGGCTTTTACATGAAAAACAATTTCCAGCTGAGAGTTCTGGGAATTCTTCAAAAAAAACTTTAATGTGGATGAGATAATGATATACCGGTGGTGGTACATTTGGTGGTGGAGCCCTTCCCTGAGCATCTGCATCAGAATAATTTCTCGTTTTTTCTGATTGGATTCTTGCCACTCCTATTTCCTGGTTGCTACTTGCACGAGCCACTTTTAGGTGTCCTGGTTTTGGTGGGGGAACTGGTTTTTTTAGACTTGCTTGTGGCACTTGATAATGTGAATTACGGTTTTGCTGAAAGTAAATAAAGATAATTATTATGAATGTTACTTCAATATTGTTGTCTAAAAATTGTTACTGGTTTGCATATTTTTGATATTGACAAGTAAAGGGCTTACATGTGTTTTAGGGGGTAGGGGTGGGGGCGTTTCATCCTCTCCATCCTTAAGAACCTTCATTGTTCCACTGTCCTCATCCCTGACATAAAAAGATCACAAAATAATAATTAAGTTTTGTAAAAAAACAAAATTCTTATTCAAATCATTATTGCAAGTATAAAATCACTTCTTTCAGTGAAATGTTCTATGCTTTGTAACTTGCTGACTATTACAACAAACAACCAGTACTGTGAATTAGATATTTTTCAAGGCCTATTGCCTGTGAGGAAGTTCTCCAACAGGTTTTGCGTGAAATTTATAACGGGCACAAGGGGAACCTATGAGAGGACTGGGGCAGGGCATTACTAACCCTTTAAGCCTAATGCCCCTGCCCCAATTCTC
>NC_090882.1:11520314-11547814 GCF_036669935.1 Montipora foliosa | reverse complement strand
CAGTGATTGGTTCAAAGTTCTTGCGCCACTTTTTCCACCGATCAGAAATGAAACAGAAACCAATCGTGGCTTGAACGTGCACATTTTCTGGCGCTTTGGGTTGGCTATGTGTAATTACTTCGAGTTTTGATTGGTTTACCAGATTGTCTCTGTCCTTTTTGATTTGCCAAAGTAATTACTTTGGTTTCGATTTTACAACACTCGATCGAAACTCGCTCTATAATAAAAATAATAATAATAAAAAATAAATAAATAAATACATGTAGTAATAATAATAATAATAATAATAATAATAATAATAATAATAACAACAAGATGTATAAGTTAAGAAAGCTGTAAGTGTAATGATAGAGAAAGCACAGAATTGCAAAATATTGTGAAAATGTTCATGTGACAATAATGGTGATTGTGTTTTATGAGAAACGATGCAATTACAATAAAGCTTTCTGTAATAGTAATAATAAGAATATTCCTTGAGCCATTGAACAGGTGTACAATGTATATATGACATCAACACAATAAATTTCACAAAATTAATAAATGTATAGTCACATACCATTAACAATTTATCAGCAGAAGGTCTTTTCTTGGGATTTTTTGTGAGAGCAGCTTTTATGAAATTATGCAATTCCATTGACCTAGTGCACAATAACAATAAAAAGTCATTATCATTCTGGTTTATAATGCAACATAACCATAAGCTTAAGCATTGTAAGCTGGGAATAACATAAGCATAAGTACAAGCATCAGAAAAAGGAATCTTTTCCATTTTCTTATGCTTATGCTCATGCTACATTAATAATGGGTGTAACATACATGTAAACAGCAACATAACACTAAGGTGTCAGCTGCTTTTGATGCCAGCAGATATTCCAGTTAATAGTGCCTTATGGCAACGGAAGGTACTGTTTTTTGCAAGAAACTTGCTGAGGCGGGTCGCAATCATCCCTGCCTTTACAACAAAGCCACAACTACTGGTTACCTGAAATAAATTCTTTTTATTAAAAGAAATTCTTCTTCTTCTTCTTATTATTATTTATTTATTAGTTTTTACTGATTATTAAATAAAGAATGCAATGAAGACATTACAATAAAATTAATACCACATTAAAATAAATAAATAAATAAATAAAAAATTACAGCTATAACAAAAACTGCGAGGTCGGCAACACATAGAACTGCAATTAGGGTCGTCACATATTATTACTGGGTTGCTAAACCCAGTCGGAAAATGGGTAGATTTCCGTTTTAGTATTTTTTTCCGTGTCGGTAAAAGTCTTGCCTGTCAATCCCCTGCTAAGTGGTGTCTTTGTGCATAGAGTCTTCTGTGCGTATTTTGTTAGGTTTGAGGGGGCTGGGGTAATGCGTAGCTTGCTCTGCACAATTAACCTGTAATGGCGTCGGAAGTCATTGTAACGCGAATGGCGTTTTAGTACATCTTTAAAGAAAATATACCCATATGGAGCTCAAGAATGGAACGTCAAGAAAGGCGGTGAAACATAAAGATCTGGAATCTTAAAAGCGACGAGTAATGGACTTCGACAGCGTGAATCTTTCGCCCGTCGAGCCGAAATCAAAATGAGCTGTACTTTTAATATTTCGCCAAGGTGGTGTTACGTACAACACTGAAACCAAATGGAAATTTCTCTGGTAACTTACGGGTGCAAAAAAAGCAGAGAAGGAATCGAACACCACAAGTAGATCTGTGATCTCTGTTGTGTCTCACAGTGTTTACTGAAGTCGCATCTATTTAAAGTTTGCCTGTTTGTCTGGCATGTAACATTCATTTTGTACTCAACTCTGCAAAGGTTAAAAAAATTGCAAATGTGACAGGGAAAATTATTTGAATGAAAGCTTGTTGTCTCTTTTGTGCTTTATTATTTACGGTCAAGTTTCTTTCGAAAAGGGTTGAATGTGAACTGTCAGAAATTTATTTAATTGCATATGCTTTGTGATTGTGTGTTTCGCTTGCACGCACGCAACTGAAATAGGAGGGGTTTCTTGCCTCTTATAGCAAATATGTTGCTTGTTTAAATAAATGTTTCGGTGGAAAATATTTCTGTGAAATTTCCAGCTTTTGTAAATTTATCATGTTGTGTAATTTTCGAGCTTCGCAAATTTGCATACATGTGTGGAAATGTGATACGGGGAGAATTTTTGTGGTAACGCATAAGTCACGAAAATAAACAGGTCTGTTGGAAGCGTGCTTGAGTTTCAACAAAATGACCCCCAAAATCGGCAAAAGATTGTGACGCTGATGAATAATAAAGTAGCTGCTATTACCAAAACGATGGAATTACCTGGTGATAAATAACCTTGTCTTGGAGAGTAAATTTTTGATTTTCCAGAAACAATGGTCAACCTCTGAGAGTTGGGCGATTGTGATCTTTGTGTTGAATTCGCACATTTCTTGTCAAAATTTATAACAATCGAAAGAAAAAGAAAACTAACAAAAACAAAAACCCGGTAGCTTGGCATCATTTGACACAGTTGCTTCACTGTTTCGCGAGTAAACATGCCGCGGTAAAATAACGCGGTAACTTGATCAGAGCACCCGCTGAATTCGATGTGCGATTTACTCGGTGCAGCCAAACTTGTACAATTACAACAAAACAACTAAAATCTCCCAAACTGTTTTTCGCTGATGGTAACTTTTTATATTCGTGGTTCAAAATTAATGTTGTTTTCATGTCGTAGATTTTGTTACCGATGGCAAAATATTTTATTTTCTATCGACCGTCCTGAAACTTCCTTCTGCTCTTCTTAAAAATTGTGTATCCATATTTATTTACTTTTACATCAATATTTGTTTTGCATAAAGCAAGCTAACAAAATCTGTATCTTGCTTGGTTCGCAGTTGATAGCATTAAAATAGAATTTTCGGTCCTATGCTTCTGTTACTGAGTGGTATATTTCTTACTAACCCCGCCGAAAAGGGATAAAACTTCAGCTTTCAACTTCAGCTTTCAACTTTTGTTTACAAAGCTGTCAGATGCTGTCAGTGCACGCTTACACTTGTGGTGGAAAGAAGTTGCATGATCAACATGTCAGCCCAGAAGCCAATGTTTCTCGATTCCCTTTTATTTTCTTCAATCTCTCTGGGTTCAGTACTTTGCTAGTAACCACATGTCTTCTCAAGGGGCTATTTATCTAAGACTTCTACCATGGCGCTACAATGATAGACAATACCAAAACAATATCGTGTACCGTTAGACCTACATATTACGCAAAGACAACTGTCAACATGTCATCCCAGAAGACAATGTTTTTCACTTCCCATTTATTTTCTTCAATCTTTCTGGGCTCAGTACTTTGCTAGTAACCACATGTCTTCTCAGGCTATTTAATTTACCCAAGACTTCTACCATGGCACTACAATGATAGACAATACCAAAACAATACCGTGCACTGTTAGAGCTACATATTACGCAAGGACAACTTGAATCTCCTGGAAGACAACACACAGCTTACTTGACATTATGGAATAAATCGCTGTGTTACTTCACTACCACACGTAAACAATGCGTGTCAATTTTTTTTAAAGAGGACAGGAATTTCTTCTTTCTGACAAATGATTAATTAAAAGGCCGGTAGCCAGGTTTTTAACCTCAAAAAAGGATCTGTTTCGTCGTACGAACGTGTGAGGACCTGTGAGCCAAAGGGCCTCGGCTGGTATGGCTTCTGGTATGACTTCTGGTATGACTTCTGGGTGACCCTCCCCTCCCCCCTCCCCCCCCCCCCTCCCCCAACTGGAAAAAAATTGCGTGGAACGCTGCACGTACCACAGGCAACCCAGTGTACCCTCACGGAGGGTCTAGTTATTGGAGAAAAAGGATTAATTTCTCCCATTTCTTCAGGTGCTCTAATAATTTGTTATCCCTTGCAATATAGAGCTCAACATTATAGACACAACTCTAGTCCTTGCTATAAAACATGGCAGATTTGGTAAAACTGTTTTTTGGCATCTACTGCATTATTTAGATAAAATTTTGCCAAAAGTAAAATGTGATTGATCAGAGAAAAATCATCCCTTAGGCTAATAATTCTCAAAATTTTCAAATATCAAATCACTCCCTTTTAATGCACTAATTTGAATCCCATTATCCCTTAACCAGATCACAACCTGTTGCAAAACTCCATAGATGCTTGGCAGGAAAAAAGTTAATGCCCAATTGATTCTGTGTCTTCTTGGCAAAAGGTACAACATGGAGAGTCGGTTAAGCCTAACTGAAATAGCTTTTCATTGGTGTAAACAATACAATTTAATATTTGGTATCGAAATTCCCTAAGTTTTGATTCCAATGTGACACTAAAGGCTAAGCAGTAAACTTACATCTGAATATTTATCTTGTAATTTTTGCTTAGCAGTAGGTGGAATCTGTTTTTTCTCAAGAAAAATTTGATAAATCTGCTTCTGCGACACATCAGCGATCGGTACATTGCTGCTGCATGTCTGTTCTGACTGTTGGAGTACTCTTAATGGGAGCTAGCGCTTAATGATATACTAGTGCAGGCTGTAGCAAGGGAATGCCATTTTGAAGGGATTGAATTAACAATACTCATAAGCAAAAATCTTTGTTCTGGGGATGTTAAAGATGTGAGAAAATCTGGTGAGAAAGAGCCATTGGTAAATATTAAGTCACCTATTGTCAGGAAACCAAGATCAATTATATCTTTTCTATACATTGACCTCTTGTCTACAGAAATAATTTAGTGTTCCAAATAATTTCATTTAGGACATCTTGTGGTGCTTCTTCCTGTTTAAATCCCATCATGCATTGAGACACTCCTTATAATATACTGGTAACTGAATCTTGAGCTTCGAAGTATTGAAATTGCAATACAAGACAAAACATCGATCACCAATCAGTGATAACAACTTGTTTAAGATTGTTTTCCAAGGGCTTGGGTACTCCTCTAGAAATTTCTTTAGAGTGGCTACCCGCCGTGTCTTGATCATAGACTCGATATCTATCATTTTTAGTGCTTGACCTTTCTTTAGATCTGATATCAGAGCCTGGTGCTTTACCTTATCCTTTCCGTTCCAGATGAAGTACAAAATCTAGTTCCCTTCCTTAACTAAATCCTTGGGGAGTGCTATTACGGAAGCCCTGTACATAAGTTTAGGAACAGCAAAAGCTTTAGGGTTAGGGTTCTTGGTTCGCTATAGCTGCTGCAGCTCCTGTACGAAATTATGAAAGTCTCCTTGTTCTTTCCTCTTTCACAAAATACAGTATCCATTACCCAACAGGACCTCTTTCTGTTTACTCGTTCTCTGTTTTGTCACCATTGTTGTCTTTATGTAGCAGCAACAGAAGAAGGAGAATTTCTTCTTTGTCTACCATTTTGGAAATATGGCTAGTCCCACTTCCAATGAGTTTTTTCTGGAGCTAACAGCACTTGCGTATGTCACTTCTCTTATGCTTATGCAACCAGCATAAACTTTATTGTGCTTATGTTGCATCCTAAACCACGCCTTAATGTCAACTCAAGATATTTTAACTGTAGATTCATTATATACAGTATGGGAGACAGATCTGTATCACATTTACAAATTTGAGGCAAAGCTGAGAGTTTGTAAATGTGATACAGATCTGATCAGGTGCGAATATTGTATGACATAAAATGTCAGCATTTAATTGTTAATCTACACTATGTATAACAGGGAAAATCGAAAGAACACTTATGTAAATGAAGAGAAATCTTTATCAGGTATACAGATATTTTAAAACATTTCTTTTGTTTTAATTCCCATCATGAATTACTAATGAGTTTTATATTAAAGTTGTGGTTCAAATATTTACTTGGTTTAAAATTTTTCAAACCAGTTCAATAACTTTGCTTTTTCTTTATTTCTCTAATATTCATTATCATAATCAGAAACAAACAGGGATCCATATTCACTTTTTATCAAAGTCGTCTGCCAGGCAAGTACATCTTATGATATACTTTCCCGGACAAATTTTGAGTTGACCGGGAAAAATGCATAAGTACAGAATTTGTCAATAAAATCACTTGTAACTTGAGCATTTGCATTTATTTTACAATCTCGTCAGAAATTACGAATTTTGACTCTGGAGTATTATGTTATTTGCACCGTGGGAACCCGATTTAGAATGGTCTTTACCTGCCACGACGAAACGCACTTGAATGTGGCTTACTATTTTAAGACTCAAAGTTTCGACGCTCCTGTGTAAGTGTCTTGCGTTTGAATGCTACCAAGATTTTGTGTTTTTCCTGTTCGTAAGCAGCATGTTCTGTTTGTTTTGTTTTCCTTTTTGCCGGAGGTGGCGAAACACCTTGTAACTATAGCCACATTATCAGGTGAGAGAGACCACCAGTCGCCCTTTGCTCTTTGCTAAACAACTTGCTAACAACCATGCTAGCGGTAAGATACCGGTACATGAAAATTGAGCCTGCATGCAATTGTTTCATGGAAAATCCTGCATGGTCAAAGATGGCGCTTGACACCTTGCGATTTAAGTGCTGAAGAAAGCTGCATGTTTATTCCTCATTTTCTGGAAGTTTCCATTGAACGGAAAGCAATCAGAATGGAAATAAATCCTATATTATAACATTTAGTGGCATTCATGAAAAGACATCAATTAAAACTTCACTCGTCCAACGGACGACCTTTGGAGTTTTTATACTTGTCCGGACAGGTTTTAAGTCGTCTGGGACGACTGGACGACTGCGAATGTGGATCCCTGAACAAAGGAAAATTATTAAAATTATTGAACTGGTTAAGAAAATTTGGAACCAAGAAAAAATATTGAGCCACAACAAATACACCAATAACAATAATTACTATTACCAAATAAATTCCAAAATATTTTACCATTTATCTTTTTCCTTTAATGTTGGAGGTACAAAACTTCGTTTTCCTATGTTGTACAATGCTCTGTAAAGGAGAGAAAATCATGAGCACTGTAGCTATTTTGCCACTGATCTTTGAGTTACCTCATACCTTAATAATAATGCTGTACCACATCAAGGTTGCAATGATTATAACTACAGCAGTCAAAATTAATAGCTCATAATTTTCAATCTCATTTTCACATTATCTTTTTCATTTTAATGTATTATACTAAAGTAGTGTCAGGCCTTCCCTTTTCCAAGTTATGCATAAGCGATACCACCACTGTACATTAAGATTATGAAGACTTAAGTTTGTCAGAAGACTTTTGCATAAAAAAACATACAACATACCTCATGGGGTGTAAATCAAACATAGGAGGTTGCAGTTCTGCTAACTCAATTGCTGTTATTCCAACTGCCCAGATATCACACTATACAAAAACAATTACAGAAGCACTGAGCAATAATTATTTTAAATTGTAGCTGTTAATTGTTTCCTTTGGGCTGTCTGCCTTATCTACAGAAATCATTTACAACATCTTATTTCTTTCCTTGTTCTCTGTAATGTCTGAGGACCTCCTGTATGGTTTGTTGATTGTACACAATGCAAGTGACAGCAACAGTATCAATGACATCTCCACATGCAGACCACCACAGCTGCATTGCTAACACTAACCCCTTACGACCTCACCTGCTTCTCAACCAATTCACCCCACCTCTCTCCCAGACAGCAATGCTCTTGTTCAAGCCATCCACAGAGCTTTCACAGCATCAATGCCTGTCACTTTGTCTCCCCTTTGTGAACAAAGGAAGCAACATACAGCCATGTCTCTGGTTCTTTTACCAGACATAGCTTTCACACAAGTGCTGCCACTTCAGCAACTTCTCACAGATTTTCCTGATCATCTCATCAAAACTCTGGGCAGATGGTCTGGCGACACATTCCAGATATACATTCACACTCCAACAGCATCACCATAAGACAAACATGACGAAAATGAGCTCACTTGGGTGCATAGTCTTTTCTGGTATTCCATTCTCCCCCAAACCCCTGTTTATAAGTTTATGATCTTGTTGTCATATACAGCATGCAGGTAGGGTGCCTAACCTTGTTCTCTTGGCCCTTTTCGTAATTTATGGACTCATGTTTCTTCCAGTCAGTGCATTCACTGAACTGGAAAAACTTGGGCAGTAACTTAACAAAAAGTATGTAATATCAGCATCAGTTGGGTGCCAGGGTTTCCAGGAGCTTATTTCCTATAGCTGTCAAATTGCCACAAGCCAGCAAGGAGTCCCAATTCCAGGTCAAGGACTTTCCATGCTGGTCATACATGTAGTTACATGTAGGATCAGGTTGGAGAGATAAAGGACCTACGACAGGAGAAAGTCACTGCCCTAAACTCACCCAAGTGAAAATTAGTAAGAGCTTCTTTCATATCTCAAGATTATCTGAATCAAACTTAAACATTTAGCAGGCAATACTGTAGATTACCACTAGCTAAACTGGCTACCGGTAATTAAAACAGCTATATTTGAGAGATACATGTAAAAATGAATGTTAAGGCAAATCGCAGGATAATTTTAATGAGAGGATACATGTACAGTCATGTACTTTCAGATTTTATATTTTTATGTTTGCAGTTCACAAATGTTTACATCATCCATGATCTAAATTATTAATCAACCTTGAAAGTTTCAGAGTTAAAGAGATTGAACAAACCTTTAAGTCATATCCTCCAGTTCTTTCCACTGCTGCCATTTCTGGTGCCATCCTTAATGACAAATTCATTCAGTTAGGGTTAGGATTGGTGAGAAACTTCAGTAAAAGGGAAGAACTCACCAGTAAGGTGTTCCAATGAATGATTTGCGCTTAGCCAAAGTGTCAGATATCCTTGCTGCTATGCCAAAATCAGCTGTGAATAATGCAAGACTTTGATTTACATGTATGGTTTTCAACATTACAATAATCAGTAAAAAGGCCATTTCTGACTTAATTTCTGTCTCTTTTTCAAAGAAAATATGTCCAAGAGCAAGTTTCTCTAATTAAAACAAGTATCTTCTTATTAAGAAGAACTACATGTAATTACAGGTACACATACCATCATCAGAAACCACCAGCATTAGGATTTGCTTTAAAAAGAAGAAGACTCCAGACCTCTGGATGGACTACATTTCAAGATTTCCACAGAAGCAAAATTAGTCAACTTACCAAGTTTGATGCTGCCATTGGTAGTAAGCAGTATATTTGCACCCTAAAGAAATTAAAAAATGAAATTGATGAAAATCTAATCATAAAAAAATAGGTACTCAGGGGTGAATCCAGGGGGGTGATTTTTTCTGAGAGGTTCTTGTTGAGAAGTCACACCCCAAATTTTGGATGAAATTTCATGGTAAAACTATGCAGCTTTTTAATCTCCTGGACCCAGTTGTTAAAACGATGGATAGCGCTATACGTTGGATAGATCACTATCCAGTAGATAAGTAATAGCGAAATCAATTATTGCACTATCCAATGGATAGTGCTATCCACTTTTGAACAACTGGGGCCTGGTGTTCATGGTACCCATTCATTTCTTATGGACAGAAATATACAAAACAATTTTTGTACTCATTGTACCTTGATGTCTCTGTGCATCAAGCTTTTGTCATGGAGATATGCAAGACCCTAGAGATAAAAATAGAGACATGACACTCATAACAATAATAAGGCCTTCATTTTAATGGTCTAAGTCATGATGCTAAAACAGTTATGCATTATTTAAAGGGAACATAGTTTTTGAGTGGATGTGTACAGATAGAGGTTGTTAACCCATTGACTCCTATACTGCCCCACTGGTGAGTAAAATTGTCTGGCATTACAAAGAAATATCACAAAGTTGTAAGCAGTGTGGCCCAGTGGTTAGGGTGATTGCCTTGAGGTCGGGAGATCCCAGGTTAAAGACTCGCTCTGATCACTCGTTGAATTTGATCCTGGTAGTCCCTGGTTCAACTTCCCCGCTGCAGTTGTAAATAGTTTGCCTCTGGCCAGTCGGGATTCTTTTCTTTTTCCAAACCCCCCCCCCCCCCCAAAAAAAAAACAAAAAAAACAAAACAAGCCCCTGTCTTTTAACTACACCACCTAAAAGAGGAAAATCCCATTTTTTCAGACAGTTCACAAAAACCAGTTTGAAAAATTTAAACTGGTTCAAAAATTTTGGACTGGTTTAAAATTGATGAAACCAAGGAATAAAATTGAACTACAACATACACATGTACCTTAAGTGTCTCAACACAAACAAAGGAAATCTGAGGCTCCGAACAAGGTCCAGTGACTGTAAAAACAACAAAATAAATATCATGCGTCATCATCATCATCATCGTTGTCACAACCATAAAAAACAACATGACCCTTATTGCAAACTTTTAACTGAGCAACTAATGTGGCACAGTGCGGAGATAACCCACCAATGTTGCCCTGCTTCTACGGTGCTCTAAACTAAAAAAAAATTTGGTTGTCACTGTTTCAAAAGCCCGGGGCAACTAATAAATTATACCTGTAAATTTGGTTGCCCTGATAAATACTTGGTTGCCCATTGGGAAACCTCCTGCGATTAAATGCACCCTACGTTGAGATGCAATCACATGGCGTTGGAGCGTGAGTATCCCATAGTTCCAAGTGTGCACCTGTGGTTAAGTCCAGGTTTAAGTTTCACCATTTTCAAAATGGAGTCTTTGATGTCCATTGCCAGTTTTCCTATCTGACAATTTTTTGTAAAAGCCACAAATATTGGGAAAATACTCAACTGTGGCAAATAAATTATTGCCAACCTCACACTACTATCAGACATTAACAACAGAAAACCATTGAGTGAGTCTGGTGCTGCTTATGTAAGACATTTTCTATTTTTGGCTGGGTTGTCTGTTGTTTTTTCTTTGGGCAACAAACCTTTTCATTTTACCGAAAAGTCCCCTCGTAAACTTTCCTGTTGTCAGAGATGGCCAGACAACCACTAACCCTAACCCTAACCTAACCCTAACCCATAACTACATGTAGTTCATATAATGGTCATCTGTACAGGCATAAAAAAATTATGTAATACATGTACATGTATGTTTGTTGTGCATGGTCTTTCTTGTCCCTGCTCCAAACAAGAATTTTCTCCAGGAAATATTTTTCCTTTCCTCAAAACACCCAGCAGTTTCCCATCCCATTTAATCAGGAAAGAACAATGAAAAGCCAAAAATAAATTATTATAAGTGTTAAACAACCAAATAGATTATTCTTATCGATGTGAATTTTAGTTTCCGTAACATTTAATTGGCTTCAGGAACTGCCGCCATGATAAGGTTTGGATGCAATATGGCTGGGGAAGTGAGTGGTTAGTTAAAGTGCCTGACTTGGAATCTGGGAAAGGGTTAGGGTTATTAATGATAATTATGAAACAGAAACTCACCACAATAAATATCCTGTACAGATCCACCCCCACAAAACTCCATTGCTATCCACAGCTTGTCTCGCCTACAGAGCCAAGAAACCTTGCTACATTATTTTTTTTAGAGTGACCATTGCCTGACCAAATTTATTAGAAATGTATATGTCATGTATCCATAATTCAAAGACACTGCAGAGACGAACCCTGTACATCTAAACACAGTTGTGTGGCATAGAAGTGGATTACCTGAGGGTGTGAAGTGCAGGTTGCAGGTTAGGGTTCCAGGTCATTGTTTTACTATGACTGAAACAACCCAAACCTTTACAAAAATGCTAATCTTAGGCTTAAACATTATTTTTTAGGCCTAATGTTAGCAATAGTAAAGGTTTGGGTTGTTTCAGCTATAAGAGTGAAACAATGACCTTAACCCCAACCTGCACTTTACACCCTCCATGTGGATTACCCACGGGGGTTAACTGTAATGTATGTATGTTTTTTTTTTAACTGTCACAAAGGCTAGGAATTTCAGACAATTTTACTCTGAGATAGGTATATCATTTTCCATCACATTGTCAACTTGATAGGAGAATTTAGGTTAGACGGAGTTATAATGATAATTATTACGGCACAAGGGTGTGTTGGATATGAGAGGATAGATAGCCAATGAGGCACATAGTGCCAAGTTGGCTATGATCACCTCATATCCAACAAGCAAGAGTGGAATCATTGGTTTATTAAAAACGCCCCTAAGATATTAGACAAATCTTCC
This sequence comes from Montipora foliosa, assembly GCF_036669935.1. NCBI lineage: Eukaryota > Metazoa > Cnidaria > Anthozoa > Scleractinia > Acroporidae > Montipora > Montipora foliosa. The sequence goes on along the minus strand of NC_090882.1, from coordinate 11,535,775 downwards.
TGACTTTATTTTGTAAGAAGAAACTGGATGTTACAATGTACAGATAATTTGTAAATTGTGTCAACTTGTGTTGTTTTGCTTTGTGTTATTAAACTAATTGTTGAAACAAAGTTTTCAAGTTGCTAGCTTGAAATATTTTCATGCTGTACTTTGTGGCTTTCTTTGTGCTCTCTGGTGTTGCATTTTGTAACAGTTCAAGGACTTCTTTTTCATATAACTCCGGTGCAAAGTGACTTTCGCCGGCCGCCATTGTTTCACTTTATTGCTAACACATTCCTTACACATATATATCAGGTACAACAGGTATAGGAAATGATAGCCTGCGTCCAGCAGCCAATGAAACTGCTGGAAATCTGACATCCGTAGTTTTTAATAAGTGTATTTAGCATAGAGATACTAATTAGGCTCACTGTATAGAAATCACAGCAAATCAACACACAATTATGAAATCATACTGGTTGGTTTACCAGCAAATGCCCTTTGACATGTACATGTACAAGTGTAGGGCAGGCAGAAATGACTGCCATAGAGTACATGGGTAGGAGTCTCTATCTGGAAAGTAACATGTTGAGAAGGGGTCTAGGAAAGGGTACATGTGTGTACTGGTATGTAGTTGCATGTACATGTACACAGTCAAAGATTACAGTCAAGCCATGTCATGCGTGACCTGTATCTACAAGACTAAAATTAATATATGAATTCCTCTTTGGAGCTTCCGACATGTGAATGGAATCTTGAAGATTTTTCTGAAAGCGTCTACGAAAAAATACACAATAACTGAACAATAATTCATCAAACACTTGAAATAGTTTTCACCTTTCAAATAACATTTATTTTATAATACAACGAAATTTTATAGGTGCCTGCTCTCAATATACATGTATCAAGGAAAAATTATTATTCAAAAGAAATTCTGAATCTCAAGAGCAAAGTTCAAAACTGGCATGCAGAAATGAACACTCAGTTCAAATTTCAATTATCCTACTGGTTGTGTGTGACATAGCTTGACTGTAAGGTGATAACAAACCCTACTGCAAACCCAACCAACTGTAAATTTCATGTGGGTCAGGGACCCAGGCGGGTACACTGTAGTGTAACTGACCTAAGGTAACTACCAATGTACTGGATAATGTTAGGGTGTTGACAATGTTGCATCATAGCAATTTCTTGTTGAATTAGCTCAAAATCATCTCCTAGAATTAAAGAACAAATCATAACAAAACCAATAAAGAAACAGCTGGAAATGAAAAGGAAAAGATAACAAAATAAATGAAATGATAAAAACAAAATTAATGTATAAAACAGTAAAATAATCATAATGTTGATGATTTGTGTTGTTCAAAGTTCTAAAAGAATAACAGAGCCAAAAGTAACACACAGCAACACAAACTTGTAACAGAAAAAAAGATTACTAATAAGTCGAAGTAAATAGACTTCCTCTGGGTACAGCTTAAATTGTATAGAGCTACAGCTGTACATGGAAAAATCCATTGGGGTTCCGTTTTTCAAATTCACAAGCCACTGGAAACAGCCAATAATTTCAGATTCTACAAACCCTTCAAAGGAGACCGGTGGGTGGTTAGGATTAGGGTAACCCTTAACCTAAACCCTGGCATAGCAGATTAGGGTTAGCAATCAAACTCAAAGAAAAACCTCTCAGAGCAGTGAAGAGAATTGACAGACTCTACCCACAGATGAGGCTGAGTCCAGGAATTGAACCTACACATACCGGAACATGCATGTAGGCCACACTGGTACAGAGCTCTCACCAATTTGCCAACCCAGTGCTCCCCATACTGTAGCATGCAGATCGATGCCTGATGTTTATTGTAACCAAAACTCCATTTCAACCAGTTACAAATTCACAATGACATCCCCAGAAAGGGATTAGGAACACACAGAGTGATGCATTGTTTACATTTCTTTTGTCTGGTAAGACTGATAAAAGCGCTGCTAATAACAAGAATCAAGTCCGAAAAAGCCCAGTCATAGTGTTTGCCTTGTTAAAAAAGACAAGTCAGCTGACATTCTCATGGAATACCAGATTTTAGCAAACAGTATTAACTGGAAGTAAATCTCACTCAAAAGTTTCAGTCAATCTCAGTCTGGCTCAGAGGGTTTTTCTCTGGGCATTCCAGTTTTCTTCCTCATCATAATCAAAATCAACGCTCAGTCAATTACATACGGCTGTGGGAGGATACCCTCAATATGGATAACCTCTGGTATCCTTCCCTTTCATTGAAGTGAATGAATAAAGTTGGTTTTCTTTACTATTACAAGTAGTAATCTCGGATTCTTGAAGTGCATTCGACAGTAACTGTTACTTTTGAAGCAAAGGAGATGGGTAGGGAAAGAAACAATCCTATAGGAAAAAACAATCATGAGGTACGTGTGCACATGACGTAAGAATGCACCTAAGACATAATTCAAGATGGTACTGAAAAAGCAGACAAATGGAAAAAACGAAAATGACACCACTTTTGCTAAATTACATGTTTAAGGATCAATTAAACAAATCTGACACAAACCAGATTAAACGAATCTGCATGCGTTTCTGACTTTTGTTTCTGTCATTAAGATGCTTGCTTGAAGTAGTACTTGAATTGCTTTGTATTTGCTTGGTGACGAGATACATTGTATCTTTTCAAGGTGGAAACTTTGATTTCATATCGCTTGTGAGTCTCCTGGGTGGAGAGATGCCTGGATACCAAACCTGAATATTTCTTTACTTGTTCCGGATGGTATAGATGGCTTGTCATAGAATTATTTCCTTCTAAGGTTGAGTTTTTCTTTTTTGTTTTATTCAGAGGGAAATTTCACTTTCCACCGAAAATAATTTTAGCTTAGCAACGCTTAGCGCAATCATTTGCCATTTAAGGTCCAACTAAGGTATAAATTATGAGCTGATAACCGAGACTGAGTAAACCAATCAGAGCAGGAGAAATGCATTAACCGAGGTTAAAAATTTAACAATTAATATTATCACTTTTTATCATCACGCTTACAGTTATTCGTACACTAAACAATATTAATATTATAAATTGACACTTGTCTTGCTTTGTATATTTTTAACGTAGCTCAGCCGTGTTTTATTTAAATCCTTTGGAAACATTTCAGGCACCCTTCGCTGGTTATAGTAGCATTAATTACACGATGTTATGAAAACAAATTGACGCCAATATTGTTCAAGATCGTAGAGCAATTAAGAAACAATGATCAATAGTGCTGCAATCCTCAAATGAGAACATATGTCTACACAGGCATAAAACTATCTTTAAAAACGAAATCATTTGGACTTTCAGTAAACTAAAAACAACGTGAAGGCTCATCAAATTTATAAAACCATAACTTAAACAACACCATGTTTGGAAATAAATAAAATGAACAATCAAAAGCAGTTTAAAGCTTGCTACGAAATGCGGGTTTCGGCGAACCTTCCTGAAAACTAACATTTCATCGTCATTAACAACAGAAGAGCCGTACAACATCATTACCCGTCTTATCAACCTGACTAAATTATCAGTAGCTACCGATTAATTTTTCACTTGCCTGGTTCAATCTTGACAACTTTCACCGCCGAAAGTTCTCCGGTAGCAATTACCCTGGCCTAAAAATTACAGGTTTGTGGTTCGATTAGTTAAAGCGCGTATCCAGAAGAAACAAGATTCAAATATATATTTGGGTTAAACAAACCAACCGTTTCATAACCATGCGATCGATACAAACCTTGAAAACGTCTCCGTATGTCCCTCCTCCAACTTTCTCAATCAAATCGAAGACTTTGTCAGGGTTTCCCCGCGAGATATTCGCTCGTAGTGGCGTACTCATTTTGTTTGCGTTTCCTTAACTTACCAGCCAATTCACTGAATACTCCATGGTCACATCTATATTAAAAACTATGACCACTCACTCCGGTTTATGCTAAGAAATTTAACTCCGAATATCTGACGGAAGGATAAGAGTTGACTCTCGTGCTCACATCCGCTCCCGAAGAAATCCGACGACATACCCAGAACATTCCTTTGCGATTCCTTTGCCGACGAATCCCAAACGTAGATAACCGAAAGCTACCGAGACTGTTGTTCAGTTAACGAAAACTTATCGACTTTTGGCGGAAACACAGATAAAGGCCTGGTCGCTAAGTATTATGATTAAGGTATTTTCAAATGTCCTTGACAAGCAAATGCGACCGACTTTATCGAAGATTAATCTTATCTTCGTTCTTTTCGAAAGGGTGGGGAGATATAAAAGTGTATGAGCGATTACTAGAGGTTCGAAAAATTGTTTCTGATAGAGACCGATGTAATGGTCTCATTTCTAAACAATATCCCGTCGAGTTAACCAAATCATGGACAACAGAGCATTGTCACATCGCAGAAGGACACTTCACCTCACCATTAGCACAACATTTTCCAGGTCTGTTGCCTAAGGAAAGTGAAAAAGCTTGTTTTCAGATTATCGTTCCTAAAAAATGGCCACAACAAGGACGAAAGCCGCTGTGCCTTCATCTTGCTGGAACGGGAGACCATCACTTTTGGCGAAGAAGAAATATGATGGCGAAACCACTGGCAAAGAACTATGGTATTGCGTCAGTTCTTTTAGAAAATCCTTTCTATGGAGTGAGAAAACCAAACAATCAAGTTCGATCTAGTCTTAGATATGTTGTGGACTTGTTCATCATGGGTGCAGCGTTGATATTGGAGTCTCTTGTCCTGCTACAGTGGGGAGAACGGCAGGGATATGGCCCATTGGGAATCACTGGTATTTCTATGGGGGGGCATATGGCTTCTCTGGCATGCACTGCTTGGCCGAAACCACTGGCAATAGTGCCATGTTTATCATGGAGCACTGCATCTTGTGTTTTCACACAGGTAGGCAATGAGAAAACAGGCACATATAATATTTACCAAAGTGATTCATACTGACAACAGGTAAAGGTGTTGGTGGACGAAAACAAAAGATCTGTCATTAGCTCCTTTTGTACGTCCACCAGCAATTGTACATTGCAACATTGTTATCTGTGTCCCTAGAGATTGGTTGCAAACCACCTTATTTAGGTGAAACTTATCAATGCATATAAATACATACATGTCCAGCTGCCTTTAAGAGTTGGTTCAAATCCAAAGTTTAAAGGCCACATTCTGTGACCCAACCATAAAGTTTAAAGTGCTATTTAACAATTAGACCCGTAGCCCACAAGGGTCGCCGAATGGGCTATTGACCTGTGGCCCTTGAGGGCGAAGGGTCTAATTGTTTTAGTATCACCCAACTAGTGAGACAGAAAAGGCAATAATACAGTTAGCAAATGCAAGTTGAAGAAATATTTATTTGGGAATAAAACGAAAGAAAACGTCACGCTTTTCGCTACTTGAGGACTATTACTAATAGTCATCTAGTAGCGTAGCCAATCAAAATGTAGGATTTGTATTAGTGCACTATTTGGGTGATACTAATGTAGAATAGTTTTTCACATTTAGAAAAGTTGTTAACGGCATTGATTCCAATCTAAACCAGTAATCAAAACCAGTAACCAGTAGGCCGGTAAAAGCCAAGTAATGATATACAAGGGTAACTATCCACGGCACTACGAGCTAAACCTCCGGCCAGCATCGTGCTATAATGGAAAGAGTGTAGGCGGTAAAAATAGCGCAAGCCTCCTTATCTCCCCAGCACTAAGAGCTGACTCTGCCGGCACATGCTGGATCGGACAAGAACAAAGGCAGATAGAGAGCGTAAAATGGCATAGCATGAAAAACACCGAAGCTTGGGGAAGTTGCTGCGAGACTTAACCGAAGCGTGTACCGAGAGGTGAACCTGAATTTATTAAACTTGACCTTAACAAAACCTCCGAAGGGAGGGAGGGTGGGAATAAAATTCGTAAACAGTAAAGGTACTCCTCACAGTTAACTATAGAGCTCACAGAGTGATAATTTGGACTTTACTAGACCTTTTATAGTGAGACTAATGTCTAGGACTAAACCAATGGTGACTAACATACCATCTAATACAAACAACTTCTGTAGCGCTCAACGTGACATGAATGGGGATAGTTGTTGCTTTTCGCCAATCCAGATAAAGGATATAACTGTAAGCAGACAGCAGATAAAGGAACTCAGTTTGAATTGTTAGAATATAGGAATCCATTCATGTCTCGTTTGTGTTGCGTAATGTTTACAAAATAACATGACATGTGGAGGATAGCTCTAACGAGTCACGCTCCATTAAGTACGTTTTACAACTGGACATATAATAGTAATAAATGGGTTGGAAAGGTTATTCCTGGAAAAGTGAAAGCCACTTCTGAAGGGGAAGTACAAAGGATGAGGTATGCATAAGAAAGGAAAGGAAAGGAACTTTATTTATGTTCCTAGTCGTTCTAGCACTGGAGCACTAATTGGGGACACTGTAAACTGAAATTAACAGTTAACACAAATCAAGTCAAATGTTGGTTTTTTGATGAGAGGGGAAACCGGAGTACCCGGAGAAAACCTCTCGGTGCAGAGTAGAGAACCAACAAACTCAACCCAAATATGACGCCGGATCTGGGAATCGAACCCGGGCCACATTGGTGGGAGGCGAGTGCTCTCACCACTGCGCCTAACCCTAACCCTAAAACGATAAGAAGAAGAAGAAGAAGGAGGAGGAGGAGGAGGAGGAAACTTGCCAGAAACTGAAACACCATGTGAAACGACAGATAAAACGAAAGGATGACATTTAGGAAAAGGATGCCGTGAAAACTCACAGTCGTTCTCATCACAAACATTTTGGCCCCGAGGATGATAACAAGAAGAAAGAAAAGCATTCAAGGTATCATAAGCAAACGCTGGAAGAGGACAAAAATGAAAAGGGCGAAGAGCAAGAGAGAAACAAGGAGAGAGAAGACAAAAAAACTGATTCAAACTACAAAGTGGCAAAAGCTCATAATCATGGATCGCACAAGGATTTGGATGAAGAGGACGATTATATCAGTAATGCAAAGAACTCTAGACATAAAAAACGCAAACAGGAAAGCGAGAAAATCAAAAAAAGAAAGACACTGGAAGCATGGCATACCAAACTGACTCCTAATATGGACAAAAATTCATAATTCATGCCCAATACCTGGACAACATAAAATTCTTTTTAACAAACATTCATGAATATTTGCATTTTTTATTGTTTTTCACAACTCCATGCATTTATATTCACATTTCTTCTTCTCTCTTGTCATTCGCATTTTACAGTCAGACTGTAGTTCAGACAGTCGAAAGCTTGTAATTCTCAATCATTTCAGCCAGAGACCATTTCTTGATTTTTACCAATTTTCTTTATTGTAACAACTTTTGTTGTGTTAATTTGTTGCTTAACTGGCTAACCCTAACCCTAACCGTACAAAATCAATCATTGAAATGTGCATACATTATTCTGGCATTATTACGCGAGAAAAAATTTTAACTAAGAATAAACAAAGCCAGTAGCTTGAGTAACACCAACGTAATCTGTTAAAGTGCTACTGTGACCAAAAAAATCTATTTTTATTTTTATTTGGCTTTCAAAACTATGTTAACTAATCAGAAAGGGACCCAAGTTTTAAGCCTTGGTTTAAAAAAAATACCTGTTTATTTTAACTGGAATTTTCCTATGTAATGGTCAGCCATGACTAACTTTAAAATCTTGAGAGAGCTGGATTGAGGAGAAAGTGACGTCGAAGACTCGCTAGTTTAAGAATGCAATGCATGTGTACGTGGCTGAATTAATATGCAATGCGGGAGTTTTGGGCTTTCAGCCTTTAAACTCATGTTTGCATATGTAATAGGCTGCGTTTACACGCTGAAATTTTAAGGTAGTGAGTCAATGATGTCACTTTTCCCTAGACCCAACCCTCTGGGGTCCAATCGGTCAGTTTGGAATGTGAGTAATGGTGGACCGTGAAATCGAAAACTTACACTCAAAGTAAACTGCCTTTGGAAAAAATCACAGCTTAGATTTTTTTTAGTCAAGTGTTAAGCAATCACACTCTAAAAAATTTGAAGAAAAAAAGGAAATGGGGGGCCCAAAGCATTATATGGGGATTTCGAAAACACTTCCAACTCCGCTGAAGTGAAGTAAACTTCCTGGCATGTTCAGACTGATAAGCTCACTTGCTCTTTGGATTTTATTTTGTTAGCATACTGTACAGTCAAATTAATGTGTCAGTAGGCTGTTGATTACTTGTCGGTGAACTGTTGGCTGACAGTTTACTGACAGTTGGCCAACAGTCAGTTAAGGGAGCTCTTCTTCTAAATTACTGGCAAAGCAGCAAAGATCAGTCAAGTGATAAAACTGACAGGATGTCTTCAGAATGTTTAATGTGGAAATTTAACATCTTCATTTAGAGGAGGATGGCAAATGAAGAAAATGAAATTTTCATGTGTGCGGGCAGAGCATGAAGATATTTGCTGTTTTTGTGTTCTTTTTCAATTGCATTAAGTCCTGCTTAAGTTTGGGCTGCTCTCATTTTCTTTTGATACACTTGATAGTTTGTTTCCCCAAGGAAAGTATGTAATCAATCCATGGGCCATCAAAAGCCAACAGGAAATTCGAAAAGGAAAGTACCTATAAACAAATTTTTAACAACCTCTTAGGAAGGCAGCCCTTTTTTTATGCCTTGTGCCTCCCCTTTCCATGCACACCACTCAGATTCTTCTACATCTGCGATACAGGGTAGTAATATAATAGTGTGAAACTCTGTTTTTTTTTAAGATTGTTAGTAGAAGAGTAATTTATCATATCTCTTTTTGACTTCCAAAATTTATGTAGCTGTGAAATCTTAAAACACTATGAAGGCAAGCTTGCTGGTGACCTGATGGCATGCAGATACCATTATTCTTGGTCCTGTGTTTCCAGAATTCCCTCTCCAGTTTTCTTTTTTATAGTTAATTGTTTGTTTTATTGTCAATTGTTGTTCTTTATCTTAGGGAGTGATGAGCAAAGCCTGTTCGTGGAGTACTTTGGAGAATGAACTTTTAGATGACGTTTACAGGAATGAATTGTTAAATTGTGTAGCTATCAATGGAGTTGGATTCACCAAATTTGATGAAGAAACGTACAGTGAAAAATTAATTCAGAGTAGTCTTTTCAATTCCTCATCCCAGTATTTTTTGAAATACCAAAGAAAGAACCCAGATCAGGATGAAATTCGTTTTCAAACATTATACCTTCAACATGAAGATGTCTGCAATGGCTTGAAACAGACTGTTTTTAATGACTTACCATCTGTACTTAGTAGACTGAGAGTTTGGGACTCCTCATTACCCAGAACAAAAGCCGTTGATTTCATGAACTTTGTGATGGATGAAGCTACTCATCTAAAACATTTTCCCAAACCAGTTGATTGCAGTTTAGTTCAGTTTGTGATAGCAAAACATGATGCATATGTTCCACGTGATAATGTGATGAGCCCTTCTGAAATCTGGCCAGGTTGTAAACTGGATTACATAAGTACTGGTCATATTATGGCATCATTGAATAAGCTGAGTGTATTTAGAAAAGCAATCAAGCTTTCTATGGATCAACTTCAGTGACAAACCACCAAAAGTAGTGTTTTTTGTGTTCATTGGATTTTTTTTTGGCATGTTATTTAATATAATTTACATGTATCTTCTTACAAAATTCATAAGATGTACAGTGTGCATGTATGAGGCTTCCAGATTTTGTACATCTATTGGGTTTTGTTAGGCATCTTAGTTAATATATCTCTTTACAGAAGAAAAGGAATTTTCATAAGAAAAACATTTATGGGGCATCCAGATCTGCCTAGCGGTGCAGTTTTGCTAAAGACTAAAATTATTTTGCAAAAATGCATGATCTACTTGCAGCTGTGACTGTCCTATAGTTTAGGCATTTGTTTGAGCAGTTTCTTCCATGTGGGGCTATCGCTGGCCTGTTTCTGCAAACTATTCTGATCCATATCTCTGTTTTTCATGTTCCTTTATTCCTTTTAACACTGTCCTTGAACTGAAGTCCGGAGCTGTGTTCACAATCAGTGTTGATTGTGATCAACTGAAGTATAATCCAGGCAATCGTATTCCACTTAATTTCATTCAGTTGTGGTTCTGCTCATGTCTGCAAAAATTCAAATACAATAGGCAGGGTAACCTCGCAGGGTGAGACAAAATGGTGCCATATCGCACGCCTGCCACAATTACATGTATCATCACCATACGTGAGGCAAGAAGAAACCAAGGATAGCTTCTGAGAATAGAAGGCAAATCCAAATCTTCGCCCCATAAAGCGATTAGATGTTTTTTCTGCTCATACCACCAGATGTTGGCCATTCTGTTCAATTGCGTGCTGTAATTGCTTCAAGCAACCACCTTGAGGTTGTTTGAAATAATTATCCATTTATTATCACGTACTTTTATTAGTTGATGTGAACCCATTCCAAACTTAATTGGATTAAATTTCGATTATAATCGAGACCTAATGTGAACACGGCTCAGGTCTTCATGAGTGAAAGTGATATATAAACAACCTATGTATGGCCCTGGAGATTGTTGTTTTACGTATTCTAGTGCACACTGGTGTTCATTTGCCAGAACAGAGAATGATGTCTCTTAGCTCATGATCATAATTGTTTTCTTTTGTGTAATGAGAACAAAGAACATTAAAAGTAAAAAGTGTTAAATGGTAGTGTTAATGACTCAAGAGCAATACATGGAGGAAACAGTATGTTTATTTTAGTTTTATGAAAGATTTACAGATTAAAATGTGTTACAACTGTGAATTTGCTGTTTTTTATGATGTTATTGTTGGTTCACATACATCACAGTCAAGGTGAAATTTGTGCACTCATTTATAATATCCAGTTGACATTAACTGATCCTTGAAGCTTAAAATGGCACAAGCGATGATAAGTTGAGATGATCGATAGAAAAATACATGTTATTTTTGGGATGCTTTGCAGATTAAACTTTAATAGCTCTTTACAACATGCCAACTTTTAGTATCTGATAATTCAAAAGGGAAAGGATGAAAACATGAAAGGAAAGACTGTCACTGAAAATCCTATTTAGTTAAGTTACAGTTCACACAGCTACGTACTACGGTTTGGAAGTGAAAGTAACTTGACAAATTTCAATTCGAAGACTGGAGGGTGTAAAGTGCAGGTTGCAGGTTTGGGTTGCAGGTCATTGTCTCGCCATAGCTGGAGCAACCTAAACCTTTACTAATGCTAACATTATAGGCATAAAAATAATGTTTAAGCCTGAAGTTAGCGTTTTTTAAAAGGTTTGGGTTGCTTCATGTATGGTAAAGCAATGACCTGCACTTTACACCCTCCGTTCAAAGACCCTATTCAATTCCAAACCGGAGTAGCTACAAATTATGACTCCCTTTTAGTCTTGGTCAATAAGTTTACACTGTATTGAGATCGTTAACAGGTTCAGTTTTTATGCCAAGAGGTAATGATTATTATTTGTTCAATTATGCCTTTGTCATATGTTCCTTCTTTTTAATTTTAAACTCCTTGCGGGACACATCAAGATTACTCGCATAAACGTAATCTTGTAAATCATACTAAATGTTTCAATGTGACTAATTATGGGCCTTATGTTACCACCAATTTCCGCCTCGAGAATTGAGCAATCGAAGAATACAAAAGGAATCTCTGATGTAAACAGAGCTCAGCTGTTACGTGTTTGCTTGGTTGTCACGCCATACCTTATAAGGTAATGGACTCATAGTTTAAGGGGGCGGCGGTGGGTATTTTGTGACCGTCAAATATTTTCAAGGAAGGGATCTTGAGCTGCGTGTCTTCCAAAGGAAACGCTTAAATTCGTGTACGAAAATGGCAGAGAAACCAAATCTAGCTGAGGTTAACGCTTTTGATGCTTCCAAGCTGAAACATGTCAAGACTGAGGAGAAGAATACGCTTCCTACTAACGAAAGTAAGCAATCCTTTCATCATGCCTAGCACCCTGCATTCTTGTGCAAAACTGCACGCTCAGTCAACTTTTTGGAAAAGGAGACTGGTTTTACATTGTGATGTATTTTCTGAGTGGCTTGTTCTTGAAAATGAAGGCAGAAGCAAGCAAATTAGCTTTTTGAGACATTAAAGTTTTGGACACATTATTTGAGTGTTTTTGTACCACGTACACGCACGACATGCACAAATTCTCACTTTATCGAGTTTCTTCTGGCATGTGAATACTATGAATGGTATATTTTCAACCACTTTGACTTTAAGAGAGTATAACGTGGGAGTCGGAGATGACTGTTTTCTTGTCTCGCAGCGTTAAAACAGGAGCTTCAACCAGATGACTTCCCTGATCGATCCGAGGTGAAAAATTTCGATCCCTCTAAGCTGAAAAAAACGCACACTGAGGAAAAAAACCCTCTTCCTTCGAAAGAGAGTAAGTTTCTTTGGTTCATATGACTTGTTGGTTTCAGTTTCTGTTAAAATTTTAAGTCAAGAGCTTAGTTGAGCGGCCTCCCTTACACCGTTAGTCAGCTTGTTTTGACTATTCTCATTTTTGCAATTAATATATCCCTAAGCAATCGAAGACGAACAACGGACAGCACCGTTTTCTGGTGTAGAAGTTTTTAACAAGGATTTGCTGAAGCACGTGCAAACAGAAGAAAAGACCCATCTTCCAACCCCTCAAGGTGGGTGATATCTTTTGTCTTTTCAAGTTTCAGCACAACGTGCATATAAATATTATATAGTTTTAATTTGTTGCATTTCAAAAATAATATTGCACTCCTACTTTTTGATATCTTTCACATTCCACGGAGACCCACGGAAAATAAGAGTCGCTATTTTTAATGCGCTTTGAAACACTGGTACGACTGTATGTCCGCTTTCCAGTTTAGGACCCGTTTTTAAAACGAGTTTATCTTCGTCACGTATAGATAGAGCACTCATCGAGAACGAAATTCCGTTCTCAGAATTTGTTCCTGGGAGAAACTTATATGTAATTTGATACATATAATAGGTGCTTGAACTCTCAATGATAGGGTTTAACACAGAAATTACCATCCGTAGCTCAGTCTTTCGGTTTCATTGAAGCTGTTTATCATTTCAGAGAAACCGGTTGTCAAAATAAGCTTGCTAACAAAATAAGCTAAACTTGTGTACAAAAGAACAAAAAGAAATAAAAATTGGGAAATGCCATGTTGTAAGTCTGATTTCTAGGTGATCTTGCTTGATCTTTTAAGGCATGGTCTTCTTCTTTAAAAGGGAAAGTCCAGCATACTTTACCTTTACAATATTTATGAAAAACCATCCAATATCCTGCATAGGTAAAATCATCCCACCTCTGTATTACATTTGCATATAATTTGTAAACAAACAGTACCCTCTCACATGACACTGTGGCCTTTCCACTTGATTGCATTGATGACATGTAAACATTAAAATTTTTATTTTTGTAACTGCAATTATCTCAGAAACCTTTTGTTCTTTGTTCACTTTTGTGGAATTTTTTGCACAGACAGCCAAGAGGATTTAACTTGTTGAAATGTTGTGTTGCATTATTTATAAAATCCTTGCCATTGGTTTTGTTTGCTTGCACTATTTTTTGGAATTTTTTCCCTATTCTATTGTGGCCACTTTTCTGTTAAAATGTTTAGTATGAACTGCCTTCCACAGTGAAACTCTTTCTTTTTTCTTGTGAAATTAAAACTTAAGTTTGCAAAGCCTACATGGTAATATTAGTGTCCTTTCATGGAAACAGGTGCTGCTTACATCTGTAATAGCAGTGTGATAGTTGATTGCAGTTACTAAAACAACAACTCATTGTTTACCCTTTAGACCCAAAAAAAATGCTCAAACATTTATTTAAGTGGGATGAAATCTCACTGGTAGAAACTATTAAACTATGAAAATGCTGATTCATCACCAACCAGTTGACTATTAGTCGGAAGCTGTGGAGGTCATGAGGGAAAATAGACACACTGATGTGAGAACTGAAGACAAAGTATTTCCTTTGTACTAACATTTGCAAATGAGTAGATCTTTTGGTCTCTTTTATCATGATCTATACATCCTCTTTCTCTACAAGACAGAACAATGGAGAGTTTCTTTTTGATAGTGTTTCAGGAGTAACAACTGTAAAACTTAGGGCGCTTTTACACTGAAATGTTTTGTGCAATTTGTCTCCCAATGTTTTGACTACATTGTGACGGGACAAGTTGCACGAAACATTTCACAGTGTAACAGCGCCTTTAAGGTGCAAACCAGTGTCAAACTTTTAACCTTCTAACAAAACTACATTGTAGTAATTAATTTATTACTAGTTTGAATGTTTTACATAAAGGTGAGTCACCCAGTGTGGGGTACTCATGGGAGCTTCGCTAAACATCCAAAAATAATTATTCACTACATACATGTTGCAAGGCTCATAGATTTCATGGGATGTAAAAGAAACCCACACTCTCATTCAGAAAGAGTCATGTTTGTGTGGATTACTATTTGGTGAACTGCACTTGTAGATATCAGCAAGGTGCCTCAAGCTGCTCAAAATCTCTGATCAAATATCCAGTTGAATACACTGTAAAGTACTCTGCTCTATTCTTTAATGTAAGAGTATTATGATTTTATTTACCTGAATAAAAGCTTGCAACAAAGCATACAGTCTTGTTAAAAGACCTAATATACCCTACGTCCTTGATGCCCAGAGCATTTAAACAGTTGCATTGGAAAGACACAACTTAAGGACGTTCGTGCGAAAATTTTTCAACATTGATTTTTTTCTGAAACTTTTACCACTGTAAGATGATGAGTTAGTTATGTCAGAAATGTAAAAAAAATGAAGGGTCACACCGACTTCGTTTTGGAGAGAACATGCCCAGAATAACACCCAAAATGTGACAAAATCGGGCTTCGTTAGCGAATAAGGCCAGTGTCTGTAAACCCAAATATATTGCAATTAAATCTTTGAAGTGAAATCTTCTCTGCCAAATATTGTTTAAGTGGACTTATAAAGTGAATTAGTCAACTGGTGAGGTTCCTTAAAGATCAAGTTCGCATTTAGCGACCACAGTTTCACGCGCCTTGCAGCCGCAAGATGGCAGGATTTGATGTCCCGTGAGCAGAAATCTTGAATTTTTTTTTAACTTCCCACATTGATTTTTTGTTCATTTTTGGACAACGTGGAGATAATTGTAAATAAAATCCATTTCTGGAAAGAAAAATAGGGGTCACCAAACATCCAAGACCGTTAAATCCAGGCAAAGCTATAGCAATGGCCTTTTGCCCTATCATTTCTCATTTTATTACTTAGCACGCGCGCTCGTGTATGACGTGGCGTGTGCATTTGCGTGCCCAGTAAGGATGCGCAGAAACAATTGGCGGAACGTCCTTAAAAGCAGTCAATAAGAATTGTCTGCATTCAAGGTTATTACTTTATTGGACTTGATGGTTTAATTGAATTTACAGACCTAAGAGAGGAATTGCGACCAGAGTCTCTTCCAGATGTCTCTGAAGTGTCAAGCTTTGATGC
>NC_090882.1:11500314-11515314 GCF_036669935.1 Montipora foliosa | reverse complement strand
ATATTCAATTTGCTAAGTACCATATTTGGAACAACAAGAGCGAGGGGTTTCCAAATATGGTACTTTGCACTGAAACATTCAACCAATCAGTTCGCAATGAATATTCGGAAGCTGTGAATGCGCGTTACACGTTTCATCCCTTATGGGTTTCTGCCAATACTTATGCTGCTCGTGTCAGCTGATAATAATAATAGTAATAATAGTAATAATAATAATAATAATAATAGTGATAATAATAATAGTAATAATAATAATAATAATAGTAATAATAATAATAATAATAGTAATAAGAGCTAAGAGCAAAAGTATCGTTTGCTATCCTCCGCTCAGCTTTCCTCTGCCTTAGAGGTTCCAGAGGAAGAAGAAGGAATGTAGACCTTCAGGACACAGACATTAGAATCAAGAATGTGACCGCCAGAATTTCTGAGTTTTGGTAATTTTAATTTGTTTGTTTTTTATGACTGATATTATCTGCATATATTTTTTAATAAGAGTGGCTTTTCTTTAAGGAGCTTATCTTTATTTCCAAAACTTTTTTTTAGTCCGAATACGATTGTGACATGAATTTTTCTTATTACAATTAAGAATATCTTCGTAAGTTTATTGTGCTTCATATTAGTCTCTTTTTTAATGGAAATGAATTGTAAATAGGTTTTAATAGTTCTTTTTTTTTACTTCTAACTTGTAAATAGCAACTTTCTTGGAATATGTTAATAAAGGGATTATTATTATCATCAAAAAAAGTAATAATAATAATAATAATAATAATAATAATAATAACCTATAAGAGATAGGAAGAACGGAGCAGAGTGTTGAAAGGAATAGTCTAACTGAACATTCATATTTATAAATTATGTAGCATAGCCTAGGACTAGTCTCACTATGCTATTGATCATGTAAAACCGCGATATCAATAAGTGTCCATAATAATAATCACTTTATTTAAGTCTCAAGTTAAATAAAGTGATGAATCAAGATAATAAACTTTACTGCTGATTTTGCACACACGTTCTTCTAATTTTTATGTTCATGGAATATAAACATACATCTCCTATATTCATGAAAACTGTGAAAATTTTGCACAAACTGTTTAATGGTCGCTTAAATCCGTTTTTGAGTGGCTGATGCATGCGTAAATGCTCATCTTGTAACCCCCTTGTTTTTCCTGATTTTGCAACTTCACTTGTTTATATCTCTGCATCCAGATGGATGCATGTTTTGCATGTTAACTTAAATTAACTTGAAATTTATTTATTTAAAATTTGAAAAAATTGTAGGTGAATAAAAAAGTTGGAGACATTAAAAAAAAAACTGGCCTACATGTATGAATATTTTTTAATTTTAAATATTTTAGAGATTATTTCTAACATCATCTGGTAACGATGATGAAATGGTATATGAAATGAATCATACATGAACTGCAGATATGAAATCAAATGAAGCTATGATCTTTGCATTTATAAACACAATTTTTACAATTGCGTACAGAAGCCTGAAAAATTCAGGACTTCAACGGGGTTTGAACCTGTGACCTCGCGATTCCGGTGCGAGACTCTAATCAACTGAGCTATGAAGCCACTGACGTTGGGAGCTGGTCATTTGTGGGTTCCAATGGTCCCGTGAAGAATGAATCAATGATGAAATGGTATATGGAATGAATCATACATGAACTGCAGATATGAAATCAAGTGAAGCTATGATCTTCGCAGTTATGAACACAATTTTTACAATTGCGTAGAGAAGCCTGAAACGGTGTATGGGAAGATTTCATCATCCTTTTTCAAAAAGACAATTTATGCTGATTTTAAGGCTTGAAGAAATGCCTCATATCATTGCCATAATAATGATACAGTTGTATTTTGGAAGAAAATGTGATGTAAGAAATCTATGATGGGTACTTAATTATCTGGCCAAATTTTGTTGTGATATGATTAGCCTAACTGCACTGTGTATCTAAGAGTAGAATGTATATATCAATTTTATGTGGAAAAAGGAGAAACTAGCTCGGGCCTCCTTAAAATTACCAATTCAGTACATTATTAATCTTGGATAGATCATTTATTGAGACGGAAAGAGTGAGTTACTTGTGACATTAAAAGCGTGACTTTCATTTATTTCAATAGATATTCGTGCAGAAATGATGCCTGATGAACTTCCTGATCGATCAGAAGTTAGCAAGTTTGATCACTCAAAGCTTAAACATGTTCATACCACAGAAAAAGTAATTCTTCCCTCAAAAGAAGGTCAGACAGTGTTAAAAGTAATTTTGTGTGATTATTTTAGTACTCATGAATATCACTTCCCCTTGTGCTTTGTACAAAAGTCATTTTATTTTTTAACATGCAGATGTCAAAGAAGAAGCTATTAATTCTCGGGCTGAGGTGAAATCATTTGATCACAGCAAATTGAAACATGTTGAAACAGAAGAGAAAGTTTCTCTTCCCGGAGCAGGAGGTAAGTTTCTAAAGACAGCCAACCCTAACCCTGCACTTCAACTTGCATTGAAAAAGGATTAAGTACATTGTGAACAAAGTGCTTGGCTGTGTAGATTGTGGTTCATCTTCTATACAGGGTCTCATAAGCCTTAATATTTTTTATTCCTGAAGCAAAACAGTAATTTGACAGTAACAGGTTTTCATCCTTTTTTAGGTTCTGTGAAAAAATAATTTATGCATGCATGACTAATTGCAAACTGTGTGTTAGCATACCCAAAGTCTTTAGTTAACCATGCAACTTCGTTTTGTTTATGTGGTGTGTAAGGTTTGCTCTAGTTTATTTTCATTGTCTTCTATTTCTTCACATACAGACATAAGAGCAGAGATGATGCCAGATTCACTTCCCGATCGTTCTGAAGTCACAAAGTTTGACGTCTCCAAATTAAAACATGTTGAGACAGAAGAAAAAGATGTCTTACCATCAAAATCAGGTTTAAAAGAGTCAGTCATTTGAGTTAGTCATTTGGAATGAAATTATAGTTTTTCTTTGAAGTAGTGCACTGTAAGTGTACTACACACTATGTCAGGGGGTTGTAAGAGTGTAAGCCCCTGGTGACAATAGGCCTGCAGCACGTGCATAACTCACGAAAATAAACAGGTCTGTTGGAAGCACGCTTGAGTTTCAACAAATGAACCCCAAAATCGGCAACAACTTTTGAGGCTGATGAATAATAAAGCAGCTGCTTTTTCCAAAACGATGGAATTAACTGGTAATAAATAACCTTGTCCAGGAGAGTGAAGTTTTGACTTTGCAGAAACAATGGTTAACCTCAAAAGTTGGGCGATTGTGATCTGTGTGTTGAATTTGCACATTTCTTGTAAAACACTTAAAAGAAAAAAAAGCAAACTAAAAAAACAAAAACCCTGTGTCTTGCCATCATTTTGACACAGATGTATCCTTTTTTCGTGAGTTGTTAGTAAACACTCAAGATAACTTGATCATGGTGGCTGCTGCAAATCAACGTCACTTTCAATTTTGCGATTTACTTGTGCAGCCAAAAGTACAATGTATAATAGAAAAACTGAATGTGGCAAAAATCTCCGAAAATGTTTTTCACTGATGGTAACTTTTTATATTCGCGGTTCAAAATTTATGTTGCAAATTTTGTTGCTGATGGCAAAATATTTTATTGTCAATTGACACTCCTGAAAAATTCTTTCTTCTGCTCTTCCTAAAAACTGTATATCAATATTTATTTGCTTTTGCATCAATATTTGTTTTGCATAAAGCGGGCTAACAAAATCTGCACCTATTTTAGTTTGCATTTTTGAGCATTAAAATATAATTTTCTGTCCTTTTGTTTCTGACAGAAAGTCATAATTATATTTTGTGGTCACCCATCCAAATACTAACCCTGTTGGACAGGGAGTAACTTCAGTGAACATTTGTCTTGGAAGGCTATCAGAGGCTTGTGGTTATAAAGAAGTTGCAAGAGAACTTGAAAATGATCAACATGTCAGCCTTTGAAGCCAATGTTTCTCCATTCCCTTTTATTTTCTTCAATCATTCTGGGTTTAGTATTTTACTAGTAACTACATCTTCTCAGGGGGCTATTTACCTAAGACATCTACCATGGCATGACAATGATATACGGTACCAAAACAATATTGTGTACTATTAGAGCTACATATTACACAAAGACAACTTTAATCTCCTGGAAAACAAAACTCGGCTCAGTTGACAGTTATGGTATATAGCGCTGTGTTACTGCACTACTACACGTAGACAATGTGTGCTTAATTTTTTCCTCTAGCCTTCTATGTAAGTTGGCTTGGCAGTGGTACTTAGGTTTGTTTTTGCTCTTGTTCAAGTGATTGATGAAGAGAAGGTGGATTCAAGAGCTGAAGTAAAATCATTTGACAAATCGAAACTGAAGCATGTTGAAACAGAAGAGAAAAATCCAACTCCAACGGCACAGACACTGAGAGAAGAGCTTTTGCCAAATGAGTTGCCAGACAAAAAAGCAGAATTAAAAGAAATAGAGGGATTTGATCCTGCTAAGAAACTGAAGCATGTTGAAACTAAAGACAAAACGCACTTACCTACCAAGGAAGGTATGTGTGGGGAACAACACTATTACTTTCCAATAAATGGGCCTTAGGGGTGCAGGGTAGGCTCGATTACCAGCCGCTGTTTCGGGAAATAAGCCAGTGCTCACTCCAGAAATCTCGGCTGGACGCATGAGGTGAGCCATTGTTAATCTCCGCCAATCAGAAACTCGCCTGCACAAATCCGTCTGGCATAAATTATATGTTTTGGCTGCGAAGGTATTCTGTGACCCGGCCTGTTTGAGGTTTACAGTGATTTAAGATAGGAAACATCCAAGATTGCAACAACGAAAAGTGTTCGAGAAGCTGGAGAATGGGAATTGTGTCGTTTTCTACCGCCTGAGTTCGCAAACTTCACTGATTTTCCAGTTGCCGCCAAGGTCAAAATACGGTTTTCAAATCCATTGCTATTGCAATTTTCTCCTCATACTTCGCTAATGTAAGAGCAAGTAAAATTCAACTCAAGCTCGTATCATCTGGAAACTTCGCACAGACGTTTTAAGCACCGTTATGTAATTTCTGTTCCCTTAAAATCAGTGTTTTTGGGATGTCTAATGCTATGTCCCCGCAACTATTAACTTCGCATAAATCATATTTTGAATTTACGTCACAGACACAATCTATCGCTCAACCCGTCCAGCCGTCTCTTCTCGAGGAGGATACCCGAACTCGAGTGAGCGGCAGAAATCGAGCCTAGTTGCAGGGATGAGAGCACTCACCTCCCACCAATGTGGCCTGTGTCCGATTCCCAGACTCGCCGCCATATGTGGGTTGAGTTTATTGATAAAGCAAAGTTGATCACAGGTCACAAGAATCAATTCAGCCAGAGCTTACCTTGGTTTCACTGGCTTGAAACAAATGCAGTATAGACCAAACTCAATATTGTACCCAATTCAAACCCTTTAAGAATAAAACGTTTTGTTCCAGGTATACGTATTTCCATATGCTGCATTAAATACTATAGACAAAGAATCTTACTGTAACCCCAGGATATTTGAATTGGGTACAACACTGAGTCAGCCAATGTGGTCTATTTTGTCTAACCATAGGAAAGAGGTTGTGAGTGTTAATCTTGGTAAATGGGTGTAGGGGTGTTTTTTATTCAATGATTCCAGATACTTCCGAAAACTAAAAAAATTCCAAGTTTTCCTATGAGTTTTTGATTACTACCAGTAGTTAGAATGCTATACCATTGAGCTGTATAAGAGATCTGTGGGCAGAGCATTACATTAGTCATGTGTATTTGTAGCTGGGGTTGAGTTGTTCCAGATAGATCAAGTGCCAGCCACTATCAATACAATGGTAATCTGTATTGGTTTTGGTGTAACCTGAAACCACCAACCTTGAGGTTTAAGCAGCTGGGGTTCACAGCTTAAACTAGACATGCACTTTAGCTGAGAAGAAATACTATTCTTTGTTTGCATCCATGTGATGAGGCAGTCATGTTTGTGTACAAAACAATAGAAAAAAATGACCCCAGAAGTTTTGCATAATTATAGAGTCAAATTCCCAAAAGACATTCCCATCAATTAGTTAGTTTCAGCCATTTGTCCAGCATTTTGACAGGACCTGATTTTTGACTATCTTTTGAAATTGTGAACTTTCTGCCTTTTGTACCTCTCCTTCTTCCCTTCCAAACTGTGCTATACTTTCCGCTCCTTCTTATCCTTGTGAAATTTGGCTTTGTCGTCACCAGTGGGACTGCAACAGTTTGTTTTAACTGGATTTTTTGCAAGACTAGCTGTCATAAATGTGTGCTAGATCTTCTTCATGGCCCGCCTTGTGGAGCTTGTCTTGCTCTGACTGACCAAACGTTCTATTGTAATGGTCATCTTCAAAACATATTTCTTTTCCAATCTTGTCTTTAGAAATCAAGGAAGAGGCAGCTGAAACAAGGGCCGAGGTGAAGACTTTTGATCACTCCAGGCTGAAGCATGTTGACACAGAGGAGAAAAATACACTTCCTAACAAATCAGGCAAGTGCGCTTTGATCTGAGCAGCTTTGTCTGGGCGTTTTTAAACAGATCTTAGTGCAACCAAGATCAACTTTATAGCAATTACCACGGCTTTAGACAAAACTGCATGATTTTATAAACAGACGGTATATTGCATAAGATATTATTGTCGCATGAAAAGTTATTCTGCTGATACGAAAATTATTTTGTTTATGTAGAACACAATAAGAAGGTAAAAGTATCAGGTTTGTTTCATTGTACTCCAAAACTGTCACATTGTTTATAAGAGTTCTGGTCATCCCTTCAAGTTGACAATGACATATTTTTTTAAGGTATTCATAAGTTGCAAAAAGCGGTACGTTTTGTTTGGATGAGTTTTATCCAATTATATTGCAATAAGAATAATATTTTCAAGAAATTTCAATTGCTTAAAGTAAGTTAAAAGCTCCAGAGTATTTCATTATATTAAAGAAAAAATGATTATTCAAGAGAAAATATATTTTGTTATTCAAGTTTTCAGGAAACCGGAATTCACGAAATTTGCATGATTGTAAGCTGGTTTCCCATCAAATAAAATGGCTGGTTTACTGAGCCCAGTTGTACATGTGTTTGAGAGTTTTTGTTAATATCTGTAATGGTAAAAGTGATGTAGCAGGAGTTTTCTGAAGGAACAAACGAGATCAGAAATATGTCGGTCAGTCCCTCTTATGGTGGCATTTTCGGTATTACAATTTCCCTAAGAGAGGGTTAGGGTTAACCCTAACCCTAACCCTAACCCTAACCTAAACCCAACTGAACTTACAATGCAGGAAAACGCTCAATATCCATGTGTTAACGTTATAAATACCACGCAGTTGTAACAGAAAGGCGAGAGCCCAAGATGGTTAGAAATAAAAGCAAGGATCCAAATTGATTGCGTTCATCTCCAAAAAACTAAAGACTTTTTGCCATTTTACCTGCGTGTTTTTTGATACTACCCTTAACCTCTCCTGCACCCCACATCAACTGTGGTAGTAATAATAACAATAGTCTTTATGACTTTTAAGCAGACATCCGAGAAGAGAAGGCAGCCTCCTGATCCGATCCAGTCACCACAAGAACATGAGCAGCCGCCAAACATTGGAACAATTATTATTATGGACCAACAGTAGTCATAAAAAAAAATTGTAGAAGATGTTTCACTTTAGGGATTCCAAGATAAGGGTTAGAACCTTCTCATACGCAGAGTTGGGACACCTTTATGTTAACTTTTGTACCACAAAAAGAAAGGATTTCATAACCAAAAAATGATTTGTAACGTACTAGTAGTTATATGAATAAAATGCTGAGTCAGTTAACCGACATCTCGGGTTTTGCCCCCTGGCCAACCATAAAAGAACATTTTAGACGGTTTTGGGTACAGAAATACACCTTATTCCAAAATGGCCGCCATTTAGATATTCTTTTGTTTTTATTCAAATTAGACCTTGATGCCTCGTTCAAGGCAAAATATTCTTTTGAATTTTCAGCTTAAGAACGAGGCATCAAGGGCTAATTTGAATAAAAACAAAAGAATATTTAAATGACGGCCATTTTGGAATAAGGTCTATATGCCCGTAAGTAAGTCCTTAAATGGTTGATAGAAATTTTCGCGAGGTATTGCTGGGGAAACGCCTGGTCTCAAGTCCCTTCGCAAATTAATGCGTTACAAGCTAAACCCAACACCTTAGCGCTCGAGGAGATCCGTTGATCTACACATTTAGTGTAGCCTCTCGCCACCCAAAGGACTCCGAAACTCTTGCGTAACCCATCGCGAGCTTACAACGCACGCAACCATTGATAACATATCCTAAGCGAACTCTCTCGTGAAGTTTTTTTCCCCGTTCGCCACCATCTGATTACAACTCTTCTTTTTGGGAAAAGAGGCGTAGTCAAAAGTTAAGGGATTGGGGAGAGCAGGGACTGTGTTCGCGTGATTTCTCCAGGGTAGGGCCATGGTTCTCGAGAGGGCAAATCACAAGAAGCCAAAGAACGCTGTTGATTTTGGCAAGTCCAACGATTTCGCTTCGTCAAAAACTTGAAACACATGGCTTTTTTCCAAACAAAGAAGCTGGCGGTTCGAGCGTTATAAATAAATTAATAAATTAAGCATTTATATTCTTCGTTTGCATCCACGGTTTGGTGTACAAAGCAATAGAAAAGGGCCCCACATGTTTTGCATAATACAATAGATTCGAATTCCCAAAAGACATTAACTGCATTGTCCTGTACACAAACATGGTCGCTGTGACCTCAGATGCAAATCATCGACAGCGCTACAACAGACCGGCCCAAAGCATTGACTACAATTAATTATAAAGAAATTCATAAGAATGTAGTTTTAAAAAATTATTAAAAATATCTCCCAAAATAAATAACTACGTTTTAGCTTTGACTTGAAGTTTTCAAGTAATCACTTCTTGATTTCCCGTGGAAGCGCATTCCATAGACGTGGTGCAGCTACAATCCATGTCTTTCTTTTATACGTGAGGTTAACAGCAACGCATCAGATCTGTCAGATGATCGCAGAGTTACCTCCGTCAGAGCGCATCAAGAGGTTTTGAGGGGTTTTTATGTCACATAATGTTGTGGTTGAGACACGTTATTGTCTAAAAGTAAAAGGATTGTTTTAAAACCCAACCGCCTGCAATCCTTTCATGCGCTCTGACGAAAGGTTAATGCTAAAAACGTCATCTTTTCAACCTCCCTCCAGGCTGTGATAGTAAACTTTAGATAATGTCTCAAACACAAACCAATGTGGTACCACAGTTCTTTAGTAACCAAAGCAAAACGATTGTTTTCACGTGTTAAAGATGTATGTTCAATTTCCTTGTTATCCGGCGTAATATCATGCAAGCACCTTTAACTAAGATCGATCCCTTACTCATAGCCCTCGTATTGAGTACAACTATCGCAATTAATACATGTATATCACTTTACTTCTAAACAAAATCCTCGCGCTAGGGGCTGTGATGAGAAAAGGACACTTCAATATGATATTTGCCGTGTCGCTACGTATACCTTTTCCCTGTTGCTAAGACCAATTATTGAGTTTGTTAAGGAAATACTTTAATCAAAGGACATTTTCAGTAAAGAATATTTTTGCGTTACCCCTGCTTTTACAGATTATTTTACCTCATCCGAGTTGTTTCTCCTGAACAAAGACGTGACCTTTAACCTTGGAAAATCTTGAAATTTAATCACTTCCTCTTATCATTCACGCTGAAAAGGAAGGCAGTCGTTCTAGGTCTACTGAGTAAATCAGTTTCGCCATCAAAGCGTAGGACCTCGAATCATGAAGAAGAGTTACGACTCACTGCTAGCTTTTTGCCTCTTTGGTGTTCTTTATGCGTTCGGTGAGTACGTTCACTTTAAATCGTCTTCCAAAAGCAACTTTCAAACAAAGAAAATGCCCAGGGGTATTTGCTCACATGCTAAAACTCAAATTCCAAGGTCGGACAGCTCTATTTTAGCGGGATGAAAGTAGAAACATGAGGAATCTACCCCTCAGCTTATCTCCTAATATCAGTTACTGCAATGAGCCTGGTTGGTTTTAGGAACTGTGTTGACGATCTTTGTTCGCGTGCCTTCGCGGTAAGCTATTCTGCAAAGTTGACAGTTTCGACCAAAATAGTTAAACCAACGTTAGTGAGGTTTATTCCAGGTCGGTTTTCCTGATTAATTTTCTCTGTTTCAAAACATAAGTCAAAATGATCTTCAAGCTTGAGTCTAATACTGGCTGTAGCGTTTTGCGCAGAGGGTGGACCCGCCGGTTCCGTCCTATTCTGGAAATTTTTTGCACAACCAGTTTAAAAGTGTTGGATGAGTTTTAAATTGTTTGGGGCTGTCTTGACGGTTTTTCGTTTTGTAATTACGTTTTTGTGAATCTAAACGATACAGTTCAGTGAAAAACAATTATATGGTATCCCGTTGCAGCAAAGAAGGAAGGAATGGCCAGAGTGCCTGAAATGCGCCAAATCACGTATCCGGCTTGTAACTTGACGCAAGCTTTTTCATCACCAGCTGTGTCTTTAGCTTTGGATTGCTTCCCTTTAATAAACTTACAAAAGAACGTTACAAAATTGGTCATTTGAAGAGAGCACGATGATTCTCAATGCCCCGGTTTGCTGAAGGAAAAATTCTGTCCACCTTCGAAACCAGGGTGCCCTGTTCGTAACCCATTTCGCCCGCTGGCCTAAACGACTTTCGCTCCTTATAAATCCTGTTTCGTGCAAAAGAATGACATGGATCAAATGAACGGTAACTTAATAGGCAGCAGTATCCCTTATAAGTTATTTCACATGATGATCCCTATTATGAGACGGAGCTGTTATGGCAGTAAACAAGTTATCATTAGCTCAGCAGATATTGTTTTTTAGCTGTAGACGATAACATCCAAGTCATCAACAATGATGATCTCAGTAATATACAGATTGATGAACAACAAACTCCACTGCAGTTTGGTGAGTTTTATCATTTTTGTTTCGTTAGAAACGAAACGTATCTATTTTGACTTCAGGGTGAACTATTTACAGATTGGCGTAGAATGGCCAATCAAAACAGAGTTTGTACTTAAATCTATGAGATATAAAAACAAACTCAAACCTGTATTATTGCAAATCATAATGCTGACAAACACAAAAAAAGAATGAAGTGGGTAATAAATATGAAGTTTTGACTGTCTGAATGATATTGGGTTAGATTAAAGCGATATATTGTTGAAAAATCCAAAGCTATCGTGTTTATGATTAAAGTAAACAATCTACGCACTGGTGAGTCGTAGAAAAAAATTGGGTTAACCGGTAACTGTCTAGGTTCACATGCAACACAACTAATGGAAGATTCACGGAAAATGTAATTCGAAATGTTATGCATTGGCATTTGAAGGTAAAATAGGTATTTGTAGACTTTATGCTTCGATGTAATGTGCAAATGAACAAGAATCTGTTGTTCTCTTTAATGGTTAATACTCCTTGACAGGCTTCTCACAGTTCAGGGAGTTTGCGTCCACATTTCTATTTTTATTTCTCAAGAGTTTCAATAGATGAAGCGGTAATTGAGTTGCGTTGATTGTTTATTTCAGGTTACAGTGTCTTCGCTAAAACGATTAGACACATGAATAACTTAAAGTTCCTTTCCTTTCCTTTCCTTTCCTTAAATAAATATGACAGATCGAGTGGTCCACAAGTTACAGTATATTTTATCTTTTCTCCTGCCTTAACCAGTCCGGAAAGAAACACTATATTTTTTCTTTGAAATAGTTTCTTCTTATAAATGTGATAACCAATAACCAATGCGATGTTTTCCGTACAGGATTTTTTTGGCGGGAAGTTGCATGGCTAGCGCTGCCTGAACCTACGTCTTTTGGCGGGAAGTTGCATGGCCAGCGTCATGTATTTCAGTTTGCGTTTCAGTAAAAAGCGAAATTTTAAAGACAGCAAAGAAACAAGCTAATCGTTTTTTTAACATGTCGTATTTGTAACGAGGAAAGAAGAGAAAGAGAGAGAGCAAGTAAAACAGAAAGCCGGCGACGAGTAGTCAAATAGAGCGACTGAGAGCGCGAGAAAACAGGCGAAATATCAGCGGCAAACAACGAGAGACAGAACCAGAAAGAGCTCGAATGCAGAGACGAAAAATTATATTGGCAGCGGAAGAAATAGTATGGGAAAACAGACTAATTTATAACAAGGAGCAGGCAGGACTGGTCATATGGTAAGCAGACTAGTCATAAAAATATATTAACTAATAATTGAGTAGCACCAAGCTTTTAGGCTTGCCTAAATAAAAGTCATATGTTATCGATTTGTAGGCTGTAAAAGATAACTTGGGAACACTGGTTTGAGGAAAATAGCGGACACAATACTGCTCAAGTTCCGGAAGTTTTGTCGTTTTAATTGAAGATACTTTTCTTGGGGAAAAATGAGGCCTCGATTCCTTTTTCATCTACGAAAAAATCGAACTATCAATGTGATACTAGAGCTTCGGCTCTCCTTCGATCTCATGTCTGTGGAACGAACATAAACTTTATCAAAATCCAAAGAATTTGCATTCCTTATCACCTTCAATTACCTCCTTTCCCAATTTATCTTTTTTTAAATATAATCTTTCTTAATATTTTTGATACTCACAAGGACCCAATGATCCAACTAACAAGCTTTCAAATACTGGATCTTTTTTGATGTGTCAACGAGGGGACCTCTTAGCTCAAGGTTCCTCGAGTTTTCCTCACCACTTTTTCTTATCCTAATATTATTTATTGTACGTTTTGGTGGTGAATAAATTGTCGATTTGATTTGATTCCATTCAATTCAGTGACTGTTAATCCTATGAACCTCTGCCGGTGTCTATCAACGTGGGTTAACAGGCCTTTTCACGCTTTTCACCGTCATTTTGACGGGTAGGCAAAGCGTAAAGAATTTGTAGTGTTTATATGGGGATCCGATGTCAAATAATTAACAATTATTCCATGAGCGGGCGTTGGATATGAGATGGTAAATAGCCAATGAGGCGCGTAGCGCCGAGTTGGCTGTAACCACTCTCATATCCAACAAGCGCGAATGGAATAATTGTTTTATTAAATTCCTTAAACTCCAAAAGTTTAGAAGTACGAAATACGAGCGAAAAAAGCGAGAAAATCCTAGCGAAATCGAAAAAAGTTGATGAAGATGCGATGTTGTGTAATACCTCGAGGTCAGACAGACGCAGGCTCATCACAAAAACATTTCTTACCTTTTCGCGTATCTCTAAGCTTCGAAAGTGATCCAAACTTTCCACAAAAACGTTTTTCTTTTGCTTTATACCGAAAGAAATTTGCTTTCTGGCGTAAACGTTTTTAGTGTAGCAACGCTAAGCGCAATCATTTACCATATAAGGTCAAACTAAAGTATATGAGCTGATAACCGAGATTGAGTAAACCAATCAGAGCACGAGAATTGCCTTATCCGAGGTTCAGGATTTAATAATTTTCGTTAAACGCTAGTTCTAAAGAAACGAGATGCTGCTGTGAAGCATACACTGGGTTGCCTGTGGTTCGTGCTACAGAAAATCAGAAGGCACTGAATTGTGTGGTATTGAAATACAGCATTCCAGTCTCTGAAGAATAACAAATAAAAGAGAAGCGAGAAACATTGGCTTCTGGGCTGACATGTTGATAATTTTCAAGTTCCCTCACAACTTCTTTTCACCACAAGTGTGCCCTCTGAGCATCTGACATGTTTGTAATAATAAACTTCACTGAAGTCAAGCCCTGTTTCGCGGGGTTAGTGTTAGAATGGGAGACCAAAACAATAAACCCCTCATAAAAAACAGAAACATCTGACCGAAAATACTATTAACGCTAACAAATGCGAACTCAGCAAGGTACAGATTCTGTTAGCTTGCTTTATGCAAAACAAATATTGATGAAAAAGCAAATAACTATTGATACACAGTTTTCAGAAAGAGCAGAAGAAAGTTTCCCGGACGGTCGATCGAGAATAAAATAACATTAATTTTGAACCGTGAATATAGAATATAAAAAGTTACGATCAGCGACAAACATTTTGGGAGATTTTTGCTACGTTCAAGTAAATTGCAAAATCGAAAGTGACATGGCCGGAATTCAGCGGGCGCCGTGATTAAGTTACCGCGGCATGTTTACTCGCCAAACAGTGAAGCATCTGTGTCAAATGATGGCAAGATACCGGGTTTTTGTAAGTTTCTTTTTCTGTCAAGTGTTACAAAGTTTGACAATGAAATGAGCGAAGTCAAAACAAAGATCACAATCGCCCAACTCTTGTTTATGCAAAGTCAAAATTTACTCTCCAAGACGCGTACGACGTTATTTATCACCAGGTAATTCCATCATTTTGGAAATAGCAGCTACTTTATTATTCATCTGCGTCACAAGTTTTCACTGATTTTGGGGCTCATTTTGTTGAAACTCAAGCACGCTTCCAACAGGTCTGTGAACCCTTCCTGCTTACAGAGCAATACTAAAAAACGTCTCCCATATCACATTTCAACCTTAAGCTCGAAAATTCAATACACAACATGATATTATAATTCACAAAGGCAGAAAATACCACAGAATCCTTTTCCAGCGAAAATTTTATTGAAACAAACAACATATTTGCTGTTAGAGGCGAAAACCTCTTCCTATTTCATTGCGTGCGTGAAGACAAGAAACTCAATTGTGTCAAATTACCATGTACTTCAGGTAAATACTGCTCACTTTGATTTCGTCTCGACGGGCGATAGATTGTTGTCGACGTCCAGTACTCGTCGCTTTTGAGATTCATGCCTAGTTTATCCAACTGACTTTCCATTATTGAGCTCCATAAGGGTATATTTTGTTTAAGGATCCACTAAAACGCCATTCGCGTTGCATGACTTTCGACGCCATTGCAGGCTAAGTTAATGATTCTACTGTGTCCACCAGAGAAATCTACGCAGTTCCACTACCCTCTCGATCCTAAGAAAATACGCGCAGAAGGCTCTATACA
>NC_090882.1:11467814-11487814 GCF_036669935.1 Montipora foliosa | reverse complement strand
GAGGAACGAAACCTACTTTACGTGCACAGTGTCTAGTGGCGGTATCGCTAATGCGGATTTCAAATTAAAATCTGGATTAACTACAATAGTTGCGACCAAGAAAGATGCTCATGGCGAGCATGCATCAAACACAAAGACCGCTGATACAAAGAACTTTATTGGTTACACGAACAAGGCGCTTGCTAGAACTAGTGGGTATTACGACGAGCAGGCTGACAGGTAGGTTTAGTATCCCGGATAGCGCATGCGAATAGAATCATCACCATTTTAAAGAGACAAATTTGAGGGTATAACCTGGCTTCATCTTTTAGTTGAGTGAATGTTCAGTGTTTTCTAACCCTTTGTGTATCGCTATACAAACTACATGCTTACATTTAATAATTAGTCCACTTTGAGGTGACTAACTAATTTAGATTATTCATTATGACAAAGGCGACTGGGAACTAATTTTCTTTGGTGTTCTTTAATTTTCAATGCATGGTAGAAGAAATCATTTAAGTAAATGTATAAATAGCCTTCTGCTGCGTCAGTTATGTCCATGCTGAACAGAAATGTTGCCAACTTTATTTTCACTAATTATTTTGCTAGAAGAACACTGAGCTTTTCTCTGTTTGCTGGGTATCTGGTCCCCTTTGTTTAACAGAAGGCCTGACAACTTTAAGTCCCACAGCTCCAATATTACACGTTATTATAGTTATCCAGCACAAGTTATGCTTTGGGTCTAACTCTACTCCAGTTTTTAACGTATAACTATTGATGTTTGCACATTGTAGATTGATCTTGTTTTGGGAAGACTCGGATAGCGGAAGGGACTTTCTACAAACAGCATCTATTCTTGTGACACGTACGGAATATATTCGGGACGTTAAGTCATACAGCTGCCTAGGAACAAAGCAAGTAAGATCACCAGCAGCAGTATACTTCCCCAAAAATCACAATCATCACCTTCTGTGGCAGGAGCCCAGTTCCCGTTCTTGGGCGATCGGTGGAGAGCTCCTTCAAGGTTAGAGATTTACATCATTCCCTTCAAATTTAATTGAATTTTTCGCCATAGATGACTAGGGACGTCATCTTTATCAATATTTTCATATTTTATAGAAGTTCCCACAAACATTTTTCTACTTAAAGTTTTTTTGGCACTTTGGAAATTAAGGTGGCTCAAACCAGTTTCAACACTTGAAAGAAACGTTCTTATCAAAAGGATTGACACTACAGCACTTTATCACTTAACAGCAATGTTATGGTACCATATCAAAAACCAATTATTGCTGAACAAGATTCGGTCATTTTTGGAGACGTAAAAAGTTAGTTAAGCCCTGCAAAAACACCCCATATTTTGGCTTTAACTGTTCATATCTCAGAAACAAACTCGGTGACCCCGATTTTTTTTCTGAAATGCAATTAGCATGCCAAAATGAAACTTTCTGCAAAGTTTTAAAAAAATCTGTGGAGAGGATTCAGAGCCACCTTATAAAATTGAAAATTTACGATAGCTCTGAATCCGCTCCACAGAATTATTTTAAACTTTGCGGAGAGTTTTATTTTGTGCCACAAAAGATTGGGGTCACCGAGTTCGTTTTTCAAATATGAGCAGCTAAAGCCGAACTATAGGGTGTTTTTGCAAGTCTTTCCTGTTGCCATGGTAACTTGTTACTTCACAAAAATGACTGCATCTTGTTCAGCAATAATTGATGTTTCACATGGTACCATAACATTGGTGCTACGTGATAAAGTGACTTCAACGTCTGTTTCGACTGTCCTCTGATCCGTGTAGCTGTAGCTTTTGATACCCATGAAAAGGAGCGCTTACAGAGGAAGGGCGGTAAAGGGCGCACCGTCGGCTTCCATTGATACCCGCTTCGTAGCTGAACGAACCACCGACGTTAAAAAAGTGACTTTAACAAAGCAAAAACAATGGCTTTGCGCTCCCCGCGCGCGCGTGCCTTATAATTTTGGTACAATGTTTTCGTCATCCTCAAACAACGATGTGAAATGCCCATATTTGAGTATATGTGGACAGCATGGGTACACGACGACAATTTTTCACTTTTCTCTCTGATCATATCATTTCCATTTACAACAATATTATTACAGGACGGAAAGCGCACACTTTAAATAAGAAACGAGCGGCAACAGTGAGAAATGATATTTTCCGCTGACACTTTTGTGATCGTTGACATCGTTGTTGGTTGTAACCTCTTACTAACCGAGTGCGAGGGCCGTACTGGGGAATATTGGTCTGGGGTCGTGGCAGTACGTCTTATTAAATAAGACGCTGAAACTATCAACCGACCTTTTGACTCACGGGGTCCTTTTTGCCTCTCAGGTAACCTGCGACTTCAAAATGGCCGAGAACAAAGTGATCCTAAGGTACTATACAACAGCAAGCTAGAGCAGACATTTGTTTCGTGGCATGAAGCTAATGTTGTATTGGCACGTCAGATTAAAACGGCAACGCAACCTCTGTGTAGTCCCATTTGTACCTCAGGGCAAAAATGTGCAGTGCAAGACACCTGCGTTTCAGTGAATGGAGGTGAGCTTTAACTTCGGTCAATTCTAAGTATAGTCCAGAATATCAATACTTATTTGCTCATTGCAAGAGGCTAGGATAGGTTTAATCAGGAGCCCATGAGTAGGAGCGTACAACTTCATTATATTCTTGTAACTTCGTTTTTACAGACCGAATTCTTTCTAGATTGATTTTTTCCCGCGAAACCAGACCTTTCCAGCCAATCACAAGTCTTGCTTGAAAATTGCTACCCACAGGATTGAGAATGGTCACTCGTGCGAGCAAATTTTATTTAAGAACTCGTCTATAAATAGATTAATCTGTGAAAATGCCGTCACATGGACCATAGTAGGCTCCTAGTTATGGGCTCCCGGTTTAATGACATCGATTAATGCTTGCAATTTCCATACACTTTCCATTTACTAGACTGATGCCGACAATCCATTTCTTAAATTAACTGTAGAAAAAGAGGTTTCTCCTGAATATTAAGGCAATTTTCACAATGTGATTTCACGCATAAGCTCTCACTTGTCTTTAAAACGAATTCGTAATTTCGAAAATGTTCTGTCTTTCAATGAATAGTTATTTTCGTCATTGTATTTGCAAGTACACTGGATGAAAATCGTTCAGTTTAACCACTGAAACAGGTAGTATTTGATGGTATCCATCCAAACCACCTTTCCACAACAGTGAAACTGCATGAATTAAACCGATCTCTTAAAAGTTTGAAGATTAAAACAAAAAGGATTTCGAAGAGTTTAGAGACTCGAGTGGGTACTTTTGACCTTACGCTCTCTCTGATACTCTGTAAACCAAGGAGGAAAAATGTTGTAATTCCCTGATTTTAAAAGTATTTAATTAAGCTTATTCCTTGAACACAACCATCGTTTTGAAATCAGTACGTAGACCTAAACACTCCAGATCTTTGGCAAAATACCGAAATGTCGTTGGTCTTTGAATTAATGTCTATCATCTTCTTAGTTCTATATCTCATACCTTTCATTTTCCTTACGTGAACTCAGTCCCATTAGGGTTGGGAATGTACATTGAGTATAACGATAGGAAGTGTCACGAGAGGTTTCGGCGGTTTTTCAATGTTATCATTATCTTCGCACCACCCCCTTTCTTCATTGAAATTTCATCCCAATGAAGATGACAATTCCAGATCAGTTTCTTTGCTTAGCTTTTCAACTGGAATTTCAAATTCATTTTTGTTCGTATAAATAGATTCCTGTGCAGTGAACAAAGGAGGATGCAGTCACTTGTGTGAATCATTAGGTCACTGGAAAGTTCGGTGCTCCTGCTCTACGTTAATGCAACTGAGGGAAGACGGAAAAAACTGCCAAGACAGTAAGTTACTATTCGGGTTTATAAAGGGAAATTAAGTTCCTTGACCAAATTAAAGAAAGAGGAATCCCTTAGAAAGGGCCATCAAATAATGATTATTCCCTTCGATTTTTATAGAGACCGAGACTTTGGACTTTTCACACGATAATGTTTAAGGCTGAATAGCTGGTTGGGTCGTGCACAAATGAAATCAAATCAAATTACATATCAAATCTTATTGATTTTTGAGGAGACGGGAAAACCGGAGTACTCGGAAAAAACCTCTCGGAGCAGAGTAGAGAACCAACGACGTCAACCCACATATGACACCGAGTCTGGGAATCAAACCCAGGCCACATTGGTGAGGGGGCGAGTTCTCTCACCACTGCGCCATCCCTGCCCCCACGTGACTAGTTTTGAGTGACGCCATGGGTGTACTGGAATTCGTTCATTTTTTTACCCTTGCTCAACAACAGAGTAACCACTCCTTAAACGCCAGTAAATTGGTATTACTCTACGACTTCAATCAATAATTTTTTGGCTCGGTACCTCTTCTACAGCATTGTAAGACCACACGATTCACTATTGACCACACGATAGATATTGAGTACGTGAGCCAATTTATCTGTTTGCAGTACCTGGATAGTATTTTAGGGGTTCTACTTAACTCGTAATGTTAAGGTACAGTCGGTTTGGTCTCTCCCCAGTCCCTGCCTGTCATGGCATGACACCTGCAAAGGATCCAGACACCGGACGAGAATATTCATGTAGGAGAGGAAGAGCCTCAAGAAAGTGTCCACCTTACACATATTGTCATATTTCACCTGATGATAAATTTGCAAAGTGTTGTCCATGTAAGTCAAATGCCGGGAGAGATTTACTCTTTTTTTCACGACAAATATAATGTCTTTTTTATCCATTTACTGTGGCCTTAATTTGCATTCCATTTTTCCTATTTTATGTAAAATTCTTGTTTTATTTACTCGAAAACAAAAACTTTACTCCAAGAACAATGGATAAACATGCACAACGTTCGTCTTCCCCTACTGTTCAGGTATGTCGTAAACCGACTATACTTTGAAAAGAAACGTAGTACTAATAATAGCCCAACATTAATACATCTTGTTCACGGTTATGGTTAGGGTTAGTCTGTTTTAGGGTTACTAAACGACCCCACAACACCTCGTATACAATCCAAACAAAATTTAATGGGAGATCGTAAATCTATAGGAATCTTGAGGAAAATTCAGCAGCTCTGATATAAAGCAATCGAAAAATGGCTAAAATGATGGACAAACATTATTCATTTTTCCGTTCTGAATAAATGTTAAACGGTGCTGATTTTCGAATTCCCGAAAATAAGTGCTCCTGGTATGAAATGTATATGTTGTCCGTAAAATCCGTTCTCAGGTTAAATTCGTTTTTACCTAGGTTAAATGGTGATCCTCGTTTTACCTAGGTTGAATATGCACGCCCCTACCCTTAAAAGAATCGAAAACACCTATACCTTCCCTCAAGCTCTGTCTTACGCATCTCAACACGTCTTCATTGTATCGATTCTGTATTCATACTCTTAACTTTACCCTTTAGCCTCAACATTACAACATCATAGTGAGGGAACAAAGAACTGTACTACGCTCTTATCGGTACTCGCACTCGGACCCTCCAGATCTGTAGACAAAACTTCACTATAACGATGAACGTGCTCAGCATTACTTACTTTTGCCCTATAATATGTCAATTGGTATCCATGAATAATAACCAAAACCATTCCTAACCTGACCGTAATATTTAGGTTCCAAAAATGTTTCTTCAATTCATTTGAGTGCATATCTTCAACCTTTGAAAAAAAGAGGATCACCAATTTAACCAAGGTAAAAACGGATTCAACCTGAGAACGGATTTTATCGGCAACATATACACCTGTGAGGCTTGAGAGCGAGATTTTTATGTAATGCTTATAGTGCATCTCTACTGATTTTGTACAACAGCAACTCTGCCAAGCTACTCTGTGTTGGTAGCAACTATGACTTCAATATGGCAGCTTTCTATGGACACGAAACAGGATATAGCCACTTTCAAAAAGGTTGAGATTGGTGATGCTTCAATGCTCGTTGCTGTGGATTACAATCCTGTAGACAAGCGTGTGTATTGGAGTGATGTGGACGCCACACAAATCAAACGCATGTTTCTAAATGGAGTTGGAGGAGTACAAACGATATTATGGTAAGTTACGACGTTTTATAAGTCAGTTGGGTTTCACAATGGAGATCAAATCTCAAACTCAAAAGTGGACACTAGAGAGTTTGCGTGGAAGAAGGGGTCACTTCAGTTCCGTTTAAATTCCAGACATGCTCAATACATCTAGTCAGAGGACAAAGCCTAAAAGGTAACAGAATAACGAACGCAGTTGACTAAAAAGATAAGGGGATCGTGTCGTGTAGCCTGTATGTTACAATTGCATCTTACCTGCTCGATAACCCTTTTTCAGAATTGTTATTTGCCTCCGTTTTAGAGCGAGTCCTGGTGCGAAACCATTCAAATGAAAATGAGTTGCGCATTTTCATGCGGATCAGGTTTCGCACTACGACTCACTTCAAAAGAGAGGCAAAAAACGCAACTGGGAAAATGACCAAACACATGATTCGTACCTCAATTTAACCTGTTGTCTGAGCATCAAAATATGAGTGAACTCGGAGACCCAGACATAGTAATTCTAGATATTTGCCAGAATGGAAATAGTTTTGACGGAAACCTTTGAAACTTGTCTCATAACGCGTTAAAGTAGAAGTAATATTGTTGTGATGTTTTAACAATACAGGAAAGATATCGGTGTAGTGGACGGGCTGACTATTGACAGTGAAGATGACTATATTTACTGGACTGATGTTTCAAATGGATATATTGAGCGTGCAAACTTAGATGGACGTAGTCGGGAAGTAATACTTTCAGGCTTGGACAAACCAAGAGCAATCATTCTTTACAAAGAAACAAGGTGTGTTGACCATGAGCTAAGTTTAATCTTTGATGTACTAAAATGGAAAAAAGCTGGGTTCTAAACCTCGTGATCAGCCACTCATATGATCTGCTCTCAAGTATTATGGGTCTTCTCTCTTTGTTGCCTGCAGTCGGTTAACGATAAAAGGGCTCAGTTCCAATAAGAAACTCATTAAAATGTCTGAGTTTCTATTGGATTGTGCGTGATTTATAATTCCACTCAGTATGGCTACAAAGCTACAAACAAGGAAACATTTCAGAATCACCGGTTTCTCCCGAGTTTTGTCCAGAGGTTCGTCGTGAAAGACAACACAATCTATGGACCAACAATTGCAATATGCCACTTAACATGCAACACGTTTAATTCCGACTAAACACATAACTCACAGTCAACCTATTTTTCAACAACAAGGAGGATTCGGGTATAACTGTAACATCCTCTAAGAAGCTAGGTGGAATCACTATCTACCACTGTGTTGCAGTCTTTCAATCTAAATATTCAACGATGTTAATTTCATAAGAATCCAATTTTCGTTTTGCTTAACACGGGTACGAATTAAATTCAGACGAAAACCTAGAAGCGCTGTTTTACGGTATTTTAGTTGTAATCCATTGACTGAAAAACGTGCAGCAATCTTGAACAAAAAGGAGTTATCACGTTGTCGAAATTTATAAACCATCTGTTCCCAATTTTCATTGACTTTAGATCAATATATTGGACAGTTTGGGGAACAACTCCAAAGATTGAACAAGCAAACCTCAACGGAATGGATAGAAAAACAATAATTGAAGGAGAACTAAAGTGGCCGAATGGATTAGTTATCGACTCAGCTACGCGAAGACTTTTCTGGGCAGACGCTGCTCTCGACAAAATAGAAACCTCTGATTTGCGGGTAAGTCAAACTCATTGGTCAATAGCTTTGTTTGGATAGAACTAACAAAACTGGATATTCATATGAACTTATTAACTGAGTGGAAGGAAGGCGCAACGGGACATCCCAAAGGGACTTGCTGGTTCGATGGTATATTGAGATGCAAATCCGCTTCCTCTTGACGTGTTTGCATATCAGAGGGGCTACTTAACTTCGTTTCCAAACCTAAATTCGATTCCCGCGGCTCAGCATCATTTGTTCTTTAAGAAAGGTTTTAGGGCTAGGGTTAGACCCCAGGAATATTGCAATTGTTTAGAACCCAGGGTTGGTTAACCCTAACCCTATTTTTTGTAATTTTTTACACGACTCCTAGAAAGACCATTTTTATGATAAGATTTCGTGTCTAAATAAAGATTGATGATGATGATGAGTGAGCCAAAAAGTGGACTGTATATAGCTACAGTGTATTTTAAAGTAGAGTTTTTGCCATTTAAATGTGTAGAGTATTTTTTACTATGATTATTTAATTTTTCCACAAATTACAATAGGGCAAATTTATTAGGGTTGTAAAGAATGCGTGTAATTAGTAATTCGTTTGTAAGGTAGTATTTCCCTGACATATATATTGTCCTAAGAATTCTTAAAGTTGTTATAATAATAGAAAAAACTTCCAGTTCATAGGATTTTCATTATTATTATTATTATTATTATTATTATTATTATTATTATTATTATTATTATTATTATTATTATTATTATACCGTTCAGCCTCCAAATCCTAACACAGTCGGACGGTTTGATGGAAAATATTTGAGCAATTAGCTTGGAGAGTGTAATTCCAACGATTCTAATGTCTTCCTTTTAAGGGTAAAGGACGGCGTGTGCTGCTTAGTACTCCGCATGTGCATCATCCATACTCTCTCGCAATCCTGAACAACAGGTAATTACCCAAAACAATTTACTTGACACATTCAATAGTCCGCTGTTAACGGTGATCAGGAGTCCATGGACTCTTGCTGTGATCAAATACTTTGAACAATTGCAATCTGCTGTTCCTCATACCCAGGTTGTTCTGGAGTGACTGGGAGACCTCTGGGATTCATTCAGCAGACAAAGAGACTGGTGACAATGTAGTGACTATAGCCCAAAGACTTAAGCGTCCATCAGGGTTTGTAGTATTCAAAGACAACCCAAAAGGTTTGTAAGTAGAAAGTAAAGAAGTACGGTATTGAAATCCTTACGACCGTGAAGGAAACCTACGCCACCGAGTGATTTTCCTATTTCATGCCCACACCTTTAAACATTGCACCTACGTACCTAATGCTCTTGCTCAATGCGAGAAATTCGATCGTGTTCAGGGAGTTAACTTAAGAGCGATCTTTGAAACGTAGCAAGTTTTGTCCAAAATGATTAGTTTTGCAACAGAACCTGACATTTTATTTTAGTCAGAGTGAATGAAATTAAACGATAGTCGAAACCATCGAACCGGAAGGACCTGAAGCACTGCTGTGAGCATCATTTAAAGATCTCTGGTTATAGTATCACAAATTCACCTTATCATAGCGTAGATATACTCTCAGCAGAATATCGTTAAAATGTTGGCCACGTTCTGTAAAACTGAACAATTGTAAAACGCCGGAAAGTGAGTATGATATGAAGAGGAGGGTGAGAAGACTTGCATAATCCCTCGCGTTCATGATTTTGTTTACGCAGTGGTAAAACACTCACCACGTCACGGTCCTGAGCTCGTCATTCATATGAGTTGAGTTTGTTGATTTAATATTTTGCTCCCAATAGTAATGCATTTAAACCTTCTGGGTTATCATCCACGGTTACGATTTTAATAAAGTTGAGATAAGAGCTGTCGTCAGCGACGATTTCTTAGGGAGCAATAACAGCACAACCCATAACGTTTAGAGAACTCTTTGTCATTTGTAGATTGCTTCCCATGGATTTTCTTTGGTTATTCCGGTTAATTTGACATGAGTTGTTCCAATTTTACTTCATTTTTGTAGTTTCCTTAATTGGTACTTCAACGGTCAATTATTTGTTAGAATTACTTCAGCCTATCAATACTTCTCATTAAATCTTAAAAATTTCCTTAATTCTTTTTTTAGTTCGCTGTCGAGACCCTGGTCACCCAACAAAGGGCAACAGGAACCCCGGCCCTGATGAGAGCAACGATTACCCCCAAGGCAAAGTTATACGTTTCACCTGCTATCCTCAGTATAAACTGTTTGGGTCAGTGACGAGCATATGTCAGACTAGCGGGAGTTGGAGTAACAAGGTTCCCGAATGTCTAGGTAAATGTAACAATGTTCTGTGCGTTGTAACAATACTTTTTTAAACAGCGTTATTGGGAATTAGACCATAGTAAGAGAGAATAAAAACGAAGAGTAAGAAAAGTAAACATATTCCAAGAAGAGCGAGCGGCAGGGCCAGTAGACGACTTTTATAAGTGTTATCTCCAAACCACGTTGTCATAATCCATCTCTTGCTCGTCGTCGCACAAGCTTTTACTTGTCGAGATGGGCGACCACATTTGTAAGGCATCATGGGAAGGCTGAGAGTTGACTAAAGTCAAGTTAATTGAACACCCAGTTTTGGCGTCAGTTACATGGAAATGAGAATGGGTTCGTCTCAGAAGTCCTTACAAGTTGTTTGCTTTCGATACTACATGATTAGAGGGGATATTTCAAGAACGGTCTGATTTCTGTAGTGCCAAGATGATTTTCTTCAACTTAACACGAACAGGATTTTCCGCCCCGAAAGGAAAAGGATAACTATCTTTACCTGGTTTTACATACCGGTCACCATTTCTTCGCTAACCACTCCTTTGCTAATGGCTATATAACCAATCTCGAACTCTCTTATGCTATATCACCTCACCAACTTCATTCAGATCTAGACTTGAAATGCGTTTCAACTGCTGCAAGTGTTATTCTATGCACATTAACCTCAGAAATTTTCCAGTCATCACCACTTATCTCCTGAATGGCCAGGCTCTTGAGGTGATTGATTCACACCCTTATATTATTATTATTATTATTATTATTATTATTATTATTATTATTATTATTATCTGTTTTATTGAATAGCTTTTCAGTTTACAATTTGTTTTGAAACTTGCTGCGGACAGTTTCTAGGCAACAGTTCCTGGACCAAAAAAAATGTGTGTTTCATTGTCTTAAACCGTAGAATTTTCTGGTGATTTCACAGTTCTGTGATATAATCCACTTCTGACAGTTGGTTAGCACTTTGTTAACATCTTTCTTGTGGGCTAGATCAGAGAGTTCTTTCTTTATGGTGGTGTTGAAATCTTCCAGGAAGTTAAACATGATATTGGTTTGCTTGATCTCGTAGTCGGGATAGAGTTTTCGGAGACCCAGTCTTAAATCCAGATACTTTCTCTTCTTATAATCGTTTTTATCGTTGATCTGTCCGATATTACATACAGTTCCTTCCACTAGGATGATAACCTTTTTCTTCTTATCAAAGATCGTCATGTCTGGTTTGTTTGCTCCATTCTCTGGCGCCTTATCTCTATATATAGGC
Organism: Montipora foliosa; assembly: GCF_036669935.1. Classification (NCBI taxonomy): domain Eukaryota; kingdom Metazoa; phylum Cnidaria; class Anthozoa; order Scleractinia; family Acroporidae; genus Montipora; species Montipora foliosa. The sequence continues at coordinate 11,476,555 of NC_090882.1, read as the reverse complement.
ATGTCCGAGAGAATTTTAGCTTCGTTGTTTTCCGTGCTTGCTTTCGGGATCGCTTGTTTATACCACGCTTTGGAGTGTCGTCGTTTTCCATGTTATATACTGATAATAAGAGATGGTAAATCGGCCTAACATTCTATCGTGTCTCGCCTTGTAGATTGTCTGGGCAATAGCAGAGCAGCCGCATAATAGATGTGGGACGGTTTCTTCAGCACTGTGACATGTGCACACTAAATCTAAGCCTTGTTCTTTTTGTTTCTTTACCCTGTAAACCTTTGTAGGGACGAGCTGTTGTAGAATACTGGTGTGTACACTTAGTACGACGTCCGGTATGTTTTTCCACTTCATGATTGGGTTGAAGTTGTGTTAAGAGATGTCGTAATCTTTCCAGCGTTGAGTGACAGTTGCCCAGTCATAGTTGTTCGGAGACTTTTTGTTTGTACTTTGTGTCTGTTGCCTCTTTAAGGGTTTGCTGAATGTACTTTGGACTACTGATCTTGAACACAGTTTCCTTCCCACCCATTGTTACTGAGGTGGATTTGTGCTGTTCGTCGAATGTCACATCTACGTTTAATTGCTGGGCGTAAGTCTTGGCATCTTTTATCACTGATCTACTCTTTTTTGCTTCCTTGACGTCCTGAAAGGTTCTCACTACTTCTATATGGGGATCTTTACTGGTCGTGGTGTAGTGTACGGTCTTTATCTTCGTAACTTTATACTGTATCTCTATTTCTTTTAAGCCTCTCACGCCTAAATCTGGTGATAGGTATAAGGTCGGGTTCGACTTCTTCTTCTTCTTCTTCTTCTTCTTCTTCTTCTTATCATTATTATTATTATTATTATTGTTTCATCCAACTTTTGTCTTAATAAACTTTGTGACTACTATACGTCGTCATAAACAAGAGCGAGAGATTCTCGATTTTCTTTCTCGCATCATTCATCATTGTACTTGCGAGAGTAAGGGCAAGCTGTCATCTTACCCTTGTACGTCCCTCTCTTGAGGCTTTTTTTGCTTGAGCGTGAGATCCTCATATCCAGTCTGCGCAACATGTTTAACTTGGAAAAAGTTCAGCGGAGAGCTGCCCGCTTTGTCTTCCGGGATTACCCTGTTGATTACCCCTGTGATTCAAGCGTTTCTTGAATGTTGAGTGCCCTGGATTGGCCATTACCCTGTGAGCGACGTGAACTGTCAACGACGTAATTTTATATTTAAGGCCTTTTAGAATCTTAATGGCATAGATTGATCAAAGTATGTATCTCTCTCTTAATCTCAAAGAAGACTCTCCCCAGGACATGAGACTTGATCACCTTTCTGAGCGTAATGATATGTTATTTTTTTTTTGTCACACAGACTATTCCCACATGGAATAGTCTCTCTCCGGAGATAGTACACGATGTGAGCCATCCAGCATCCCCTTGCGATAAGGTTAATGCGTGGCGTAAGAGCTGATCTGTCGAACCTAAACTAATTTAAGTAGATCTTTACTATTACTTTTTGTCTGTTTGTTTACTTTCTCGGTTGTGACATGTAATAAGCGTTACCGATTGATAAAACGGACACAGAGAAACAGAAAACCATCTCATCCGATCCTGAATTGGGGTAATGTCGGTTGTTTCTCAAATTATTCTTTGCTGTAGCTGATGTAAATTGCTTGATCCCGAGCTTACACTAACAAACTTACAATTTTCTTCTGTATTAAATGTTCTCATCGGTGATTTATAAAATCAAGGATTTTCGTTTTGATCATGTTCCGATAAAAGCATGAAAACGATATATTGACATTAATAAATATCACTGTTCTCTTATTAACAGCCCCACCGAGATTAAGTAGCATCCCAAGCAACGAAACCGTAAGAGTAGGAGGAAATATAAGCTTACCGTGTTCTTCTTCGAGTCCGGACACAACAATTACATGGTATAAAGATGGGAAAGTTGTGACTGAAGACCGCTTTTCAATTGGAGAGGAAGGCCTATCAGTTGAAACTGTGTATGTTGAGGACAGAGGTTGGTATGTATGTAACGCTACCAACAAAGCAGGAACAAAATTAGCTCGAGCTTACGTTCATGTCGTTGGATTCGGCGGAGTTGAAGGTAAGTGATAAAGAAACTGATAAGAGGTGTCTTTGGAAATGTGTTGAATAAACGAATTGTCTTTTTTGCAAACTCTGATTGAGTATTTATGAAGAAAATGAACAATACTCCTGTTTCTGCTTGGAAATATAGGGCATCGCTTCAGCAATGTGAATGATACGATTTTGAAGTTCAAGCAATCTGGTAACTACCAATTTTGTTTAAAGCTATTTCCCTTTACTAAGAAACCTTGGAAATGTTGACAGGAATGTAAATAGTGCTCTTTTGCTCTATCTTTCTAGATTGTGGTAAACGCCATTTCCAAGCACGCGCAAGAATAATTGGTGGCATTAAAGTGGTAACTGCAGGCGCATACCCTTGGCAAGTGAGTCTGAGGAATGACATGACCAAAAAGCATTTTTGTGGAGGATCATTGATAGCTGAGCAATGGGTAGTTACCGCTGCTCACTGTTTTGCCCGAGGTGTGTACTTCCCATACTTCAATTGAGAAAGTAATGAATTCCCTTCAGTTTCTTCCCTTTCAGTGTTAGATTTTGATAACGCTTCAGTGAGTCATTGGATTATGCATTCAGCGGAATCTGATAATTTCTTTTCTTAGTCCGCAAAGTTGTACGGAGGTGACCGATTTTAGTGTCCCGTTAGTGTTCAGTAAGTCGTGTTATCAAATTCCTACCGGTGTCACCAATGCAAGTGACCTGACAGTGATTCATCTTACTGTTGAATTTTACAGTAACCCCAACAATAATAACAACAGTCCTTTTCAAGACGATTTTCCGGCACCGGGACTTTCTTACTTTATCAAGGTCTCATTTGACTTCTGAGTTCGCCTCATTTATGATTATTATTTTATTAGGTTATAAAATCTTAATCTGTACTTCAGACTTAGTTTCTGTTTGGTTCGCTAAATCTGAAATAGTTGACAAAAAAACCCTCTTCAATCTATGTAAACGCGAAATAATGGAAAAGTGCTCTGGAAAGGTTTACTGTCCGACTACTTTTCCACAATTTTAACGTAGCAAGCGATTCCCTAAATTGTTGAAGTTAAGTTAATTTGGATTGCCAACTCAGCCTTTGCCTGAATACCATTTGCGTAAAAACTATTTTCTTTCACTTTTGTCCTTTTTTGCATCTTGTCTCAGCCGCTTCAGATTTGAACATGGAGGTTGTTCTTGGGAAACGATTCATGCACAAATCAGAACCTGGAAAAGAGCAGGTCATACAACCAGATCAAATCTATATTCATTCCCAGTACTCGGACAACTTTGACTATGACGTAGCGTTAATTCATCTCAGCAGTCCTGTTATTTACACTTCTTATATAAAACCGATTTGCCTCCCGCTGCATGAAACTGCTGATGCCGATGAGACTCTGCTGAGACCAGGGAACATGGCTGTAGTTACTGGTAAGAATAACGTCCACGTACTGTAACTATGCAACAATGATAGCTATGATGAAAGGAACTAATTTTTAATGATGAACAAACGGGGTTAATAAGGCTTGCCAGCGGGCGGTGTCATCCGAAATGGCGATGATGGCCAAAGTAACCAAACCATGTTTTTCAAGTAATGACGTCTTTTTCAAGTAAACTCCTCCTTTTCGTCATGTAGCTAAGGTGGTCATATTAGTTGTTTGACTTTATGCAAAGCCGATTTTTTTCATAATCTGTTGTCTTCAAGGGCTTATTACTGTATCTTCAGTGTGAGAGTCCCTTATTTTTATTTAACCGCTTTTCCACATTTAATAAACATACTGATGTCAATTACCCTGCGAGCAGTCTCTTTCGATCTTCCTAGATAAGTCTTCCCAACTTATCCAGGAAGATCGAAAGAGACTCTGCTCGCAGGTTAGATGTCAATTTGCTTGTAAAGGAAACAGGGTGACAGCAAGCATTGTCAATTACTGCAGCCCTAACTAAGTTGTAACATAAAAAAAAATTAAAAAGTCTGTACTCCATACCCAGGTGAAAGCCTAGTGGACAAGTATGAAGGAGAACGCTGAACATAAAAAATGATTTTATGCGCATCTTTTTTAGGTTGGGGAAGGAAAAGTGAAAGCTCTAAACGCTTAACCGCTAAAAGGCTGTACGAAGCAGGAGTGCCAATCGTAAATCAAACTGTATGTGAACAATCGCACTCAAAATATATAGTGACCTCCAACATGTTCTGCGCTGGTTACAAAGATGGAAGAGCTGACGCCTGCCAAGGGGACTCGGGAGGACCGTTGGCCATTGAGAACAGTCAGACCCCGAGTGATGATGATGAACGCTGGGTTTTGGCGGGAATCATTTCTTGGGGTGACGGCTGCGGAAGAGACGAAAAGTTTGGTGTGTATACGCGAGTGAGTGCTGTTGTTGCTTGGATCATTGAGACGATAAACTTTTCAGATTAAATTCGATAAATTGCTAAATCACTAAATTGTGTATTGCTTTTTCAATGTTTTTAGAAACCATTAAAGGGCACTTTAATTAGGGAAAAAGTTTATGGATAGTTTATATTAAATGACTGCCAATAATTGATTTAGGTCGATGACGTAAAAAGTGGTCGCTAAGTCTTTTGAACCAATTGCAAAGGACTCAGCAAACCCGCTTGAGCTAAGAATTTAGCTGCCGTGTTATGACACAAATTCAGTTCGGAAACCATTATTGAATCCGCGAGTTATTCACAATTTTAATGATTCAGCGACGACAACTAACTGAGTTACCAGGCCTCAAACTGACGTGGCCTAAAGCAAAGTAAAAAACGAAACTTAAGCCAAACCGAAAGTAGCCCAAGTTTACAACGTAACTCGGTGCAATTTTGATGCGCTTTGACGTATCCCTGAGCAAAATAGTGGGTTCACTATCCAAGAGCAAAATTTTGATCGCACATTTTCATATTGGCTAAATACAATGGAACGACTAGATCTGGTGACGCCAACAATCACATTACCGCTGGCCGCCGTTTTAAACAGGAGTCAACTATTTACTAACAAATGTTCGATTCAGGCTAACGCCTCTTCCTTCTCTCTGCTCCATGGTTTTCTGTAATCTGGTGCACTCCGATAACTTCCTCTGCTCCATAGCGAACATTTCGTTTGATATATTGGGGGTCAAAATTAACCCTGCAAATAAAATTGATGTTTTCCTTTACTTGAAAACAAACCACAGAAATGGTCTGTGGGTTTATTTTTCGAGTGGGAGTGGTTGGGGTCCGATATTAAACATAATTGTAGTAAGAGTCAACTACGTCATATAGCGTCTGAAATCACGCAACCATCGACACATAATTGTCAATAATGAAAATGTATTGTATTTTAAATAATACCGAAAGTATACTATATAGTATATATTAACCCTAAACCCTAACCTCAATAGACTGGTTGGGTCTCACTTTCGCGTGCGATTGATTCATACATACCCATACAAGGCCTTATTGGCCATTACGTAATGGTATACATATGTAATACAATCCTTCTATTTCTTAATAAACGGCAAAAGAAGAATAGTAATCGCTGAAAGAAAAAAGACAAGGACAAACAACAACATGAATGCTCTGTCCACAATGGCGGCTGCCACCCTGCACTCTGCAGCTCGTTTTTCAGAATCTTTATGATCCTTCACAACTGAAGTGATTAGCTGTAATTCAGAGGACAAAGGATCACATCTGTTGTTCCTTTTCCTTAGTTCACGCTCTGTTGTGTCATCATGCGAGTTCATAACATCAGACACGGAAATATTCCCGGTATCCAGGGAGAACAGATTCATATCATTTGCTTGTACAATTGTTGGCGTTCCGTCAGCACCTTTCCCTTTGTTTTCCGGTACAGTGTACATGGAAATGTCACTATCTCGTTTAGCCCTTTCTTTAAGCTTTTTTAGAAATCCAAAGGGGTTTTCCATGCAAGATTTATTTTCGCAGTGATCCTTTTGGCCATTAATGCTGGTGTCGACACACAGTAAAGGAGCAATACGATGGAAGAGCAATTTCCGTAAGCCTGGTGACAAACCACTTCCGTACAAGTAACTGTAGTAAACCTTCAAACTGATTCCGGTCGCAACTAGAGCAAGAGCGACCTCGATTATAGAACTGGTGAAGAACATGCCTATCACAGGAACAGCCTCAGATGTAGGTGGTATGCTCTCTGCAACAAGCAGCAGAAATACAGTCATGCTCAACAGCACGGTGATCACAAACGATATTCTCTCGCCACACTCTACGGGGATGTAGAACGAAAAGAAAGCAAGAAGAGCTATGAGAAAGTTTGGAACTACTAAATTGTACGTGTAGAAAAGAGAGCGCCTTTGAAGGTTAATGACAAAGGTGATATCAGGGTATCGCTCATTGGGGCAACAGTCGTACGTGATTGTGTTTTTCTCGATTTCAATCGATGTCACTTTCCATTCACCATTGTCCACTCTGTCCTTGGCAACCGGGGCATTTTCTTGCTTTCGAAACAAATCAAGCTGCTTAGAATGAAACAGCCAGGACCCAAACTTGAGTTCACACCTCTGTTCATCATACGGAAAATCAAGGACGTCAAAATGACAAGATGTCTTAAACACGAACGGGGCGGCCCAGTAGCAGTAACCATCGTTGTGTACACGAACGCGTGTCTTAACGTTGTCCATCCTACCGTCAAACTCTTCAAAAACGCTAAAATTAGAAGAAAAAACAAGTTCAGATGTATAACAAGGAAACAGCTTTCAAGCCACTGAAACAGTGTCTTGCGAATCAAAAGGGAGCTCGCGCAACGCCAACTAAATGCTCTGTCTTGAGAACTGCAATTCTTCAGTTTTGTTCACCTTGCAAAGAACAGGCGAAGTATTCTTAAACTAAATTGGTAAGAACAGTCTTGAAGCAAACACAGAGAATAAACGATTCACTGTTGATTTCTTACGCTGCCACGAAAACCTAAGATTTGCTAATTTGAAGTGTCGTTTAGCAGAATACGGCAATTCTTGCTTTATGGCATTGCAGCCGTTGCCGTAGAGTTCGTCGTTGCTTAAGGTCCCTAAAGAGGGCACCAACACCTCTATTTCCGGCCAGTCTTTTGTACTCGGGTCATAAACCAATTGAGAAGGTCCCGTTACGTCAATATAAACCGTGATAAAGTAAGATCGTTGTCATACTTCACAGTAATAGGACATTTGCATGATGACGCCATTTGACTACAAGTACCAGAATCCTTTAGGCCTCGCTTTTCTCATGTTAATTAGAGTTATTAGGGAGCTTAAGCATGCGCGTGTTTGAGACGCGGAAGGCAACCGGAAGTGAGCTGTTTTCCTTTTTAACTTGTCTTCACACAACCACATTTACATTTCCAAGTATCTTTTCTCCATTAGAGATGATTAGTATAAAAATCTGGGAGATGCCACTGTCCTAGCGCGCGAAATGTTCTCTTCCGGTTGCCGTCCGCGTCTCAAAAACGCGCGTGCTTAAGCTCCCTAATGTTATTTTTACCCCACTGGGAATACAAAATTTAAATATGAAAAGAAAAGCAAATTGAATTGTGGTAGTTGTAGTCAAATGACGCCATCGTGAAAATTGCCTATTAAAAAAAGAGGTGAAAACTCGCCCCATTTCATTTTTCTGGTTGTACCTTAATACGGCACGCAAAATAATCAATCCTAGCTCGTTTAGGATCTGAGAAAAGTAGATTGCCCTTTGGCATTCAGGAACAGCCCATTACTTTTAAGGAGGGAGGGGAGGGTAAATATTATTTTTAAAAAAGATTTTTGTGGCCTGAAAAGACAAAATAAAGTATTATTAAACGCGCCTAAATGCATGAAAGAGAAGTCAGATAAATCATCAAAAAATGTTACTTCCGTAGCTGAAATGAAGAGGCCAAAAAATGTTTCAATGTTAATATGTCCAGCTGACCATTTGAAAGTGGTCGCTTGTTCTCATGCAACCAGCGTAATGGCCACAAAATAAATGGGAATACCGGTATATTTTTTTCGAAATTAGCTTAAGTCTTAGTATTTTTGGTTCACTAGGTGCACTGTGAAAAACTCAGTTGGAAGCGAGGAGCCTTTAATGAAAAAAAAAGAAAAAAATTGCAGAGCCGTATCAATCTGAGAAACACTTGAACCAGCCTTACTGGTTTACTGCCCGCTATAAACGCTTTTACTTCGAAGAAAACACCGAGTTAAAAGGTCTCAGTCACCAAACGCTTCCGCTAGATACTAATAAAACGAAAGGAGTTTTATCTTTCAAGCGTTGTGTGAAGGACTACAGAAAAGCGCTGTTAAAATGCAAGCCGGACATTTAATTTTACTGACCCATCATTTGCTCATCCTAAATGCCCTTTTTACAAGGGCCTGGCCCTGTTAATAAATATCCCACTCACTTGTTGTAGAGGACAATGTCAGGCTGCCATATTTGCGAAGAATCAATTGTTATCTGCTTCAGTCCTCCAAAATCCGCTGGATTCCATTTCACCATTTGATTCGTCCATTCCTACCACGGACAAAGCAAAGTTAGTGGAGATTCAATAGAGAATATATATATATGAATAACATATATTTGATCTGCAGAGTTCAGAGGAGGGGTGTTAGAGAGATCAATGCAGTGAAATGAGCAACTTTAGTTGGAGGTCTGACAAAATTCAAGCTTGAACGGGATTGGAACACGTGATCGTGCGATTGACGTGCACACTGCTCTACTACCTGAA
>NC_090882.1:11457814-11460314 GCF_036669935.1 Montipora foliosa | reverse complement strand
CTGTCTACCAACTCTGTCTCGTCCATACCCGAGGCGCCTAAAGAAGACAACAAAACGCAACGACAGAGGAGTTAGATAGTCGTGCAATACCACTAAATAACATGGACAGTGCAGAAATTAATAAGCGAGTCACAAGACGATGCAATTACCTTTCACGAAACTCTTGGAACGAAACTGAACATCAAGTGTCAACAGAAGCACCTTAAATATGATCATTATGGAAGACAACTTGAAATATCCTGTTTGCGCCATCTTTGCATTTTGCCTTTAATTAAATTTATAACAAGCACGAACAAATTCGGCTTTATTCGGTATTGACGGACTGGGACTTGTGACGTCAAACCTCAAAACTGTGTTTATTGCGATAATTAATAATTAATTGCCTTTAAAGTGTAGTTCAAACAATACTGTAGTTTAAACAATGCAACGCATTATGAAAGCTTGGCAGTTGGTCCTCACTGTCAGGTAAATCTTTAACGGATGTCTTTGTCCCAGATAAGTTTTATTTTTAAATAGCCTATCTGTGTAGATATCATCCTCATGACTTGGTTTACACTGGAGCTGAAATTTCAGGATTCGTGACACATTACGAACGTTTTTTTAGCATCAGACATTATTTTTGTACGAAGGAAACATGGAAATATGATTTCGTTGTTACGGTATGCTGTCACGCCAGTTCGGGCAACAATCGGTTTCAAGATGTATTTACAAAGAGGCCTTCCAAGGGGGGTTCTGATGTTGCTTTGTCGCTCATTTTCCAGCCCACCTGTCGCCCATTTGGCTAGAGACTAATGTCGCTGTCGTTTTTTCGCTGCAATACAATTGTTGCTGTCGCTTTTTCGCAAGAATACAAATGTTGGCTAAAAGTGCTGTCATTTTGTTTAATTCAAAGAGTAAAAATTTCCTTTTTTTATATAAGATCAACCACTACTGAGATCACCATTACTGAGAAAGCCAGAGATAAACTTTTGAACTGTTTTGGTGATCTTAGCGTCCTAAACAGGCTTAGCTACAGATGCCTCATTATGGCACCAACATGTGTTTTTCTGGAAGAAAAACAGTTAAAGACGCGTCACTTCCACGATTTGCTAACTACTATAATTACGGTTTGTAGTTTCTGCCGCGACCTTTGCCGCTCATTCTCTTCTCAGTCTCTGACCCCACACGAAAATGAAATGGCTGGCAGTTCGGCAGTTATTACTGTGGCGGAGTTTGTTGACTGGTTACAGTCATTGCACATCACGCTTCCCGCATGCAAAAGAGAAAACAATTTATTCCCCACCTTTTAAGGCCCGCCCGCCAGAATTGATCAGAAATTTTGTAAAATTCTGGGCTGTAAACCCTGGCTTACACGATTCGTAAGTAGTTTTGGGTGGGCTTATAACTTTGGGGGGGGGGGGAGGGGTGTAGGGGGGTGGAGAGGGGCTATAAGCGGAAACGAGCGGTTAATTAATTAATAAATTTACAATGACAAAGATTACGAAAGGAAATAATTAATGTTTAAGACAAGAGCGACTGAATGTTTCTATTATAAAGATGTGAGGTACTAGAGTGGAATACAGATTGAGATTCTAGTTAATTGATTGCTGATAATCTTACACCAAGGTAGAGAGCTTTGAGATTCACTAAATCCATACTAGGGTTAGGGTACCACGGTACAGTGGTCATAACATTCGATCGAGTCTCTCATTTTTGAGCAGCCACATAGTATGTGGGATTCTGTTTCTTAATCACTGAAGCATATTCGGCAGTTGGTTTCATCAACACTCCCTGCGACTTTTCTTTTCTGTACTTCATGATGTTAATTAATTGTTGTCTTATGGAAGTCCACTGACAGGAGGTGTTCCTCCATTTCTTAGATGTCACTACACGTTATGACGTAGGCACTATTTAAAATTTCTGGGTCCTTCCAATGCACTTGGATATTAAAAATTTACAATTTCTGGGTCCTTCCAATGCACTGGTAGTAGTAGTAGCAGCAGCAGCAGCAGCAGCAGTAGTAGTAGTAGCAGCAGCAGTAGCAGCAGCAGCAGCAGTAGTAGTAGTAGTAGTAGTAGTAGTAGTAGTGGTAGTGGTAGTGGTAGTGGTAGTGGTAGTGGTAGTGGTAGTGGTAGTGGTAGTGGTAGTGGTAGTGGTAGTGGTAGTGGTAGTGGTAGTAGTAGTAGTAGTAGTAGGGTAAGAGGGAGTCCTGGAACAGGACTATAGTAGGTCTTGAAGTTCTGGTAAATATCCCGAAAAGTAAACATCGATAGCCTTTAAAGAATATTGTCAGGTATAATCTGTATCTTGGTTATGTAGATGTAGCCGGCCGGCAAGCGTGGTCGCCTCTGTTCCACAGTGGACGAATAGGTTGTCTTTCAGGAGAGGTTTTGCACCCAAATCATTAGCGTTTTGAGTCATCAACGCGTCATTCTAGCTCCCTGTTGATGGTCTGCAAAGTATAATTTTCTCTACCAAAGCTTACCTTTTTTTCCGAAATAACTGAACTTAGTGGCATTTG
>NC_090882.1:11450314-11452814 GCF_036669935.1 Montipora foliosa | reverse complement strand
GTGTGGTCTTAAAAGTGGAGTTTAAATGCACAAAACCTGCCACACAAAGTTGAGCAACCTTTTTTTTTCCAGACTGGTTCTACCATGCTCCCAGCAAGAAGTCTTCAAAGTCTGCAAAGCCAGCACCTCCAGCGTCACAGATCCCAGGGATAGGGGGACTAAAGGATGAACTTGCCAACCCTGAACAAGATGACAGACACTTCAGGAGAAAATGGATCAGGGACACTGACTCAAAATACATTAAACTGGCAAAAGCAGGGGGACGGAAAAATCTTCTGGCATTTCGCAGCCCACCTACAAAAGCAGATGAACCGGTGCCTTATCCTAGAGTTGATTGGTTTGATCATGATCCTCCAGAGGAAGATGACTTAAATGAAGTGCAACATACAGTTCAACATGATGAGCAACACACAAATTCAAAGCAAGGGTATGCCTGTAATTTTGACTGTAGAACTTTCTACAGAGATTCAGACTTCCAACTTTCATGGATGGGTGAGACTTACTTCAAGGTTTTTAACCTCTAAATCTCACAGCATTCCATGCATGACAAATGAGAATCTTAATCAAGGATGCCCCAGTAATCAAATCAACTCAATTTCAATTCATATGTTTTGTACAATGATGAACACAAAATTAATTAGTGCCACATAGGGTACTTGTTTGGCAGTTTCAACTGATTTTAGTGTTAAATTTTGTTGTTTCCCAACATTTGTTTGTGACTTTCACAGTTTGGGACTCTACTTTCAAGTTTGTTTGGGTATATTTTTGATACCTCAAGGAAATTGAAGGTTTCAAAAGTTGGAAGGTCTGAAAGATACGCTGTGTAAGACTTTTCCACGACCTTAAATTAGTACATTTTGGAACATTATATGTCCCTGATGTTGTGCTGGCTTCAACTGCTGTAGATGAGAAATTAAATCAAGTAAAAGATACTTAACATTATTCTAGAAAGGCGTGCTGGAATTAAGAATTGCAGGGCTGTCAACTCTCCCAGAGGGTGACCCGAAAACACTGACCCCGGGTCCACGGACTGCCTTACGGACCGGTCCACGGACTACCCCTACGGACCCCCTCTACAGAAAATTAAAAATAAATAACGAAAAATAAATAACAACTGAAAATTTGTTTATACCGGTTGTCTGGATAGACCACTCCTGCTGGCGAAATCTGATCTCAGCCGTTACGCTCCGCAAATCAGGCTCAGGTGTTGCCTTTTCCTTCACTTTTGACCGGAGTGCTTCGAAGAAGACTGGTAATATCTAAGGCTGCTTTCCATTTGACAGAACTGGCCGGCCAGACCGGGCATTTGGAAGAACTAACTCTACAACGCCTTCAAATTAACACACTTTGAGCATGATACAGGGGCACCCAACGAATCTGTTCCTCACATTATCTGTTCCCCAGAGGAATCTTGCTGGCTGGCAAAAATACAGGTGTTTCGATGAATTGGCTGGGAAATTTTGTTATTGATAGAGGTTTTGCCTGGGAATTACTGACTTTTTTTAGCATTTCAACCCGAGCTGGCTGTAGAAACTCTGAAGACTGAGGACGACTAAAAAATAATAATAATAAAAAAAAAGAATCCCTTCCCTCTCCCAGAGAGTAGTCACAAACATACGACGGCTGGTCAGAGTGATTGCGCTTGCGGAAAAAACCTGTTTTGTCCCGGTTTTGTCGCTTTTGTTCGGTCGTTTTGGATCGAGGGATTTGAAAGCGCGCAGAATTCCTGGCTGGGAAACCAACCAATTTTATCTAGCTGGCTGGGAAATTTCTTGTGTGTCTTGCTGGGAAAAAGGAACAGATAATGTTTTCCCAGCAACACTGAAAAACACCTGAAAATGCCTTAATAACATTTATTTTCATTAACTGGGGTATAATAGTACATTTTACAACAAATTGGTCGTTGGGTGCCCCTGATGATATATACTCCTCCGGAAGAATGCGAGGGATTATCGTGCAAGTGTTCCTTCAAATTGTTGTATTTTCTTTGCAAACTGACGGGTCTGGCCCTAACCAAAGTCCCGTTCCTTTAGCCATTTTGTTCGGAACAGAGAGATCTTGAAGCCTGGGGCTAGTTCACAAACCCGCGGGAGAATGATCCGAACAAAATGGCGGAGGGAAGGAAAGAAAAATACAAATAGAACTTACTTGTTATCAATCCTTTTTGAAGCATTCCAGTCCACAGCAAAGGAAGGGTGATTAATTTGCTTTGCGCCCGAACGTGAGCCTTAGTCTGTTAAATTTGCGGAGCGTAACGGTTGAGATTTCGCCGACACAAGTGATCTATCCAGACAACCGGTAAGTCAAATCTTTAGTTTTTATTTATTTTCATTTCTATGTTTTTTCAAGGTGGTCTGTATAGAGGGTCCATAGGGGTAGTCCGTGAACCGGTCCGTGAGGCAGTCCGTGGACCCACTCCCCAGAGGGGTCCATGGACCGGGGGTCAGTGTTTTTGGGTCAACCCCTCCCGGATAATCTGAAGACTCCCGATTTTAGACGG
>NC_090882.1:11420314-11445314 GCF_036669935.1 Montipora foliosa | reverse complement strand
ACTCTTCTCGAATAGTGTATGGGCTCTTTAAAGTCCCACTGGGAACTTATGAACATTATATTATTTTGTTAGATGATCCTAGTCATTTTATAGTCCTTATCTGAAAAGACTTGAAAGTCTTGAAAAATTCAGGTGGCTTTAACGGGATTCAAACCCATGACCCTCTGCTATGCCAGCCGCAATGCTCTACCAGCTCTGAACTGAGCCACACAGTTGGGAGCGGGTCAACAGTTGTTTGGCTCAAATAATTGTCAGCTAACTTGGCAGAAATGTATAACAGTGTTTTATTTTTTATTTTAATTCTGGCTATGTTGTCACTCTTAGTAACTCACTTATTGATACAGAAGATGGCGAGATGTGTATTAATTTCATTGTTCAAGCATGCGATCACTTGCACACTCCCGATTTTACTGACTGTTGCTAGATGACATACTATCACAATTAATGGCCGACTGTAGACCCCTATCCTGTACACTCTTTCAAGCTTTACAGAAATTCCATACCATTCTACAATAATTGGTTAAGTGTGGAAGGATAGCAGCCTTAGAAAGTTGCAGCTTAATAGCACTTGTGGGTATTGGGTTCCGTAATCTTCTAATTACCCCCACCTGCTGGATGCCGGTAGTTTTTTACAAAAAGGAAAGGAAGGAAATTAATCTAATATCTTAAAACTAGCTATTCTTACTTGGTAATTCACATTGTTTTTACAATATTGTGCTGGCAATATTGGTTCAGTCTATCACATTGACTTGTATTTTGATAACAATTTCATGTCTTTTAGAGGTTCTGAACCAGTCAACTTCAAACATTTAATGTCCATGGGATACCAACAAGATTGGCTTAATGAGAATGGTAAAAAAGCTAAGGAAGAAAGAGAAGAAAAACAGGTAGGCAAGTTGTAAGCACTGAAAAATAATTGTACACAGTAGCCTTTTTCACTGAATCAGGGGCTATAGTGAGTCATGGAAAATAAAAAGCAATTGAGTTACATACAGGGGTATAAGAATTAATGTTTGGTTCCTCTTTTGCTCAGGCCAATTACAATGTATTATTACTCCCTACCACCAAATAAGGCGTTAAACCTGAGTTCTGGCATTGTTAATGATTTTGAGTGTACAAAAATCCCACAAAGAGTGGGTATTGAGTGAGATTATTAGGAGGTGAAGAGGAATAGTCGAGTATTGTTCATCATTTCATTGTTCCTGCTGGAAAATTTTCGTTATTCCATTATTCCAGTAAAAAAGGGCCTAACATACGGTTGGCAGGATGTGGGATAAGCCTTTTCTTGTGGGATGAAAGCCAATTTGTATGCAGGATGAATTGAGGTGGCGTGGCGGGAAGTGGGAAGTTCCTGATTTTTATGGTGGGATGCCGGGAATTCTTCATTACAGTATGAGCAGAAAATGGATGGAATACAATAAGTGCTGATGAAGACCCACTTAACAGTCCGATTCGATCAAAAGAAGCCATTAAATCAAGTCTAGTTGTTTACTTTGGAAAACCTTTCACCTGATAATGATTGCATGACGTCAGTAAACTTCTCAGCTGACATGATCTGACATCAACAGAATCTCAGTCAATTTTCATATGACAGCACAAATTTGCTGTTCGACATTGTTCCATGGAACAACCTCCTGTAAGCAAGGCTTCTCACAAAGAAATTACAATGATGCAAGATTGGGCTAATACGTATGACGCCTCTGTACGGCAGAGAAGCGTAAGACAAGAAACAACAATGGCCTGGGTTGGTGCACTGCTGGACTATCTGTACCAGAAACTTGTACTCTTTGAGTGACAAAATCATTTTCACTTCAAATGCTGGAGGCCAGTCTTCGATTTGTTTTCGAGTTTTCATGGTCTGAGGGTCTTCGTCTTCGAGACACCCTCTTTACGCCCTGAGGATGAGGGTAATGAAAGATTACGGGAACGATCTGATCATTATCTAAAATAATGCAAAATGTTAGTGAACATTTATTTACATGTTGCATACATGAGTCCTATACTGGGGTTATTTTTTTACTTCTCACTTGGGAATATGAACATTGAGCATGATGTATCCCTGCCCCAGGAAAAACAGGCTTTGAAAGTTGTGGTTTGGTAATGAATGGTACAATTATTAATGTACCATTCAACATACATGCGTGATTTCAAGAGCTTATACATGTACTAACTTAATGCACAAAGTATTAATGACTGTTACTCAAAAAGGAAGATAATAATTTTGTGACTTCTTTTGGTTATTTAGAAACAGAAAAGAGAAAGTGAAGAAAAAAGGGATACACAAAACAGACATGTAGCACCCATAAGGTTGGTGTTACCCGTAAAGTGGTACCGGTAAGTTGACTATGATCAAAAATCACTTTCTTTCTTCCTTCAAATTTTGAAAGTGTGTTTGCTTAACACCCACCTGGCAAAATTTTGAGCTTTGATTTTTATCCAAAGGCTGTTTTCTTTGACTGTACTGTTGCTGCATATTAATTCAGTCGTGTACAAATGCATTCTTAAACTAAACGAGTCTTTGACGTCATTTTCTCCTTGATCTACCTCTCAAGATTTTAAAGTGTAATGGTGGACCATTAAAAACAAATTCCAATCAAGTTGACTCCAAGTGTCTTTTTTAAATTAAGGCTTAAAACTTGCCATGGGTCACTTAGTGTTTAGTTAACATACAGCAGCTGTAGTTTTGAAATCCAAAGGAAAAAAAAAGATTTGATTTTTTGATCATAGTACCACTCTAACATAATTATTATTGTGCTTTTGTGGGAATAGAGGTTGTGTTATTTTCCCTCAGTTTTTCAGTTAGTTTTTAGCTTGTTTCTTTGGCAAATCTCTTTTATGTAAACATGCCTTAAAGGAAGCTGAAATAGGTTTTGCATTTTGACAAGTATATGCTTTACATGATTTGTCTGGAGGGGTTCTGAACAACTGCTTTTGTTTTATGTGTGCATTCAGCTATCACCCTGACATTACTGTGTCCAGGAAAACCATGAACACCTAAAAGAAGTTACGAATGCTTATTGTTTTTAAGAGAATCATGTTTGAGGACTTCACGTAGCAAAACCTGAAAACTGAATAACCGTTATTAGTCAAAGGACATTTCTTTGGCTAGAATAAAAGTTTTTCCTTAGATTGTTTCAAGTTACATGTATCTATTTTATTTGCAAAACGACCAAAATTAGATCAGATCTAAAGTCGACACAATTCTCGCCTCGTGAGGCTAACAAACATTTAAATGTGATTGGACAGAAATAACATTCGTGACATATTTCAGGTGTTCATGGTTTTCCTGTTGCACAGTAAAGGCCATTTAATACTAAATATTTTAATTTTCCTTGTTGCACAACATTTGAGTGATTAATAAGAATTTGGTTAATTCTCAATTATTATTTCTTTTGCATAAAGGAAACCCATGAATACCTTAAAGAATGATTCTCCACTTTTCAAACTCAGCAGGTAAGTCAAAACCCGATTTCAGGGCTAGAGAAAGGTTATTTTCATGTTACAATTATTATTAACCTAGCTGAGTCATTTTTTGGTTTGTTTTTTGCTGGTTTAGGTTTGAGAAAGTGCAACCCAGAGTGGAGACTTTCCGAACATGAAGCCTCTGTATATACCTGTATATGTAGCTTTGTAAATATGAGGAGTGATCCCCAAACAAACAAAAAAACAAAGCATTATAATCTGGAGTATCACAGGTAGCTCTTAATCAAGGAAGTAGGAAGTCAATGTAGGAAGTATACTATGTTTCTTTTACTTGGTCTTCTCATATCCTTGCATTAAGAGCCATCACAGTCGTTTTTCATGGTTACATTTACAAGTGACATCAGTGTCAAAGTTTTATAGGCATGGATAGTGCTAGCAGATAAATCACTATATTCAACATATAAGCCCTATTAAAACCATTTGAGGTATCCACTGGACAGTGTTTTCCACTCTTGCAACTTTTTGGGCCCGGTTGGTGTTATAAGTCAAAATGCAGGAATTAAATTGTTTTTTTTTATCAGGCTGTGAAAAACTGAAAGCTCTTATATTTGTTTTGAAACGTTTCAAGTTAATGGAAAAACCTCCTGTAGCTTTTTGTGAGGTCTGTGTTCACCTCTCTCATTTCAGTTTTGATGCCACCCTAGTGATAACATTAAGAGCGATAAACAATATCAGTACCATAATTAACTGTCTTGGTATACTGATGAATAGGCTCTTTCAAGTTGTTTTATACTCCCTGTAGACTGCTTAAATGTGTTTAACTTAATGGGAACTTGAAAATAATGATTGTTTCTGTTAAACTGAGATTGCATGTTGCTGCATTGAGACTATTCAATATTTTCTGTAGTTATGGATACATTTAATGGTTGCATTTTTTGAAAAATTGGCTGAAATCTAGAATTTCCATCAGTCATGCCTAAGCCTTACTTAACTTCAGTTAATCATTTAATCTTAAAATTGAAAGATTTTTAACGTTAAGTAAAGTTTGTAAAGAGAGATCTATTAAGTTTTGGCCAGAATGCAGAAGTTCTTTAAGCTTTTTTAAGTGAAGTGTCAAGTTGGTTTTAATCATTGATGTTCTTTGACAACATTTTGCTGACTATTTTTCTATTTTATTCACCATATATACCAATATTTTACGTAGACCCTTGATCTTTATGAGCTTAAAAATAAGTGTTGTTGTTATCGCTGTTACTATTTCTAACCAATACATTTTGTTCTATGAAACTGTTTAGATTGGGACAGACGGTGTATTGTTAAGTCACTGTAAACTGTTGTGAAGTCCGAAATTATAATAATGTTAACGATTAAAAAAAAACCAGTACCTTCTACGGCGATTTTTTTGTACAGTTGACTTGAAATAGCTACATTTACTTGCTGATAGTGTAATTTTTTAAAGTATATCAGCTTTCATCTTCTTCAGGTTTTACTTATTGTAATGCTGATTGAAAATGCAAACAGTTACTTTATATTACTGGATTTTTTTGTGATGTAAGTTTACTTGTATAGGAATGTACATGTATATTAGAGGTCAATGTACATTCCATAGTGTGTTACAACAAGTAGATTGCAAATTGTTGAGCCATTCATATTTTTTTGTAATGTCGCGTTTTGGGATAAATAGAGTGGCACTATGCAGTCTCCACACGAGGCGCACCATTTTTATGAACTGTACCAATTTCCGGTTACTTGGAATTTTCATTTCAGTTTTATGGTGCTCACACGCTATCTGCAGTAACTGATGTCTCTTTCTCACTTAAGCAATACAGTATACTCACAGTGAACGCATCCGAGGAAGTGACTTATGGTCTCGTAAAGTTTAGTAGTATCTATACCAGACGTCCATCATATAAACGATCGAGGAAAGAATCTAATCTGGGAAGGGAAGCATTTTTTCTATTTTTGATGATGTCGTCGGACTAAATATAAAATCCTTGAAGCCTTTTCAACACTCTAATTTCGCCAAAAGTATCGTCTTTTTAAGACTCTTCCCAGACAAGGCGCACGCTAAGCTTTCAACTTCAACTCTAGTTGAAAAGGAAAGGAAAGGAAAGGAACTTTATTTAGGTGTCTAGTTGTTCTAGCGCTGGAGCACTAGTTAGGGACACTGTAAACTGAAATCAACAATTAACGCAAATTAAGTCAAATGTTGGTTTTTGAGGAGAGGAGAAAACCGGAGTACCTGGAGAAAAACCTCTAGGTGCAGAGTAGAGAACCAACAAACTCAAGTCACATATGACGCCGAGTCGGAATCGAACCCTGGCCACATTAGTGGGAGGCGAGTGCTCTCAGCACTGCGGCATCAATGAAGGCGTGTGTGCCTTCACATTCATTCTTTTTATTGTGAATTATAGAAGGAGTGCATCGATGTAAAGTTCCGGTACGTTCCTTCAGCGATGAGATCCAATAGGGAAGATATCGTTGACGTCACCTGTTTTCATTAATGAGCCAACCAGAGCCTCATTGGCTGTTGAAACAAAGGATCTTTTTTTCCTGTTGTTGGCACATTTGAATAACAAAAGGAATGTTTGTAAACAGATATCTTCCCTATTAGTTAACGGCTTCAGCTCACTTCTTTAACGACCAAACTCGTGATGAAGCGAAGCGTTAAGGGACTCGTTTCGCCCACTACAGACTACAGACACTACAGACGTCCAATTCTCTTGAATACTGTTGTTTGTTTGTCCCTTTGATCTAATAGGCCATTTCCGAGTTCATGTCTGCCTCCTCTTCAAAGCGAGTCTAAGTGCGAAGTTCTTGTTATGGTGGTTAGTTCTACTTTCCATATGAATGAAAACTAATTTTCATAAGAAAGACTTCGCACTTAGACTTGCTTTGAAGAGGAGGCAGACACGAACTCGGAAATGGCCTATTCCTCATTCAAAAATCCTGCTAAGGGAAAGCACGCATTTTGATTTGGCGAACATCATCTATAATGTACAGAATAAATGTAGCAACAAACCACCCGAACCTGCTAAATAATCAAGTTCCTCAATCGTATCCAAACAATTTTTGCTAGAACGTGAGAGTATATGCGGAAGGATCTTACATATTAATTTGGGTAAAATATTTGAGTTGACTTCTGGAACCGGCATACATACGGAAAAGAATATCTTAAAAACAACGGCGTAGCTGAATACGCGCAGTATTCCATTTCGTGGTTCTTGTCAGCTCATTGTTTTAGGAGAATTTGAAATTGGATTATGTTTCACACAGCAACCGTCAATTTTCTGCTGACAGTTCTGCCGCTCGTTGGGACAGAGTGTAGGCTACTTGTAGCCTTTTGTTAGAATCAAATAAGGAACCGGGCTGGTGCAAATAGGGGGTGGGTCACAAACAACAGGGAGCCAGATAAATTTATGAAAGTTTTTAATTCTATCAGATGAAAATATATGTGAATGAACTTATCACAATACAAGTTGGTAAAAAAATACCTAATTAAAATACCTCAATTCTGCTGAAATTCTACTATTGAACACGTTGTAACTGAGTATAATACAACTGATGTTTTATAGTCACAATTCTGTAATAGCCCACTTCGGAAAATACCATAATAATCTTTGTTTGTCCCCCCAAATTTTGAATAAGCATTGTTTCCAGTTTCTCTTGGGACTTAAAATGGTCCCAAGAGAAAACAAAAACAATGCCTATTGAAAAATTGGCATTTTCCAAAGTGTCCTATTGTAATTCGGGAGCAATTACAGAATCCAGAGCCACTTAACGATTTTTTTGCTCGCGCTGGTGATGCGATTTTTTCAAATTTTGTCGCGTCGCCAGTGCGCGATGAAAATCACACGTGTAGCCACCATTGAACCGGCGACGCGACAGGTGAAAAAATTGCAAGAAAAAAGAGTTGAAGCTTTCGCAGCAAAATCCCAGAGATAGTCGCCCGTGTAACCACCCTGCAAATTTTTGCCCGCGCTTGGGCCGCGACTGAAGAGTATTTAGCCTATTTAGCCAAGAAAATAAAAGGAGGAATGTTTGTTTATAGTGCCCAGGTCTCTTGAAGTATGCGGTTCGCGCGGCCTTAAATTTGTCGCCAAAATTTGAGACAAGTGTAGCCAGAGAACGCATGTTTTATGAGTCAAATGAGTCAATGAGTCATGAGTCATGAGTCAATGAGACTCACAGTCAATATAGCAATAATTTGTTGATTAAGCCTAAGCCCTCGTTTCAGTGATTAAGCCTAAGCACTCTCTGGAATTTTAGCTTTCATTTTATGGTTTAATTAACTGCACTAACTAGTTGACTCATTGACTCATGACTCATTGACTCATTGACTCATAAATACTTGACACTCAAGTGGTTAAGTCATCGTTAAGGATCCCACAAAGAGTAAGGGATGGAGTCCCCGGTGGCCGGCTTGGTGTGATGTCTCTAAAAAGGCTTAAAGCCCCATTTACACGAGCAATTTTTCCTTGACAAGTTTGCCTTGACAAGGAAAAATTGCTCGTGTTGATGGGGAATAGTGGACAAATTTTCCTTGTCAAAGAAAATCTGGCGTGCTAGCTTTTCCTTGGCAAGGAAAAATTGTCAAGTCAGAAATTTGCTCGTGTCGGACGGACAACAAGGAAAATGTGACAAGGATATTATTGATTTTTAGGTTCGTTTACTTGTCAAGGGAAACTTGCTGATCGTCTACATGAACAAGTAAACTTGTCAAGGAAAAGTTGCTCGTGTAAATGGGGCTTAAAACGTATAAGGCCACCAAAGCAGAAACGCAGGAACAGCCATAAGTCAACTGAAAGAATTCGTCGAGTGCTGCAACATGTGTTTGCCACCGCGGTCCGCAGTCACATAGTGAAATAAGTAGACTTAGAAAATTGAGATAAGAGCTCAGTTGTCACGGTGCTTGCAGGTGTGCAAGCATTTAGCGGGGTGCGGGTGAGGTCAGGTGAGGTCGAAAAAAAAACCACAGCACACCTAATTTTGCACCAGTCCCCACGCGTTAAATAATGACCTGTCCCCAAGGTCATCAAGGAGATTGCTAAAATGGAGGCAAATCAGCAACAACAAGCTGTCATCAAACAACAACCAGGTAGCTCACATTTCCGTTCTATTAAGGTCTATGTGGTTTTCCAGGGAAAACTAGGGTCACTGTTAAATGCTGTTTGTTTGTTTGTTTGGGTTTGTTTGATTTAAGGGTCATCAATAATCCGTTTTCACATGTCATTTTTCCACATCAAGAGGTGTAAATTTAAATCTAACTGAAAGCTTCAGGACCAGGTGAATAATCTAACTGCATTTTTGTTTTTATGGTCTCATTCGCTCAGAAGCCCATTAATTAACCTTTTCCAGCAATTTCCGGTAAAGTCAACACATTGAACAGCTGAACTGCGGAGAGAGACCACAAAAGTTGTCACGAAAAAATGTGACATTTGAGTAAATTCCAATCACAAATTGGAATTAAGAACTATGTCATTGGATATTCGATTTAATTTAACCTAACTTCCAATTACAATGGAAAAAAATGGATTGTAAAGCGATGTACGTTTCTTTAGGAATGATTCAGGAATGATTGAAAATAATGCAGGCAATTCCTTCGAAGAGTTACGCAACAATGAACATCATAAATCTTTAGCAAACTGCTTTTTGGAAAACTAAGAAGTTAGTGAAATTCCGGGAATTTTCATTTTGCAAACTTAATAAAATAGTCTTGCTGTGCATTAGTGGAGACATTTTTTGACTGAGTTTACTCTATCTAACGCCAGATGATTTTACTCGTCAATGGTGGACGTCCTATGGCGTTTCCAGTGTGAATGGGTTAAGGTTCTTTAGTTGAAGTTGAAGTGTGTGGGATTTTAATGTATTGCATGAAGAACTGTGTAGTGAAATTTCTGAGATGAAAAGTATCACAGTTGTGGCAAAGAAAAGTTGTCTATCTGAGGTGTTGAAAAAAATATGTATAAACTTTACACAGGTGTTCCTGGACAAATAAACTGGATGCCAGTACCTCAGGCACCTTTAGGGTGTCCCCCTGGTCTGGAGTATTTAACTGCCATTGATCAAGTGGTCATACAACAACAAATTGAGCTTCTGGAAGGTAAAAATTGCTGGCCGTTGGGAAGGCGGTTAGCTTTGCTCTCTAAGTCTTTACTGATTATGTTATCCTCACAGAGTTTTAAAATAAGAAAATGATGGGTGATGTTTGTAAGTACATGCAAAAATTGAATAACTATTTAAGAGAAAAACCTATTGAGCTGAACATTTGATTCATTTTTTTCTCTTAATTGCATTTCAACATAGCTTTTACTGGTTTTGAAACCAACAACAAATTCAAGGTGTGCAATTCCATGGGCCAACAAGTGTACTTTGCTGCTGAAGGTGTGTATTGATGGCAAGTACTGGTAACATTTTTAAGGGCAACAATAATTATTATTTAATTGGTTGATTTTATTTTCTTCTTTAGGTTACTAAGTATAGTGAATCTTTGTAGTTTTCCATTGCTTTGAGACTTCAATGTCGGTGCAACATCATCAGTTTTTGATAAAGGAACTTGGTGAAGTTCAATGATGAATTTGAATGAACATATTGAACATATTGACTATATTTGTTGGAAAATTAGCAAAAATCCAAATATTATGATAAAGTTAAAGCATTTTTTAAGTAAGCCATATCCCTCATTAACATAATTATAGTATTCTCTTATTTGTCCATATCTTATCTACGGCTGTATTCTTTGGGGTAATAATTATGACGCCCCTCTTTCCCCAGTAGTTAAAATTAATTACAAAATACATGTACAGTGTGTAAGACCCTTAAAATTATTGATGATGTTCCTTTAATGGAAAGTTCTCATTACTCCACATTATGCATCCTTACGTTTACTAAAATTCCCTGATATTGTCAAACTTAAGACTTGCCTGCTTTTTATTGATTATAAGTTTCCTACTTTCACCCTGACTCCAGTGTCTGAGCAAGATATAGATATCATACTCTAAGTGCTTCTTCTGATCTAGTTGTAATAGAATTGGTCAGAACTAATTTAAGGAGATTTTGCTTATCTGTTATTGGCACTGGATACTTTTGGAATGACATGCCATTGGAAATTCCCTACAAGCCATCTAAAAATTTGTTCAAAAAGCACTCAAACATTACTATGTTGCTCAGTATTAATAAATTACCATTTGTAAATATTTGTTATAGTGAGTTTTTAATAATATTAGCTTTTTAGAACTTGCGTAAAAATGATTAATATTGCCGAAGGGGCACAATGTTAGTTTACTAGATGTGCCCCTCCCCTTTCCATGTAATTTGACATCATGAACTTAATTATGTTTTGTACTCTGTAATCTCTGTATCTGTATGGCATTTACCCTCAAAACTTGTATATAAGCCGCATCTTTTTGCCGAAATATTGGGCTCAAAATTGTGGCTGTGGCTTATATACGAAACCATTGCTTTCAGAGGGAATAAACTGGCTAGTATGGGGTCACAAATAACACTAAAAACCTTCAGTAAATAGAGATTAAACTTATTCTTTGACGGATCACTTCGACACTGATCTCTCCGACACTGATCTCTCCACCACTTGCAAGGAAATACCATGCTATTCGGAAGAACTTGAGGCATTAAATGGCCGACTGTTTTGTTGCCCTTCATTACTTGCTTGGCAAATTGTTCATAGGGTTGTTAAACTCTTGTTTAGCGACATGTTTTTTTCCGATTGATAGCTTCCAGGCATCTTAAAAACAGGACATACATGCCAGCAGATGTTCTTGTTGTTTTCAGCGTTGCTCTGTCCAGACTTCCTTCTGTAAATGACGGTGGGGTTACTTAAAGCAAAGGTTTTTGTATCGTTGCCCGCGCCTTAATTTTGCTCACATTTCATTGTTTTTATTTCAACTTTGGGCTTTAACAATGAAGACAAGTGTTGTCAGACCCCAATAATTATGGAAATAAAATTATTAAAGAGACGCTTTTAAAATGTATTTTAAGAGTTGAATTAACTTCTTAAGGTCCCTGCAAATTTCTACAAATTTATCATGAACAGAGTGCTTTGCCAGAGTGCTTTTTTCAAGTTTTTATTTTCGTCTCAAAATCATGCTTGAAGTTTGGGGGTGCAGTTAATCTATGAGTGCTGCTTGTACACGAGTTTTTAAGGTGTACCTGTATTTATAATTGTATTTGTGGATTGGAGGAATTTAAATATAAAAAAAATAAAATTAAAAAATAAAAGAAATTAATCAAAGGTGGTGTAGTGATCTTTTGACCATACTGCTCTTTGCATGTGGTTAACCCCAACCAACATTAAGCATTACAGCCTACAAATATCTAGATTGAAAGGAAGAGTAGAATGTGCTTGTACACTTTGAATATTGATCTGGCATGGTGGTGAAAGAGGAAAATCATTTTGGTATCTCAGTGGATATCAGGTGGAGCAACCACATAACCTCCATAAAATCAAACTAAAGTGCCATCTTAAACAGGAAATGCCTGCGATACTTGTTGCTTTTATAATCTAGTTTTGAATGTTTAAATGTCTCAGTTTTTGTGTGGTGTCAGGGCTCCATTTAAACTAGCTCTCCTAAATTGGATTCCTCTGGATAAATATTGAATTAAACTAACCGTAATAAATAAGAAATAAATAAATTTTGTGAGGGCTAACAAAAGGTTGGGTTTCATTGGGATTGCTGAATGTTGAGACTTCTATATTGTTGTGTACTCCCAGGCCATATCAGTTGGTATGATAGACCGCCTGTCACCTCACTGTGACAACAAGACTAAAGAACTTATTATCAGTTACAGTCGTTCTCCTCCACATTTCCAAGTGGCTATTACTGACGACTTTCATATCAACAGCACTACAAGTGACAAGCTATTCAGGGTGATAATTAATAACAACATGGAATGATATTTCCCACATTGTAGTTCAGTTAAAGCGCGCATGCATACCCACGAAAGATCTTGTGGCATACTTCTGCACATTCATTTGATCATTGCTGGACTATGCATGTCCCGTTTTTCATTATTCTTTGCCAAAGTATTTACAAGCAGACCAAGAAAGGGTCCAACTTGCATATTTCCTGGTATTTCTTATGAGGAGGCTCTTGGTAGAGCAGGAATAGTTTCCTTTTGTGTTCAACAGAATGTAATCACAAAACAGCTTTTTGATTCTATATGTAAGAATGAGAATAAGAAACTGCATAATTTGCTGTTGAGTCAACCATACATTTTGAGAAGACATAGGAAGTTCGCAGTTTGGTTTGTTCGAACCAAGAGATTTGAAGAGATTTGAATAATTCAAATTTTTTTTTTATTTTGATATAACCTAGAATTTGTTTAGAAGTAATTGTAATATTTTTGTGGGAGGAGCGGTGGCTTCATGGTTAGAGTGCTCGACTCCGGATTGAGTGGTCCGGGTTCGGGTCCTGGCTGGGGACATTGTGTTGTGTTCTTGGGCAAGACACTTTACTCTCATGGTGCCTCTCTCCACCCAGGTGTATAAATAGGTACTGGCAAAATGCTGGGGGTAACCCTGCAATGGACTAGCATCCCATCCAGGGGGAGTCGAAATACTCCTAGTCACTTTGTGCTAATGAAACCGGGGATAAGTGCTGGCCTGATGGGCCTTCTGGCTCGTAAGCAGAGACTTTACTTTTACTTTACTTTAATTGTAATATTTTAAATTATTTTGTAAGAGTTACACAATTCTGTAATTTTTAACTGCAATGAAACTTTGTTGTAGTTTGTTTGTTTGTTATTGGTCCCTTCTTTTTTTGTTATGAACCTCTTGTTTGGACTCTACACTCCAACTTTTGGGATCTACTTTGCTTTGAAAAATGTCAAAGTTTATGTAGTATACTTGTACCGTATGTTTTGTCAAGTTTATGTACAAGTCTCAAAATCTTAGCTACAGGGATCGTTTCATTTGCCCCAGTATTATTTTTACGTTTAAATTACTGGCTTCAGTATTTTGATTTTATATTTGTTCTTTAAGTCTGGCCTGGTTAAGCTTAATATTAAAACTATATGTATCTTCCTGTCTGTTCTAGTAGATCTCATTGTGGTACCATGAGAAGTATTTCTTAACTGACTTAAATTTTAGAACAAATTGATTAAGTGATTTTTCTTCAACCTATGGTATGCTATACCAAAAAAATTTGTAGCATAGAGCTAACTTTAAATCTTCTATGTTTGTGTTGAGTTTGCATTTCAGGACTCATTAATCAGTTGTGAATTTTTAGACACTGACTGTTGTACTCGTCAATTTTGTGGTCCTGGTCGTCCATTTGAGATGAGAGTCTTTGACAATTATCAAAGGGAAGTGATTCATCTATCACGACCATTGCGCTGCCAGTGTTGCTGTTGCCCTTGTTGTCTTCAGGAAATTGAAGTGCAGTCACCTCCAGGAACACTTATTGGTTATGTGGAGCAAAAGTGAGCCCTTAAATCAAAGTTTTGTTGCTATTGTTTGGAAGAGGGAGGAAAGTGAGTCTAATCCTGAGTTCTTAATTTAAGGTTACGGTAGACCTTCACAGGCAAAAGTTTTGCATTTTTTTTAATCTCATTGTAATCAATACTACTTTTATTCCAGAATGTTTTAAAAACAAAACGCGAGTTATGAACGGAAACATATTTTTGATGGGTGTCTTAACGCAAAGGTATTTGGTCACGTTTTCCGCGGGAACTGAATTAACCCTGGTCTTGAATTAACCAGTATCAAAAATAGCATAATACTCTTTGTTTGTCACTCCAAAATGTCGCATGAGCGTTGTGTCAAGTTTCTCTTGGGACCATTGTAAGTCCCAAGAGAAAATAAAAACAATGCTTACGCAAAATTTTGGAGGGACAAACAAAGAGTATTATGGTATTTTTGATACTGGCTAATCTCAAGTCTCGTTTTTTCATCATAAACATGTCGAATTTTTTCACACATTCTCGTTGGTTTACTCCTTGGGAATGACTTTTTAATGGCATAGGATAAAACCTAAAAAGAAGCATGGCCGTAAAAAAAGATGAAAAGTAGAAATAATATCATTTTGCGATTCGTCTGAAGGGACTCTGCAGGACATCTCTTGTGTTCCCATTGGCTCTTGTTCAGATAAAGTGAAAAAGAAAATATATTACCCGGAAAGTGCATTTCATAACCTTTCAATAGATGTATAGTTTTAAAGCTGTTGTGCCTAACAAAGCGTGCTAACACAGTTTCGCAAAGGACACCCGTGAAGGCCGTCTACGTATACCGTAACCTTAAGAGAGGAATGCACACTCCCTACTCACTTTCCACACTCAAATACCAAGTTAACATGCCAACCCAACATGTATGTGTAGATGACAGTATTAAAAAAATGTTTCTGTTGACAAACAGGTGGACTTTGTGGAAAGCCAAGTTTGAAATCCAAGATGCTCAGCGTGTGCACATTATGACCATCAATGGGCCTTGCTGTCCTTGTAGCTGTGGATCAGACGTAGAATTTCCTGTAAGTCTCTAACATGAAGATCAGCATGAAGGGATTTAGATGGGGTTAGGATTGGGGGAGTGCCCTGGATAGAGGCCATAAGGTTGGAGTCTTATTCATTGATTTCTGCAAAGCTTTTGATTGTGTGGACCACATTATCCTTGCTGAGAAACTCAAGGCTGTTGGTTTGGCAGGTGATATGTGGAAATGGATCAATGATTATCTCTCCAACCGTATGCAAGGGACTAGTGTAAATACATGTAAGTCTAGATCTGATAGAAACCCCATTGGAGTTGGGGTCCCTCAGGGGTCCTTGCTGGGACCAAGACTGTTTGCATCTTATGTTAATGACCTCCTTGACTCTATTGCCAGTGGAGAAGTCTATATGTATACAGACGACACCAAAATATATGTGGTAGGGAATACTGTTGATGACATAACAACAGTATTACAGGCTGTCTTAGACCAGGTTAATTCCTGGTGCCTTAGTAACAGATTGATTTTACATGAAGGTAAATCCGAAGCAATGGTCTTAAGTACCACCCCCTTCTTAGGTCCCTTGAAACATCTGAAGTGGGGTGAGGACACCATTCTGTATGTGTTTTCCACCAATTGCCTTGGGGTTACAATCGATGACAAACTCTCATGGTCTCAACATATTGCATTGGCTCAATCTGCATTGAATGCCATAGTCAAAATGTTGAGACGTATAAATTTTCTATCTACATCTATCTTGGAGACATTTTACTATAAGATAGTAATTCCAAGTGTTCTATATGGAATTGTGATCTGGGGGTCTGGACTCAAGCTTAAAGATCTAGAAATGATTCACATCAGAGCTGCTAGGCTAATTCACAAGCTACCAAATAGTTTTAAGGATAGTGACATACTTTCTAAGGTTGGCTGGATGCCTCTAGAGTATTTTTATAAGTTCCGCATCTTAACTATTACATATAATGCTTATTATAATTTAGGGTTACAGGAAATTAATGCTTTGGTAACCAAAAACTCTAACAGTTATAACCTAAGGAAATCCTTGAATGTTGTACTCAGTAGGCCCAAAACCGAATTGGGTCGTAGGTCTTTTGTTCACAGATCTGCCATAGCATGGAATGCACTACCAGATAATCTTAAAGATTCTCCAAGTTCATCTCCTTTAAACATAACTTAAAACAATCCAAGCAAATTATCGTGAATATTAATTTCGGGAAGGGAGGTAATGTTATACATAACTTCAAAAACTCATTAATAATTCATGAAGGAAATACAAAAGAAATTAATGTTTAATGAGTGTCTTTATATCTGATAAAAACACGGTTGAATTTTACGTCCAATTTTTTTGGCCAAAATAACTTAAACTCTAAATATTACTGCGAGAATGGATAGATGTACAGTAAAGCTTTTGAAGCCGTTCAATAAATTCGCAATTCATGTTTTATCAAGTCCTAAAACACTCGGCTGCGCCTCGTGTTTTAAACTTGATAAAACACTCCGGCTCATTTATTAAACATTACATGAAACCAGATTTTCATTATTACTAAAAATTCTTATTGGTTTACTTAATTTATTTAATTTATAAATTGTATCATATTTGTATTTTATTTAATTTTAGATTTAATTAGTTTAGGCAGGTCCACATCAGCAGTAAAGTTGCGAAAAATTTTAACCTATGTTATCAAATAAAGTTATGTAGGTATGTATGTATGGTTCGACGTTCTTTCATACAGTATGATTTATAAGATTTGGACATTTACCTCTTTCAGAGTTAATAATTTTGTTGTCCTAGCATGATACCAATCTTTCCACACAGTATGCTACATTGTACTAGTTACCTAACCTAGTAATATCAACTGAGGTCACACGATCTTCTGATTTGTAGTGTTAGGTCTCATGCATAAAAATCGTACTGTAAATTTAAGGAGACCAGCGATTGGTTATTTTCAACTAAGAAGGGTTTATGTTCTTGAAAGAATGACACACTTCTTAATCAGACACCAGGATGCCAAAATAAATTTAGTCACCTTATTTCATGAAGTTTTCGTGACACTTTAATTTCGCGATTTTTTTTGAATATCGAAATTAAAGTGACGCGAATAATAAGTGTCGCGAACAAAACATGACGCGAAAATTAATGGTATAAATATACGTCAATAGCTAATAATGAAGAAAGGACGAGTTTATTAACATTAAAAAGTTGACAAAATCACGTTTTTATCTATTCTGAGGCAATTGCAACTCTTTATACCAAGACATTTACAATCGAGGATAGAGGCGAAATCATTCGAGTCTTGATGTATTCTTCATTTCTTGGTTTTTACCTCAGTGATTCATGATTTTTAAAAGCGATTTTGCACATTCCCTGGATAGGAAGTAATTAATTCATGCTTTCCTCAGTGTCGTTGTCAGTCATCATTCCCGAGGTTTTAAAACAAAGATTCGTGATTCTTAAAAGATTTTAAAATATGATTCACGATTTCGCTTCCATTCCGAAATTTACGCAAACGACTCTGGAGATCATGGTCAATTGATTAACTAACAAGTGTAAAATTCTTGAGGAAATGGTTAGAACATATAGACCCGTCGCTGTATCTCTTGTTGTAAATTTTGACGTTATTGTAAATGAAGTTGTTCTTTTTGCTTTATGGATAAGTTAAATTCCTTTAAATAGCGCCTTACGTACTAAAGATCGCGAAATTAGAGTGATTCATAGTACAAGAATTTCGCAAAATCGCGAAATTTAAGTGTCGCGAAATACGCGCATCGCAAAATCGCGAAATTAACGTGTCGCGAAAATTTCATGTAATAAGGTACTAAAACAAGTTTGTTGCACTGAATGGGAGCCTTTCATTTGTGTTCACACTTTGGAAGTAACATGCAATGAAACTCACTTGTAGCATTAAACATCCCCTCCCCCAGAACATTGTTTTGGTGCAAAAATAAAATCACTTTATTTATCCACAGTATTCTCATCGGTTACATTGGGTACTAATAAAAATACTAGTTATAAAAATTCGTAATATAAGCTAACTAAAACTACAATAGATTAAGTAATCTGCTTTACATGAGAGCCGTGTTTAACTAAGCAGTTACATTAAGAGAAGCCGCTGCAGCCAGTATGAAAAGATGCAAGAGATCCGGCCCGCCGCAAGTGAGTTAGTAAACTGTTCTATAACACCGCACCACTATATCTGAGACTCTTCTTCAGAAAGTTGGTGCGGGAAGGGGGACAGCAAGTTTATTTTCAGTGTTGTGAAAAGAATAGACAGTAATGCTACGCTCGACAAATCTAGATCGAAGATAATCAGGAGCGAGCCCATTTAGAGATTTATACCCCATGCAAGCTTTTTGTATCCGGTGCTGTGATTCAAGCTTTCTCCAATTCAACATTTGAAAAAGGTATTCAGTAGTGGTGTCAAAGGCGGCGGAGGTCAGGACTCTAGCAGCACGGTTTTCGTAACTGTTGAAGTTTATTGGCAAGAGTCTTTTTATTACAGTTACCCCAGACAACGTTACAGTAATCGAAATGAGGTTTCACCAGAGAATTGTAAATGAATTGCAGCGATCTGTGAGGAAGAAAAGGTTGAATTCGCTTCAGGTCCCTAATACCAGAAGCAATCTTTAAGCTTAGATAGATTTTCGATGTCGACATTCCAAGTCCGATTTTCGTCGATATAAACACCAAGATATTTGGTGCTGGGCACCTGGCTTATCTGGGTTCGGTCAATGTTTAGAGTGGGGTGGGGAAACGATCTCAGTCTTTGCCGAGAACCAAATAACATAAATTCAGTTTTAAATTTATTTACTGTAATCTTATTAGATTGTTGTGTTTAAATATTAATATTATGCTATTTACATGTTACTCAGGTCAGCTCGGCTGATGGAAGCAGTCAAATTGGAATGGTATCCAAGCACTGGACAGGATTTGTACGAGAAATGTTTACAGATGCTGAAAACTTTGGGATTACTTGTAAGCAGTTTTGAAGTAAAACAATTCATGGGTGTTGGAAAGGCCTTTAAAAAATAATATAGGAAAAATTCTTTTTCTGAAACACCATCTCTTGTACCGGAGAAATTGAAATTTTTGTTTGGGCTTGGAGGTATGCAGCTGGGACCCACGCTTAAGTGGGACTCGAGCCTACGGAGATTCAAATGCGATTTCCGTTTTTGCAGGGCAACAAAAGACCAAATTCGATAATTGAAACGTAAATCCGTAAACTACTGTTTTGTTTGTTTGCTTGTTTCTTGAGATCCTTGATATACGGGTAATATAACATGACAAGGCCGGTTAGAAGTGCCATAAGCTACATGTAGTAACCTTTAAAGAGGAAATGACTTAAAGTAAAGGCCAACCTGTGGCTTCGTGGTGGCTCTCTAGAATTCCTGACTCATTAAAAAATATTTGATTAATTTACATTTTTTTGTTGTTGTTACTATGGATACCCGAATTGACGTTGTTCTTGTCGCTATTTTTACTGATATGTTTGTTTTCAAACCAGTCCCTTTAGATTTGGATGTCAAGTTCAAAGCCATTCTAATGGGCGCCTGTTTTCTCATTGTAAGTATTGTCCTGTCACTTTAAAGGTATTGGTGACTTAAATATTGCACTATCTCTTTATCCTAGCGGGGCAGTGTGACGGTATGTTAGCATAACTCGAAGATTAAAAATCGTCCTTCTATTAAATGACACCGAAAAATAATGCTTCAGTTTCAATGCTAGTGGCAACACATTTGGTTTAATTGTTTTTTTTGTAGCAAGAGGCGTGAGACTAAAGATGAAGAGGATGGAAAAGAATTAGCAACTTGAAAAACCAGCTGAATTTTTTTTTCAAAATTGTGTGCTGCTTTTTTCAAAAAGTCGACAAAAGGCGAATCAAATTACTATAGGTATCTTGTCCTGCAAAAATTCAGTTTTCTAACCTCAATCCCCCTCTTGTAGGGGCAGTGTCCCAGACGTTGTACCGTTTTTAGGTCAAAATTGCGGACAATTCGTAAATTGGACTTTCTCCAAATATTTCTGGCACCCCGTAAAGACCACGAAGAAGTTGTAGACCGAATGCAAAAATGGCCGAAAATCAATTCATCTTTTACCTTTCTGCAACCCTAACCTTTAGCTTTAAAACGAGATTAGGCGGGCTAATTTGCACAAAGATAAAATAATTATTTATTGTGGGCCATTTAAGTTTAGATAGCCTTAAGTCCCCTGTGGGATAGATAGGCGACGACTGTAAACTTGTGTATAACCGTGTTCTCGCTTTTGTGAAATTGTACTGATGATATTGAATATCTCCTGTCTTTTTCAGGATTATATGTTCTTTGAACATTCCAACTGATAACCTGGCGTTGTTATGAGCTGAAATGGAGTTGACTCGGCCTTACTGGAGCAGTGACCTGATGGTTTTAATATACAAACATAATCCAAGTATATAACAATATAATAATCTCAGCATCCATAGGTAGTCAGGTAGTACAACATCTTCAGGCGACTTCAGGATTGGATTGCTTGTGTATTCTCGAACGTTGGGGATTTTGTTACTCATATTTCATTCTTAGTTTCTTTCGTAGACACGAGTGGTCCACGTGCTCTTAAATTCAACACAAAAGAGCAAAGAGGTCTGTGACGTTCTTTAAACATCAAAGAAAGTACGATTTTCCCTTTAATAGAGGTTTTGCACGGCAGCCATGTTGCATGACAGGAACAATGGATTCTTTCTCCTATTGGAACAACTGTTTTTTCTAATGCAAAACGTTTTCATTGTCCCTGCCGTGCAACAAGGCTGCCGTGCAACA
Source organism: Montipora foliosa (assembly GCF_036669935.1). Classification (NCBI taxonomy): domain Eukaryota; kingdom Metazoa; phylum Cnidaria; class Anthozoa; order Scleractinia; family Acroporidae; genus Montipora; species Montipora foliosa. Next base: position 11,424,642 of record NC_090882.1, on the reverse strand, counting down.
AGGCTGCCGTGCAAAACCTCTATAGGTGGCTTTCACGTTATGTCATCGCCGCCATGTTGGTTGTCGAAACAGAAGATGTCTCATTGGCTCGGGCCACTCCTTTTGTTCGTCCACCAGCAATTTTGCATTACATCATTGTTATCTGTGTCTCTAGGGATTGGTTTCAAACTACCTACATGACTTTCGTATGTAGCCATCAGTGCAACATGACTTGGCGACTGTTGACTTAACACGACGTCGTTTGTTAGGGTATGTTATGTTTGTTCATGCGTCGTGCGTCAAGTCACGGTAAAAGCTAGCAGCATGCGAAAGTCGTGAGCAACGTCGACGAGTACAAGAACGCCACAGAACTCTAGGTTTAATAAAACAAAAACAGCTCTGCGCGCTTCGTGCATGCATTTTACATTTTGTTACCCGATTTATTTGCCGTCAGGCCATCCCCTTTTTTTTCTCCGTTTCGCGTCGTCCGACCGACCCAAATTTTGGTCATTTTCCAAAAAAAAAAAAAAAAATAGTTAACGACGCAACATTTCCGCCATATTGAGTTTAGGTTCACGTCTTGTTGTTTTCCTGGCTCCACAGCTACGATGCCGGGGTACCAGACCTCCGATTCCGAGAATGCTTATGATTTATTTATTTATTTTTTCAATCCGACCGACCGACTCAATATCAGGAAACGCATTCGACGGTAAACAAAAAAAAAAAAGGGATGGCCTCGACATCCTCAAATCAGTGCCTTAAAATTGCCAAATCTAATGTTTTGTCAACGCTTATTTTTTCACTTTTTTCTTTCATTTCAGTTTTAGAACTTGTGGCACACATTTTTCTTGCAAAACGAGTTGTAGTAATGGGAAATTCTTCGCATTAACGAGAAATTTTAAATCAGTGTTATTCTCGTTCTTGCCGGGGTCCCTCGTTGCTTAATTAAAGCCGCTAATTTGTGCTTCTTTTTTATAGTCATTAGAGAGTGACAATCTGTTTAGCAGTATCCACGGCGAACATGATTTGCAATATTTAGGGAAGTTCAATTCTATCTTACGTTATTTCTTAGGGCCTAGGGATTATTAGGGCTTATTACACAGGACTGTAGTTTCAATCCAAGACCTGATGAAGTCTAATGGAAAATTCTTTTGGTGTGTGAGAGTGAAATGTGATATTCGAAATGTAACTTTTCAACTTATTTATAGGCGTCTCTTATTTATGGGGCAAGAACACTTGAAGTTATTAAACAAATGTACTTTTTTCCCAGCGTATTGAACCGCGGTCATCATTATATATTTGTAGAACATAAAAATAGGATTACTGTTGGCTGCTAATGAAGAAAAATGAAGATTTACAGTTACACTTTACGGAATTTGGCTATTTTTAATCCTATATTTGGTGAAAACAAACCGATCGAAATTTATTTCAAGCTTTTGCATAAAATACTTGTTTACCGTGGCCAGTAAGGACAAAACGGAATCACACATCGAGGCCGTACCCCTGAAAAGGTTGCATACCAGGTTAGGAAGCCTATACGGACAGTGGATACGCGGATACGCAGTCGCTTTCCAAGTTCCCCTTTTCCTCTCTGAAGCGTCAAAGAAAAGGTTCTTTTTTTTATGAGAGAAAGAGATTGATGTAAGGGTTTTTCTCGCTCTTACCCTAGAGTTGACAGCGCAGAACAATGGGCCCAGAATTCAATCCCAGTTAGAGTAATGTTCTAAGAATAAAAAGAAAGGAAAAATTCGATAAAATTCACGGACGTCTTACTGGGAAATTGCTTCTTTCGGTAGTATTATTTGTTTTGAGATTTGACGATAAACCCTAAGCCTAGTTTTACTAAGTAAAAAAATAAAAACCCGAAAGCTCTTTTTACAAGAGTGGAACGTAAGGTCCGGTTCAAAAGTCGAACTTTCCATGTGCCGAATCTAATGCGCTCATTTACATTAGATTTGGCACATGAAAAGTTCGACATTTGAATGGGATCTAAGACCTTCCAATTACCAACGTTGTGGGACAAACTATGGCAAATCGCGTACGTTATCTTCAAAAATTAAATAACTAGACAAGCGGATCGTGCGGGCTACCGATAGAAAGGCTTATTCGGAAAACGTTGCCCGCGATTTGCCAATTACTGGTTTTTCCGGCGCATTTTCGCTTCATTTTCGCAAAATACGTATCACACAATTCTTTGTTTTCACGTGACGTCATCAAAACCCCTTTTGAGATTTTAGTTTAGTTAGTTATTAGAACAGCTGAAGACTTGTCTTTTCACATATTTTCAGTTTGATAGGGTTTTTCGTCTTGTGATAAAGCAAGGTTGAATTTCTAAGGTTTTGCGTGACACGATATAAAAATTGCGGTCGAGAATGCTATCACGTAGGTTAGAAAAGTGACTTATCCGCTGAGATTTTGCATTCTGAACAGTCCTTGTACGAGAAAAAGGTTGTATGAGAATAAGTACTCACATAGATGTTTATGAGCCCTCAGAAGACCACCACTGGATTTTTTATAGCAAAACTCGATGACATATGTTTTTGTCAGCTTCCGGCCGCCATATTTGTGCCCGGCGGGTCTAAAACACAGGTCATATTCCACAGGTCACTCGCTGAAGGTCATTGTTTTATGTTTTGGAAAGTAACCAAAACCCTCAATTTGGCTAATCCTAGGCCTAAGGTTGGTTTTTAGGCCTAGGGTTACCCAAATTGAGGGTTTTGGGTTACTTTCAGAGGTGAAACTATGACCTGCAACGAGTGACCTGTGTTTCTGACCCGCCGATTTGTGCCCCTGAAAGGGGCACAGACATGGTGTCTCCATACAAAGCCTTATAAATTTGAGTGAAACATTTCTTCGAATATCTCCCGCACGAAACATCGCACAGACCTGAACCTTTGTGAGACTGTTTGAATATTCATCTTCTTTTATCTCGTTGATTCTTGACTTTATTTGTTGAATGGTTTTGATGATGGTGTGACAGTGAAAACCGGCAATTGTTTTCCTTGTATCGATATGTTTCCGTTCAATTAAATTAAATGCTTTTGCATCCGCCCTACTGCGCACGTGATTGACTTAGGGATCAGTTTTCATAATGAACTCTGACCACGAAGTAGGCGAGAACAGCTTGTCTTGCGTTTACGCTATTTTAATCCAGATTTGCGCTGCGTCAGTGACTTATATCAAAAGTCTCTTCGGATCTTGATCAAAGGAAGTTGTTGTGTTTGTTGACCGTCTGGTTTTGCTTGGCTAAACTGCAGAATACCCGGCTACGTATTTACATATGAATGGTATGTATTGTTATGGGATTGTTATATGCTGCGTTCCGGCTTTGGCTTTTTCACCATTTATATATTAATCGTTAGCAGGAGGTTTCTTCTGTATTGTCTCATGGTTCGGACAGTACCTGCAACCTGCGTAGCAAGCGCTGAAAGGGGATAGAAAGACGGAGGCAGATCGTCCTTTCCCGGCCGTTTCAGCGCTTGTTACACACGCACGCTAAGACATTTCCACCCTCTTTCACGGCACAAAAAACGAATTTTGCCAAGTTGAAAAAAACATAATGAGTGAGAACTGAGTTTTAAACGTCGAATTTGAAATTTTCGCCTCGTCTTCTCTAATTCATTTTCCTTTGTTCTGGAGTTCCTTTAAAAGAGTTGTCCTTTTGCCTCGTTTTGCGCCTTTCGACAAGCAGTCCAAAAGGAGGGAATTTGAGTGACGTAAATGTAAACGTTTGCTGCGGTTGATTGTGTGCTTTGTATTCTTACATTGCCTGTTAGGAATACAATTTTGAAGGACCACCCGAAGTTTTGCTTATCATCATCATACTAGAATTTACCGGCGGCAGGAGATTCAGGAGTTAACCGGAATAAATTTTACTTTTTTTTAAGGAAGGAAAATTGGCGCTCCTGTTTTATGACAACGTAATCGAAGCTGTTAATTATCATCGCATAAGCGAGTGACATCAGCCGTCTGTCAAAGATCTTGCAATTTTTCTAATATTATTGTCCTGGTGAAAAGATGTTGTTCATACGTAATGCTGGGATTTAAGTTTAAGCAATTACACTCCTGTTTAATATAAATATTAGTTTAATTTTCTGTTCCGTAGCTGAGACCTACTTCTCAATGTTTTCGTTAACTTGAACTGAAAAGGTTGAAAAGCACATTTTTCCTTGACCTCGGCATGGTAAGCCTACCGAAAGTTACAATTACGCGCACTGACAATTTCTCTAGATCTTCCCATTTTGATTGCTTGTCGTTATGGGTGCATCGTATTTCGCTCGTCCAAAAGTCCCTTTTTTAAAAAGCTTTAGCGACGTTCGTAGCATCTTAGCAAGCGGGAGAGGATTTTT
>NC_090882.1:11382814-11405314 GCF_036669935.1 Montipora foliosa | reverse complement strand
AATCTATGGCGCGCCTTTCCACTCAATATTCAAACAGCTTTATTTTGTAAGGCATGTATTAAATTTCTGTGCCGTAATTTTTGTTTCCTTTCTATATGTTTTTTAATTTGCTTTGATATATTTTGCTTTGATATATTTTGAAATAAAAAAATAATATACGTGCTTAGCACTTACATTGAAATTAATGGATCAAAGCAAACAAAAACATTTAGAAAGGAAAGAAAAATTACGGCACAGAAATTTTATACATGCTTTACAAAATAAAACTGTTTGATTATTGAGTGGAAAGGCGCGCCATACCAATCGAACCAGTTTCTTCACTTATCAAATAGTGAACGAAGATGAAATTATTGGACTTATTAGCCCTGCGTTTTGGTTTTATTTAACTGTGAATACTTGCACAGAGGGTGCTTCCCACTGGGAACCTGTTTCTTGCCGTCGATCGAACCAACAAGTTTGCTAATTCATCAATGCAACCAACGAGTTTAGCGGCTTGTTTAATACAGTTGTAAGTTCAGGGCTTGAAATTAAGGAAAAAATCCAGCCGCAATTTTGCGACAAGATACGAAAATTTAGTCGCAATTTCGCAAAATTTAGTCGCAAAATCGTCGCGCTGCATTGTGTTGTCAGCGGTGTAGCAAGACAAAATATGAACTCACAATACTTGTGTTGAAAGAAACCGCTGAAAATGGCGAATGATATCAAAGGAATAGGATTGTGCACGTAACATCGCAGCGAAATTGCGCTACAATATGCTGTCTTCAGATTGAAAGAAAACTCAAGGCGAGAAACAAAATAATTTTGTCATTTCTTCATTTATTTTAGTAAAAAGATCAGCAAAGTGGCAACTGTTAACCCTTAATTATTGCAAGTTTATATCCTAACCCTTTTGTTTCGAAAGAGCGAAGATGAAAACAAGTTGCAAATTTGCGACTTCTCCAGATATTTTAGTCGCAAAGGGAAAAAATTCAGTCGCAAATGCGACTGTATTGGTCGCAATTTCAAGCCCAGTAAGTTGTGAGACAAATAGTTCAACTGGTCAGCAACAGTTTGTCTAAACTCCAAATTTTAAGCCACTTTCTCACTGTTCGATAATTCACTCAGATAATTTTAAGCGTGGCACTCTATCAAAGATATTACCGTTCATTACCTAGGATCGATACTCTTTTTATCGAGCATTGCTATGTAAGTGTTATGTTTATTGGTTGTAATGTCCATACTGACACTACAAAATCAGTGAGATGCGTTCGAGTCCGTCCCGTTTTGTCATCGACGAGGCATTTGAAAGTAGTTGTAATAAAAGTTTTGGGGAAAATCTGTTTGCGGACAGTAGAATGAACTCGAGACAACGAAACATGGAGGTTACTTACGCCTTTGCGATTTGAATTCGTTGTTAGCGAACTTGCTTACTGATAGAAAACGATAGCTATAGTCAAGTTCTAATAAGGCGCAAAATGTAAACAAAGGTTCTCCTATTCTGTAGATAAGCCAAAATCAGTGCTCTCTTCGCTAATATTAAGAATCAAGGAATGTGCTATTTTTCCTTTCACCCTCTTTTATTGAGAAACACTAACCCGGTACAATTCACAGTATATGTTTGTTTACAATTGCTGATCTCCTTCCTCTTTCGCTAAGTTTGGTTTATTTCACTAATTCAATTCTGCTGTTCTGCTACAATACATTCTTTATAATACCGAGACAATAACAACAGCTTTGATTCGGTTCGGTTGGGTCGGGTGTCTGCAAACCAAAGACCAACGACCCAAGCCAAGAAACGGGCTTCCCAGCATCTAAATTGAGTTGGGCGGCACGGAATTGACTATAAAATAATTTAGTATATACTTAAACAGTGGATAGCGTTGAACGCGCGCTCTGATTTGCTACTGAAACTCCAGATATCCTTCGCGATTCACTTCCGAGCGATTCGCGCGGATTTTGCGCCCGAAAAAGTTGGAATCTTTGCGGGAATAAATGAGTTAAAATCATCTTTTTGTGCTATATTATCTCACTGTTTTAGTGTATACTAAAACAACTATTCACCTCAGTGTCGGTGGCTAGTGGTGGATATTACCGAGCCGAGAGGCGGCGAGGTAAATATCCACCACTAACCACCACCACTTTGGTGAATAGTTGCTAAATATGTTAAGAAGATATAGTCTCTTTTTTTGCAAAACCCAGTTAAATATATGGTAATTTACCACAGATGGACCATCATCTGCTCTTTCATTCCTTTTTTACCGAAAATTGTTTAATTGCAAAGGTAAAAACTGGGTATAATTATCCGTGGTAAGGACCAATGAGTTTTAAGAGAGGCAAGAAGCCAGGGCTAAAAAAAACCCGAAGTGGCACAGAAAAGGTTTCACTTTAGTCCTACTACTATTACCAGAAAATCAAGTTATCTTTTTCTTTGGATTAAAAAACTGTTAGCTAAACACTTAGTGACCCAAGTTTTAAGCCTTGATTTAAAAAAGACACCTGTTTATTTTAACTGGAATTTTCTTATTAATGGTCAGTCAGTACTAACTTTAAAACATTGAGAGAGCTGGATCGAGAAGAAAATGACCTCAAAGACTCCCGACGCTAGTTTAAGGGCCCACAGACGGATTTTTTGCGCGTTGCCAAGGAACTGAAATGTTACTTCCGGTAACTGACGTCATCATATCATGAGCTGACAAGAAAACCCACTCACAATCCAAAGTCACCGCACAAACTGTTGTTTCCATCGAAGATTTTCTTCGCCCTTCCTCGCGCTCGTTCTCAGATCAACTGCGCATGCGTAAACGAACTGACTTCCGGTTTGAGAAAAAAGCTAAATTTCCGGCGGTTTTAAATTGAATTAATTTTTTTTTACATGGCACGTTTCACCCCCAAATATAGAATATAGCTAAGCATTGATTTTTTAAAATCACCTGTTTTGAAAAAGTTATGGGTATTTCAGTTTATGTCTTTAAAAAGAACGTCTTTCATTTTTCAAAATAAAAAGAAAACCATGCTTGGCCGGATGAAAAAACAAATACAAATTATCAAACCATCGATTAAATACCCAAATTGCGTAGCACGGAGACAAATTTAGAGTTTTCTTTTATTGGTCACGTGACCATAGGCGTGGTATGATGACGTCATATCTATGGTCATTGGCTTACAAAAGTTGGAAACTGACCAAAATAATGCCAAATTCTCTCAAATTACTTAACCATTACATCCTTAACAATGCACCCCAAAAAATACGTCAGTGGGCCCTTAAGAATGCAATGCATGTGTACGCGCGTTTTGCATATATAATAAGCAGCATTTACAAGGTGAAATGTTAATGACGTCAGTTTCATCATCATCATCATCGTCATTTTATTTCAATAGTTTAAATTTAACATATTGGAGAAATACACAACCCAAAGCCAATCGAGGCGGGCTGTGTAACTTAAGCCTGGTTTACACTGGACATAAGCATAAGTATTAGCATAACGAAGTTCACACATGTTGCATAAGCATAAGAAAAGTGACATACGCAAACGTAGTTAGCTCCAGAAAAAAAACTCGCTGGAGAATGGGACGAGCAACGTTTCCAAAATAAATTATCCTCCCACTATTACTCCTTCTGCTTCATGGAAAAAGACGACAGCGACAAGGGAGAGAACGAGAAAACAAAACGAAGAAGTTCTGTTGATTAAGGGGTATTTTCCGAAAGAGGAAAGAACAAAGAGACTCGGCAACTGTAACCAGCGGACTGAGAATTTTATTTCTGGTGATTTGTCTCAAAGGCGGGGATCGAATAACTGCGAACCGCCCCAGCAAGTTTCTCGTAAAAAACAGTACGTTTGGACGTCATCTTAAGCTCTATTAACTTGAATATCCGTTGGCATAAAAAACAGCTGACACTTTGGTCTTATGCTTATGTTTAGGTTGTAGCGGGTTTACACAGTTATAAACATGACGTGAGCATATGCACAAGCATGAGCATAAGGAAATGGAAACGATTCCTTTTCCTCATGTTTGTGCTTATGCTTATGTCACTCCCGGTTTACACAGCTTTTGCTTATGCTTATGCTTATGCTTATGCTTATGTCACAGTGTCAACCAGGATTTATGGTTGTAATAATGTCGGAAACTTTTTTGTGCCTGCACATGTGGTTCTAATTCGCAATTTACATGAGCCTGGCTTTTTGATGCTCGAATTTGGACCAAAAATTTTCTTACAGTTGTTTTCCCTATGAAGTTAAGTACCAAAAACGAAATGACGTTTGCTTTGCATTTGTCAATAGGAGGTTTAAAAACACTACCAAACCCTTGACCAACGTAGTCGTTTATTTTGCTTAGCAAGACTGTCTTGCCTGTCACTAAAATGTGAAATTTTTCCCAATTTATGTCATGTTATGTTCTCGCGTCGCAGTATTCATTACTTGATGTGTAATAGCTTAAGAAACGGCCTTCCAGGATACTGCGTAACCTAGCAGACGAAAATAATCAAACTATTTCACACCTCCTTTCAATTTTAGTTCAGATGCCCAATGTAGTTTATAAAAACTTGCGGTTCTACATTGGAACTGAACCGCTGCGTCAAAAAAGCAAGAAACAAATACAACTCACCAAAATCAAAGAGCCTATTCGTTATGTTTATTCCAGTAACAACAGAATTATTGGAATCAAGTTTTTCTGCTCCGTTAAAATGGTTTGCAGTCTTCTAGGGGCTTATTGGAAAGTAAAAATATTGTTTGCAAATAATCATGTCTAACCCTAACCCTAAACCCTGTATTCAAATTTGCCAACAACAAGAAGATAACCCTTTGTTTTGAACAATCAACAATCAATCAACCTCTGGTTTGACGTTAATGACAAGATTACGTGATGATAAACATCATTATTTTTTGTGAGTAAATGCGTGTCCCTCGTAAAAGTGCTTTCAATAAATAGTTGCAACAAAAGGCAGCATTTCTTGAAGCCTTAATTTCTGCCGTTGTTTTTGTCGGGTCGAGACTTGTGCACGAGCTTTTTTATCTGTTAGTTCAATCCTTTTTGACATTTTTTATGTCAAATGTAACACCACTTTTTGCAAGCTACCTTTGAGGCTGGTTCGTCGGAATAAAAATGCCTCTTAATTCTTAATCAATAGACTTAATTTTCGTACACGCCTACTTGCTTGCTGTCACCATCAACACTGTTATGCATGACGAACCAATACACCTTATTCCAAAATGGCCGTCATTTAAATATTCTTTTTTTTTTATTCAAATTAGCCCTTGATGCCTCGTTCTTGAGCTGAAAATTCAAAAGAATATTTTGCCTTGAACGAGGCATCAAGGTCTAATTTGAATAAAAACAAAAGAATATCTAAATGGCGGCCATCTTGGAGTAAGGTGCATGGCACAATAAGTATTGTACCGGACCGCGTTTCTTTATTGAGATCTCAGTCAAAGTACAACACTAATTAATTAGTTCTTTTTAACATTTTGTAAAGGGTAATCAATGTTGAATTGTTTGGTTTTAACTAGTGGTAACAATCTTTTCTGAATGAAAAGATTTACAAGGGAACAGATTGATCCCTTAGGGACAATAAAATGCACAAAAACAATTTTGTTGTGATCAGAGGGTAGTCATATAACAAATCACATTTGATTGTCTCTCCTTTTTTATCATGTTTTGGTTTAGTCATAATAGTTTTCGCACTCTTTTCACATTACTGGTTGCTGTTATACATGTAGTGTGAAGACACAGACAGGAAAGTTTTCTGTCGTGATGGTGGCGATATTGTCACATTGCCGTATATTTTTTCACAAGAGATGAAGCGCGAGTCTCCTGTCGATTATGTACTATAGCTATTCATTCATTAAAAATGATCTCAAAATGACATGATATAAGGTTGACAATGAGCGTTGTTAAAAAGATTTCAAAGCAAGCGATTCCATCGAAAACATGCATTTCAGAATTGCTTATTTTTGCTTTAAAATGTCTGTGCTCCGCCATTTTGATAAATTCTGGCATTGTACGGTTGCCTTACTATATAGAAGCTTCTTGTGCATCATATCACAATTGTACGCGATGAAAGTACTTTTTTGCTCTTGTAGCGGCATAATTTGATGAACAAAGAATACAACAACACACGCCATTCATATTCACAGTGGCTGGGTATTCTGCAGTTTAACATGAAAGTGAAAAAAGAAACGAATCATAACGTTATATTTGATAAAAAAAAATCTTGTTTATCGCAGAATTCTCCTGTTAATGTTAATTAGAAAGAAAGGTCTCTCAAATTAGCATGTGTTATTTTTCTTTGATAACTTCCTCCCTTGAGGATACTTCCTGGTGATTTTCCAGAGACCATTCATCTCCTTTCGTCCTCTTATTTTATTTAATCACTGGTGGAGAACTGGCGTTATAGGTTTTAATTTAATTGTTCATTGTTTCTGCTGTGCATGACGATTGCCCTTGGGAATAGTCAGTGAATAGCTACTGATCTCCGGCGCTAATGGCTCGAGAACGTGATCCACGAGGAACAGACAAATGGGTGATAAATTAATGAGTTCTTTTGTCTACTACTCTGATGATTTCTTAATTGTTTTCAACTTGCTTATAAGGAGCAATCAAACGAAGACATCTGTTTATTATCAGTATCCGGAACAGCTAGGAATGACGACTTATTTTCAACCGGCCAAGAGGTAACAAGCTTTTTCGAACGTATTCTGTTGCAAAGGCTTTTTGTCTATGAATAGTTAAGCTTAAGCCCTTATTCTTATCCTGTCGTGTAGTTTGTCTTTCTTTTTTGCTTTTTACAAGCCAATGCCGTTGGTTTAACGAGTTAGTGCAAGTTAAGGTTTTTTAACTCGATATTTTTTCCTCTCTCATCAAGTCAACTAATATCGGCAACTTATGAATCTTAAACAACATAGCAGCACAATATCGAATCAGCAGTTCACATGTGTGGTTTCTCACCGGCGTTGTGAATGCCCGTCATGTGTTTAAAGTTTTGCCAGTTTAACTGAATTGTCTTGTAAGGAGTGGCCATAATAAACTTGCAATTGTTTTTCGATAGGCAGGATGCATTGAGACCGGAGGTTCGTCATGGACAGCGCTGAATACAACGTGACGGTTTAGTGGCCACCTTCTTCCTGCCCCGTCTCATTTGTCAAGCACTGTACATCACTGACAAGGTAAGAGTGGGCGAATAAATCTCAAGTGGTTTTACACTTTATTTTGCACAGACTGTATCTATTCTGTTTGATGTTCCGTAAAATACGAAAGTGTTAAATGGTTTATTCAGCTGAACGTTGTTTGTAGAGCGGTTTACTGCTTGACTGCTTGTTTCAGATTTTTTTCTTTAAAATATAGTTCGCCTTAATTCTCATGTGTTTGTAATGGTTTCAATTCTTAAACACTTTTCAGAAAGATAATTTTGATGAATCAAAGTACAATCAATTCTATAATTACTGGGTTGCCAAACCCAGTCGGAATCTGCCTTGCATTTCGTGTTTCTTTTAATTTTCCGTGTCGGTAAATGTCTTGCCTGTCACTCCCCTGCTAAGTGGTGTCTTTGTGCATAGTCTTCTGCGCGTATTTTGTTAGGTTTGAGGGGGCTGGTATAATGCGTAGATTTGCCGGGTGCACACAGGAGAACATTTAATTAAACTTCAATGGCGTCGAAAGTCATTGTAACGTGCATGGCATTTAGGTGCATCTTTAAAAAATAGATACCTTATGGAGCTCAAGAATGGAACGTCAATTGGATAAACAAGACAGGCGGTGAAAAATAAATATCTGGAATCTAAATAGCTACGAGTAATGGACTTCGACAACAGCTATCGACCGCCGAGCCGAAATCAAAGTGACCTGTATTTCTAATATTTTACTACGTCTGCTGTTATGTACAACACTGAAACCACATGAAAAAAAATTATCTCGTAACTTATGGGTTCAACAAAGTCAGAGAAGGAAGCGAACACCTTAAGTGGATCTGATCTCTGTCTGGTTATTTGTATTACGGTATTAGTACTCAACTCTGCACAGTCCTCAGGTAAAATTGGAAGTGTGACAGCCAAGAATTCTTTGAAAGAAAGCTTTTGGTCTATTTTTTGCTTCATTATTCAAGGAAAATGTTCTTCCTGGAAAGGGTATGGTAATTTGACACGAATGAGTTTCTTGTCTTAATGCACAGTAATGAAATAGGAAGGGGTTTTGCCTCTAACAGCAAATATGTTGTTGGTTTCAAAATATTTCGCTGGAAAAGGTGGCCTTTATGAATTCATCATGTTTTGTAATATGCGAGCTTAACTGGATAGTTTTTATGGCAATAGTAAAGCACTTTCGTGTCAAAATAAGGCAAGCGTCTTTCTGTTGTGTTAACTTAATTAAATATAAATATACCAGGGGGCGTAAACTTGATTTCCACTCTCAAAATTACCTCCAGAACCTACTTTTTGCGTAGAATAAGCTTTTAAAATGATGTTCTTGTCTTCTGTGATGATACTTGACGATTTGGGAACATTTTGTGGAAAAATATTTATAACTGGTCACACGTGCAACTTGATCGCCCGAACTTGCCCGATTATGCGTAACATCTACTTGGCCTTTTGACATCCCATTGAAAAAAAACTCCTAACATATTCGCGGACCGGTCAATTTCTAACGAATAGAGAAAGATTTTCATTCTAACCAAAAATTCCTCTGCTAAGCATGAGAATTCGTAGCCTGCGAACGCAGACGTATTTCCGGCCGTCGTTTTTCTCCCCCGAAAAATAGCGTCTGCGAAACCGAGCTGCAAAACGATTTCTGTGACGTAAAATTCACATTAAGATTAATGGCGGGCAATATGGAGGATACTAAAAAAGACTGAGATTTTCGGTATCCAAAAGTTAAGTAGCCACCAGGAGGATGCGATCAAATATGTTGCGGCCTATGTTGGTCAATTTACCTACACGATTTGGAGAAAGTCTTTGCTTGTGGTGTTTTGGACCATGCGGTGCTCTTCTGGGAAAAATATTGTGATTGTGATTTACCCTTTTCGGATTGTTTTAGTAGAATATTCTATAGTGAGATGTCCTTTGGTCTCCTTTTCTTTGACTCTGGTAGAGACAATGTCTTCAAGTTAGCGCCTTGAGTTTCCGCTTTAGGAAACGGTGTTAATGTAAATATTTATACATTAAGTAATGGTCCGGCTAAGAAGCAGGCAGCCCAGCGGCAAAAGTACTTAGAAGCTGCTGCTCCAATCGAGGCATCTGATTGGCTTATATCGGAAAATGTCGAAAAAAGATGAGAAAAAAATGAAAAAAAAGCCTTTTTTGGATTTCTTCTTCCCCATGCCCTTGATCTCTGTCTCTCGGCCAAATTTGGGCATTGTTCTATGCGCCATTCGCCAATCGGCAAATGGCGCATAGAATCTTGACGATATTTACAAACATAGTTTTTGAAGGCATAATGATTTGTTCTACGAAACAGAATCTAATTTTTTAGACGGCAAGTCGATTACATTTTTCATTGAAATTCAAATTTCGTGCTTTTAGCTGCTTACACCAATGGGAACAGCCGAACTTAATTTGATTAAAAATGTTGGCACATTTTAACTAACCGACGCTATTGCCGCGGGCTATTGTTTTTCTGCCTGCTTCTTAGCCGGACCATTACTTAAGCTCTCACTGAAGCTTCCAAAGGCTTCTTTAACGACGTTTTGTGGTCTCGGTGGGACAGAAACAAGCGCTAGAATTGGTGAAGGGCTAAGAATCCCCAAGGAAAACCGGCTTAACGGCGCTCGGGACGATTTTACTGGTTGCTTTCCTGTATAGTTTTACTACGTCGAGCAAGCGTCACCAAAACTCAGATATTTCTTCGGCTCCAGTGCTCTGCTTTAATCTTGGCCACTCTCTAAACTCGAAGAGTAATGTCACCGTCAAACTGTCTTTTAAGTTAGTCCTCAAGCTCGTCCATTTTACGAACAGCTTTCTTGTATCGTAGCTGTCGATAATAGCATTTCATGCGGCAGTTAGCCCACATAAATCGGCTCGAAGTATCAAAGAGATGTCCAAAACACTCTTACTAAATACATTTATCTTCTCCTTTGCAACCAAACAACTTACCCCTCAAAGAATGCAACATTCGCCACCGCAGGGAATCTTAATTCTTTGGCGTTTCACTCATAGCTGTTCGTTTCGAAGGTTCGCTAGTGACAACGATAACACGAATTGCGCCGAGATCACCCGACTATCTGTTCTTTCATGGAACGTGATTGGCAAAAAAAAAAAGCAAAAGCAGTTACGTCACAGAAATCGTTTTGCAGCTCGGTTTTGCAGACGTTATTTTTCGAGGGAGAGAAACGACCGCGGGAAATACGTCTGCATTCGCAGGCTAGAGAATTCGACGAAGAGGTATGTGCGACTAAATTTGTTGCGTGCGTTGCTATTTTTGTGTTTCGATTGTGCAAATTGACAGAATATTAAATTATGAAAAAATATCTACAGATAGATCGTTAAAAAATCTTTATTTTTAGCGGTTATTTGAACATAAAAGATGCAATGCTTGACGAGAAATAATATTTTCGTTAATATTTGAAAGAAAATTTCGCGGGAATCGGGACGCGGTGAAAATGACTTAAACAATTTACATACGTGCGTTCAAAAGTGATACGCGAGACAGGAATTTTATTTCTCTGACAAATGATTTTGTTATTGTAGTGCAAAATAAAATTTATTTGGGAAGCCAACGATATTTCTTTAACTTCCTGGTTAATCCAATTTATTGCTACGACTTCCTAGTGCGAAGAATGTTTACATGAAACTAGCTTAGAGTGTCGTGAAATTACGCCATTTGCGTGACAATATATCCCTTTACTCTAACACAAACATCCAGGTAGTAACAAACTAAACATTTATTAACCATTTCTTCCGCTTTTGTGCTTGTCAACATTGTGATTTGCGATAATTCGCAAGTCTGTTTTGAAATCTCATAGATGTTCAGATTTTCAATTACATGGCCGCTCAACCTCGCAAATGTGTAAATAGTTCCCCTTGAAGTCAAAATAGATACGTCCTCAGGAACCCGACAAAGGCTTCCTGACCCGACAGATGAAATGTAGATATTCAGTTAAATATTACAGCAAAATTAAAAAACCAAAGACGGAAGTTTCCTCGCTGAAAAGTACGTTGTTTTACTTTGAAAACGACGAACGATTAACATTCTTTCACGTAGTTCATTCCGTTGACACAAGGTGATCACATGCACCTTTTCGGTTGCCTAGCACGTGATCAATTTTTTCCCTTTTACAACATCATGACCTTTCCATTCGTTCATAAATTCATTAATCTTTCGATAAGAATTTGATTCATCACTTCTTTTCTTGTTCTGTTAACTCCTGGCTTTTACGGTACTTTTTGGTGCAAACAATGTTTTGACTTGGCATCAGATTAGACTAACAAGAAGAGGATTGCTACCTATAGTGGAGGTTATTGCTGTATAAATTCAAGCCAAATTGTTATTTATCGTTACACCGAAGATGACGGAGGTGCGTCGAAACATGTTTGCAAATTCTTTTGGAACATCAAAACAGCATTTGAATTGCAACAAAATCGCTAATCACTTCCAAACTATCACGAGGTAAGGCTTGGTTTCTTAACATGTATTTGGACATTGCACTACATTCTCTTTCCACTTTTTACTGGACTAGACACAGCTCAGTCAAAGATGTCTAGAACTGAACTTTTTTGTTCTTCATTTCAATTCATTTACTTTCGAAGCATCCTTGTTGGCCAGCATGAGAGCAAACTACCACCCAATTCAGTACCTTCTGTTTGTGTTCCAAGTGAAGCTATGACCCTCGCAGTTATAAATGCAATTTTGCAATTGCGTAAAGAAGCCTGAAAAATTCAGGACTTCACCGAGGTTCAACCCGTGACCTCCTGTTACGGGTGCGACGCTCTAACCAACTGAGCTATGAAGCCACTGATGTTGGGAGCTGGTCATTTGTGGGTTCTAATGTTCCCGTGAGGAATGAATGAACGATGAAATGATATATGAAATGGCTCATATATGAACTGTAGATATGAAATCAACTGCGAGGATCATAGCTTCACTTGATTTCATATCCGCAGTTTATATATGATCCATTTCATATATGATTTAATCGTTCTCTTTTTGTGTAATATATACCATAGGCAAGCCAGTGTACGCTTTATGGAGCGTCTAGTTTTAGAGCTAGTTATGATGTCCAAAAAACTGGATTTAAGATATCAATAACAAGCTCGTAGTACGAGTCATTAGCGCAATTTCTGTCATTCACCCGCGAATGATGTGTTAAATCCGCAGTAAACAATTGATGCTGTGGGTTAACCCTAACAATTTTTAAATTCACCGGGAATGGTAGTTTAGCTCATTTGTTTAACTGGAACGTTATAGTATAGAGGTGTCAATTGTAAACACGCTTCCTTTTCGCAATTGTATTGTTTTTGCTTTTGTGTGAAGACTACGACAAAGCGGCTCGAGAACGTGATGCCAACACGAGTTGATTTCGTCCAGAATTAGTTGCCCGTGCCCAAAAATTGTATTACAAAGGTCGTTCAGTGAGATGAATAATGACATAAGGAAAGATCCCAATCAAAGCAACAAAATGCGAACCTACCGTAAAGTCAAAACAATAGATAATTAAAGATGCGAGGATTACCTTCACCAGGTCACCAACATCCGGCACAGAACCACCATGACAAAACTGCGACTTAGTAATCATAGATTGGCAATAGAAACAGGATCGTTACATGAGACAATATAAGAAACCGAAAGAAAGAATCTGCCTTTTGTGTAAGAAATAAGCGGAAGATGAAAAGCACTTTAGTCTCCTGCCAAGTTTACCAAGAAAAAAGGAAATCTGTTAGAATGCTTATATAAAGAATTCAAAATCCCAATTGTGAAATGTCGACAAACTATTTTTGCTACTATGACCCCCCCCCCTCCCCAGTAGTAGTAATGTTGAGTTACATAAAGTAATTGCAAAGCATATACATGACTGCTATGAAATTTGACAGTAAACGTAGTTAATCCTAAAATTAGAAAATTGTCAAATTGTAAATTTGGATGGTTGTCAATGCACAAGACACCAAATAATGTGTGTATTCTGTCCTTAGATACAGTTACGGGAATCAGATCAAGACGGCATTTGGCAAGGGTATTAAGTACCCATCATACATTTCTCACATTACATTTTCCTCCAAAATAACGTTAGCATGGCAACGATATAAGGCCTTTCTTTAAGCCTAAAAATCAAGATATATTGTCTTGAAAAAACGGGAAGGTGAAGTCTTCCCATTCAGCGTTACCAGGTAATGTTAGAAATAATCTCTAAAATTAAAATTCAACAATCTGAGGTCAGTTTTTCAGAAACATCATTTTTTTTTAAAAGATCTCTAATTTTGTCACCTACAAATTTCTTTAAAATTTGTACAACGAAGGTTTAAAATTAATCCAAGCTAACATGACAAGAAATGAAAATATTCACCTCCTGGAGGCAGAAATACAAACAAGTAAAGTTTCAAAATTAGGAAAAATGATGGGGTTTCAAGATCAGAATTTCCGCATGCGTCACCCGCTCATTCGAGTGCACGCGCGAGAGGAGCTACAGGCCAAGACAAACGGATTTAAGTGACCGTTAAAACCGTTTGTGTACAATTTTCGTTGTTTTCGTGAATAGATGTCTATTTCTATTCCATATATATAGGAATTGAAAGAAAGGCGAATGAAATTAGCAGTATTTATTTCTGGTGACCCATTTTGAATCATGAGCTGATGCGAGCAGCTTTTAGAATTGTGTTTATGGCGTACGCGCGCACGCTCAGCTGAAAACCCTTTTGAGCCTATATAACACCGAAACAATGGATAGAGTTCGCCAAGCTCCTACGTGCTATAAAAGGGTAATTAACTGCTCAATTCCACCCATCTAAGATTTTCCACTCTCGCCCCAGCTCTTTCAACAAAGAAATGGCACTAAACGATCCATGGAAACCACCAATTATGTCCGCTAACCCTTTAAATATTCGTGCAATTCTTTCTTAAGAAGAAGAAAGGCTTTTCAATAGGCAATTTTTACGATGGCGTCATTTGACTACAACTACCACAATTCAGCTTGTTTTTCTTTTCATATTTAAATTTTGTATTCCCAGTGGGGTAAAGCTGAATAGAATTCGCCCTTGTCACACGGCGGCCACATTGTCCCAGGAGACCAAAAAAAGCTTTGTTTTACCAAGCCAACCCTCACCCCCATGGTTTCCACTGTGAGGCTTGGCGTGGTAAAACAAAGCCTTTTTGGTCTCCTGGGACAATATGGCCGCCGTGTGACAAGGGCGAATGCTGGATATTCAAACAATAATTCTCTCAGAGTATTGGTATTAAAGAAATATGCAGATAAATTTCATAGCAGCTCTTTGAAGACTGCATTGGTTTTTTTTCCCCTCAAATTGTCAGAACTTATTCTAAAGTACAATTTTGACACTTGAAATTTTCCCATTGGTCTTCCAGCATTTTATAAAGAGTGTTAAATGCCTGGTCCCTGTAAAATAAATTGCCAGTTTCTTCTTAAGGTTAAATTGTTGATAAGGTCATTTGGTATAAGTATATCGATGTTCAGAAAGTCTTGCTTTATAATGAGCAATTATGCGTCACGAATACCGCATGTCAATCAAATGGAACAAGAAAAATGGCTGCCCGATGTTATAAAGAAATGTATGGGATCTAAAATAAAATATTAATTTTTAGCAGTTCAAATAAATTAAATTCGATGTGCCAACCTTTCCCTGATAAATAATATGCAACTACACTACGAAGCGAAGGTTTTTTTACCATTTTGTTCATTGTTTGAGCCGCCAAATAGCGCCAAAATAAATAGGATTTACGCTGGTACTTGCCTTCTAATTTGATCAAAATACCTTCACTTACGTTGACTTCCAAGCTTTAAGCTGTGCGTGTCTTTGATGCTTCCATAGGTGCCGACCCCTCAAACTTTTCTTCAAATTACGATCTTTTTAAATACGTTAAATAAAACGTAAAACGATGTGAAAAAACGGGAAGAACAACCATTTTCCATAGCTTTCTTCGCACAAAAAAGCTGTCATGATTATGTCAGCTTGGCAGCCCAGCATTTTTACGCTTTCTACCGCTGTTTCAAATATCTGCAGACTTCAAAATGCGAAAAATTGCGCCAAATTGCGATTGTTCTTCGTGTTTTTCACATCCTGAGCCCAGAGGAATACCCCTAAAAATGTCTTATGTGTTGCTCAATTTCGAAAAAGGAAGACCTAGGCTGTAAGCTAAGTCACTGAATCCCCTCTGTTTTATATAAACCAGAAGTGCCGTCTAGAACCTGAAATAGCTCTGTCAATATACATGCCATATCCAATTCTAAAATGGGGAGGACTTGATGTGTTAGGAAGAATAAAAATGGTAAATCCTTTACAATACCGAAAGTCTTGTGTAAAGCATAGACTATTACCGTCGCATGATCTCATTAAAGAAATAAACAGTTTAAAATTTACCTTCGTTAGGAGAGGGGACGATAAGATAAGCGTGCTGCTCTCATTTAAGATATACAGAACGGAGAACAAATGTTGAATCTCAAATCTCTCAGAGTACTGGTATAAAAGAATATGCAGATAAAATTCATATCAACTTTTTGACGATTGGCTTAAATCTTGTTCCTTTAAATTGGCAGAGAACCTATTCCAAATTACAATTTTGGCTCTTAAATTTTCGCATGGGTATTCCAGTGTTCTATAGAGTGGATGCCTAGTCCCTGTTAAATAAATTGTCGGTTTCTTCTAAAGGAGATAGTAGATCAGGTCATTTGGATTAACTATATCATTGTCCAGAAAGCGTCGATTTATGATGAGCAAGTATGTTAAGGGAATTGTTACAGTTCGCAATCTTAATACTGGAGGTTTTTTAAAAGGTCCTAAGATGTTAACTACAAGTCTGTCTCCATTTAGATCGCATCAAATTGACGAGAATCGTTGATGCATTACCTTGACAATGGAAATCGATAACTGAACAAAGTGTACGACACACTCCTTTATATATTTCAGACTGTTTATTTGCGGATGGCTAATTTTGACGTATCTCTATGACACGTTTACTCCACGAACCTCTATGAAGCTTTCAGAAATAAACGCAAGTTCCACTAACTGCCCAAAAGAAGTAAAGGGAAAATTTTCCCACCCTTTAAGGGGACTGCATTTAAATCTTTTCTTTACCTTTTTCAGTGAAGGTGAAAATTAAAATTAGAGAATTTCAGTTTACTATTTTAAATAATTTAACTCTTTTCCCTAGAATTCCTGGACGCGCGAAATCAGCCATCGCCAAAAAATGTCTTTTTTCTCAAAATATTTGAAGTTAGGGGGGAAAAAATACATCATTTTAAAGCTAAGAAAATAAGCTTTCCAACAGCATATAACTTATTTACAGACAACTGAAACATTTTATAAAAGCGAAAGTTGAACGAAAAAATTTAAGAAAAATAACAGTAAAATATGTTTTCCAGGCCAAATTTGGTCATTTTAGCGTTGATTACGAATTTTTGGATGCGAAACTAAAATTTTCTTCAATTTTATCTACTTTCTTGCAACGAAATTTGACCGAAAACTGAGGCACGAATATTTTTGGATTTTTTGAAATAATCGGATTAGCGATCAATGCGTAATGTGATAAGGTGCTGACAGTGTCAAATTTGCGTTCTGTTGCTAACGGCAACGGAAGCGATCGCATTACGATAACTGACCTGTTTGCCAAAAACCACCCAAATAACCGATTTTTCGACGGAAAATTCATCCCAGAGGATAAAACTATTCACTGGACATGTAATAAAGGTAAATATGTTCGAGCGAAAGCGAAAACAAGCGAATATTTTGAGGGAAAACACAATTTTGTGAGATCAAAGGACGATGTCCTCAAGACACGCAATTGTATCGCTAAATAATTAATCTTACCTTTTCAGCCATTTTAACGCTTGAAATCCCATCCAATGAACCACAAATCGTTTTCTTTATCTATTCCGAAGCCTGTAGTGTAATTTTTTGGCTGAAAAACTTTAGAAAAACCGCTTCGCGAGAGCTCTGCGATCGATTGAAAATTTGGTCATCGCATCGGTTTAAATTGCCTGAATTAGAATGGTCGTCATGTAGTCGTAATGAAAGCTAGAAAGCCGAGATTTTCAGAGAAACTGGGGCTATATCTCCCCAGTAAACACGCCAAATTTAAGCGCGATCGATGAAAAAGACGCTGCCCTACGAATCCTACACGAATGGTTCCTGAGGGAACCATTTTCGGGGCCTCCCATGTGCACCTCTTGCAAACAACAAATAGAATTCCTTAAACATTTACTTTTGTAACAGTGTCGCAGATGTTTTGGAAAGCATTCTGCTGTTGGCTTCCTGAATGCAACAGTGATTTCCACCCTTTACAATAAACATTTTAAATCATTTAGTACTGACGGCAAAAATGGATATTTAGTTATGTAAGATGAATGATGTGAACCATTCACTTAGAGTTTGTATAGCCAAGATAAGACGTGTGTACCAAGTAAAAGAAAAAGGATTGCAGCACACGGAAACAAACTTACCAAGCAGTTTAGGAAATGGCACAAGCACTAGCTTCAGCTAAAAATCTCCCTCCAATGGTGGATAAAAACCCTTAGAAGACATCTCGAATACTGTGGCTTGTGAAGTAAAACGCTACGCCACCGGAACACAAGGGCGTTATTGATATATAACTTTTTACACCCATTTAAGGTTCACCTTAGTCTGCTTCTTGTCTTGCCAATATAAAGGATTGGACAGAAGTATCCCTGCATTAACACGTTATTGTCCAAGCTTGATGACACAGCCACTGATATTTTCTGAGACCTTGATCATTCTTTGTAGGAAGAAAATGGCTTGGAATTAAAGAAACTTTGTCTCTAGATTACTCCACAAGTTCAATAACGTTCTAAAGAACTTCTTTCATCTAGGCTGTCGTAAACGTTGTTCTTACATGTTCTTTTCTTCAAAAGATGTTTTCACAAAGAAAACAGGAAGAAATGTCAGATTTTACAGAAATACTATTAGCCATTAAGAGTTACTACCTCATTTCAGAACACTAGCAACATAAGTGTTCGCCGTGTTCGTTTTTGAGATCATGAGTTGCACTTTTAGATGCTTGTTATTTTAAGACGATCTTAGCTTACAATAAAAAAGCTACATTAGTGAAATTTAGATCAGGTAAACGTACTCAATTCAACATAACCAATATAACTAAACAAACGTTTGCAGCTGTCTTAATACACCTTGAAAAACGATTCATATTAGTCTAAGAAAGAACTTCGGTCGTACGAGAGCATAAAAGGCGAAATATTTAAAACTTCTCACGTACACATTTTCTTTTTCGTTAAAATGGACAAAATCAGGAGGATGTGATCTACGGAAAGAAAAATGGGGAGGGGGAGTCACCGAGCATCCAAGAGAGTAAAATCGCTGCAAAGTTCTCAAAGCAATTGTCTATTCGCACTGTCACGCCATTGCGTGACATTTCCGAGAAAACCTGGATCCACAGCTATCCCACAATGCCACCTGCTTTCACGTTCCATTCTTGTGGAAAATGTTTGCACCTTTAGCATCATGTTTACCTTCATGGTCTCCGATGCATGGCATGTGCGTGATATGCGCGAAAAAATGCGCATTAAATCAACACCAACCTTTAAAAACCCTAACAGTCGCCCTAACACAAACATAAAAGATAACATAGAACATACTTCAGAAATATTGTCCATCACCTGTGGTTTCACTTATTTTCTAATTTCATACTTTTATAGTGCAAAACGATGGTTTGTGCAAATCGGAGGAAATGCTCGAGACCAAGTAAGTCAATATCAAGCAACAACGCTCATAACGGGTAATGAGGTGCATGGTTGCCAAGCTATAACCATAGGTAGTCCAAGTCCGCATCACTAGAGAACGTTCAATTAATTACTAGTGGGAAGATGACCTTTGAGTGCAAGTGGTGTTTGGTTACAGGCAGCTGTTGAGAATTTAAACGCATACGACTTTGTATGGGAAATAAAATACCATCGATTATGAAGCCTAAAAAAACGCTCAATTTAACGTTCATTCAATAAAAGGAATAAAACTGACTCACCTCTGGTGTATTCTTATGCATTTTGGTACTTATTTTACCGTTTCGGGAATTGTGTCTTCTCTGTCCTAAGACGAGGTCAAGGCAGCACACTAAGATTTCGACTGTAAGCTTGCGTAGTCAGCTCAGAGGCGGTTTGCGCCTCGAAAATCCATCCTAGCCGCGATTTTTCCACGCAAAGCTAAAGCCCCATCATTTGCGAACCTCTGTGAATGTTTCGTTGTCAAATTCCCACACTTGGCTGGAAATGAGCATTTTCTGCTTCAGATCCACGAAAGCTGAATTTAACAGCTGATGATCTTGTGCATGGTCAAGGAGCTTGGGTCCGAGGTCAAATTGACTCCCAGATGAGGTACAGTCATTTCATGTACAACACTAAGATGAAGACCATAAGCTCGTGTAGTCAGCTCGGAGGTGGTTTGCACCTCAAACCCATGCCAGCTGTGATTTTTTCACGCAAATGTAAAGCTCCATCATTCGGGAACCTCGGTGAATGTTTGTTTTGTCGTCAAAAATTCCCATCCACCTGGCTGGAAATGAGCAATTTCTGCTTCTGATTCGACAATAGCTGATGATCTTGTACATGGTAACGAAACTCGGGTCTGTGCTCAAAATCCACCTAATAAGGTACAGACACTTTATGTACAACACTTACCCCATCCCCACAGCACCACTATGGGGATGGAGTAAGTGTGCTGCCTTGACTTCATTTTAGGACAGTGAAAACACAAAACTCCCAAAACAGTAAAATAAGCACCAAAACGCAAAAGAATACACCAGAGGAGAGTCAGTTTTCCTCATTTTATTGAATAAACGTTAAATTGAGCGCCTTTCTTTAAAACTTCATAATCGATGGTATTTTATTTCCAATACAAAAACGTATAAAGCGTTTACAATTCTCAACGGCTGCCAGTAACCCAACACCGCTTGCACTCAAAGGTCACCTTCCCAATAGCAACCCTTAGTCTTAATCAAATAACCCTTAGTCTTAATCAAATAATTAATTATTACATGCTCTCTCCCTAAACAGTCGCTTTAAAGTTCCTATGAAATGAAAAATTGAGGTATTGAAAAATAGGCGAATTTGAAAGGCATTTAAAAGTGAAGAAGAATGGTGTTTTCCTTATTGTCATATCTCATCTCGTTCCAGAGATATTCAAGATTTTTGTATTATGCAAATTAAGTACTGATGACGTCAGAAGGTGTGACAATATGGAAGTCAAAAGACAAATAGAGAATATCTCTGCAAGTAATGATGCAAAACAATTGGAATTTGGCAAGCACGTTGTACACTAAGAAATGCACCACATGACGTAAATTGATGATGATATAGCAACAGTCTTGCTTCCAGTCTCTTTCTGCTGTCGAACAAATGCTGCCTGTTTGACTGTATAGGGTGAAATGATTCATCCCATTTTAAGCATATGCAATGCCCATATTGCACTAGCTCTGCTTATTAACCTTTAGGAAATGGACAGTGTTTTCTCAAGATCAAATACAGGGGTAACCATTCCTGCATAATAGCAATCTGGAATGGCGTGTGTTGCCATAGCAACATCAAGTTTCAATGTCATTGCAGTATTACTTGCAGAGATATTCTCTATTTTGTGTTTCTACTTGCATATTGCCACACCTTATGACGTCATCAGTACCTCATTTGCGTAATACAAAATCTTAAAATATCTCTGAAATGAGATGAGACATGACTAAAATAAAAACACCATTCTTCTTCACTTTTGAAGGCCTTTCAAATTCGCCTATTTTTCAATACCTCAATTTTTCATTTTCACTTTCATTTGGTTAAGACTAAGGGTTATTTGGTTAAGACTAAGGGTTATTTGGTTAAGACTAAGGGTTATTTGGTTAAGACTAAGGGTTATTTGGTTAAGACTAAGGGTTATTTGGTTAAGACTAAGGGTTATTTGGTTAAGACTAAGGGTTATTTGGTTAAGACTAAGGGTTATTTGGTTAAGACTAAGGGTTATTTGGTTAAGACTAAGGGTTATTTGGTTAAGACTAAGGGTTATTTGGTTAAGACTAAGGGTTATTTGGTTAAGACTAAGGGTTATTTGGTTAAGACTAAGGGTTATTTGGTTAAGACTAAGGGTTATTTGGTTAAGACTAAGGGTTATTTGGTTAAGACTAAGGGTTATTTGGTTAAGACTAAGGGTTATTTGGTTAAGACTAAGGGTTATTTGGTTAAGACTAAGGGTTATTTGGTTAAGACTAAGGGTTATTTGGTTAAGACTAAGGGTTATTTGGTTAAGACTAAGGGTTATTTGGTTAAGACTAAGGGTTATTTGGTTAAGACTAAGGGTTATTTGGTTAAGACTAAGGGTTATTTGGTTAAGACTAAGGGTTATTTGGTTAAGACTAAGGGTTATTTGGTTAAGACTAAGGGTTATTTGGTTAAGACTAAGGGTTATTTGGTTAAGACTAAGGGTTATTTGGTTAAGACTAAGGGTTATTTGGTTAAGACTAAGGGTTATTTGGTTAAGACTAAGGGTTATTTGGTTAAGACTAAGGGTTATTTGGTTAAGACTAAGGGTTATTTGGTTAAGACTAAGGGTTATTTGGTTAAGACTAAGGGTTATTTGGTTAAGACTAAGGGTTATTTGGTTAAGACTAAGGGTTATTTGGTTAAGACTAAGGGTTATTTGGTTAAGACTAAGGGTTATTTGGTTAAGACTAAGGGTTATTTGGTTAAGACTAAGGGTTATTTGGTTAAGACTAAGGGTTATTTGGTTAAGACTAAGGGTTATTTGGTTAAGACTAAGGGTTATTTGGTTAAGACTAAGGGTTATTTGGTTAAGACTAAGGGTTATTTGGTTAAGACTAAGGGTTATTTGGTTAAGACTAAGGGTTATTTGGTTAAGACTAAGGGTTATTTGGTTAAGACTAAGGGTTATTTGGTTAAGACTAAGGGTTATTTGGTTAAGACTAAGGGTTATTTGGTTAAGACTAAGGGTTATTTGGTTAAGACTAAGGGTTATTTGGTTAAGACTAAGGGTTATTTGGTTAAGACTAAGGGTTATTTGGTTAAGACTAAGGGTTATTTGGTTAAGACTAAGGGTTATTTGGTTAAGACTAAGGGTTATTTGGTTAAGACTAAGGGTTATTTGGTTAAGACTAAGGGTTATTTGGTTAAGACTAAGGGTTATTTGGTTAAGACTAAGGGTTATTTGGTTAAGACTAAGGGTTATTTGGTTAAGACTAAGGGTTATTTGGTTAAGACTAAGGGTTATTTGGTTAAGACTAAGGGTTATTTGGTTAAGACTAAGGGTTATTTGGTTAAGACTAAGGTATTTGGTTAAGACTAAGGGTTATTTGGTTAAGACTAAGGGTTATTTGTTAAGACTAAGGGTTATTTGGTTAAGACTAAGG
>NC_090882.1:11365181-11376864 GCF_036669935.1 Montipora foliosa | reverse complement strand
AAATCACCCTTAGCCGAAAAACAACCCTTAGCCGAAAAAACAACCCTTAGCCGAAAAACCACCCTTAGCCGAAAAACAACCCTTAGCCGAAAAACAACCCTTAGCCGAAAAACAACCCTTAGCCGAAAAAAAACCCTTATTTAGATGCCATGCCAAGGTTTTTTTTTTTTTCGCAAATTCACCCTTCATCTTTCTTGTTGAAATGTGCAGATTGGAGTTTTCACCCCTGTTTTCAGCCTAAGTGTAATGTTGTCTACGTTTAAGTCTTAGTCCAATTACTATAGACTCAGCTTCAGTGTAATACTCTAAATCGACTGGTGCATGACTGTAACATTCAAAGGCTTGTCAATCGACAATTTAAGGTTCGCGGCAAAAATCCCCTAGTTCCAGTACTCCTCACCAGCCCGTCCCAGTATTCCGCGGCACCCGCGAGCACAAAATAATTTTTGACGCTAAACAAGGTCAATCATTCTTCGATTTCACCCTCACGTGTAAAGACTAATTTTTTTTGCTAGCGTTGATTATGGCCAATTCGTCTCTCAACAGCATCGCCGATTACAGCAGTTCCGACGACGAGGAAGTGCTACAGCTCCCAAAAACCCGTTGCGCGCGCCAAAGCTTCTCCAGAAGCCCACAACCTAACCAAAGCGACGACGACTGCCTCGCTTCATCAGAGGGTGAAGATGAACAATCGCAGCCGAGCACTTGTTCTGACCACGATCCAGCCCCAGCCCAGAGTCACGAAATTCCTGATGGAGAGAGTGAAGAAGACTCTGACTCAACACCCGCGAAAAGAAGAAGAATTTCTGCCTACGCTCTACCTATGGATCAATTACCAGCTCCATTGCAAAAGTTCCTCCAAGCTGTGAGGAAATTTTTTACGCAAAAGGTCAATCTTCAGCGGCAAAGAGCGCCCGTTTCCATTACCACCTACGACAAGGCTCAGGAGAGAATGCTATGTAAGTGATTTAAGTGATTGATCTCTTTAATCAAAAATTTGTTTTTGGAGTCAGGATAAATTTCCAAGTCGAGTTTTTCCAAATTTCACTCAGTAGAATGCACACGATAGGTGTGAAATTTTCATTTGAGGTGTGACATTCTTTCTCCATTGCTCACCGGCCAACGTTCGCGTTCTTTCCGTTTGTTCCAAAGGTTACCTCGGCTATGTTCGACCTACCTTGGCGGCAGATGCACCATTCACTGAAGCTTGCTTTCGTAATATTCCAACCATAGAAGCTTATGTGGACTTTCTCAAGGTAAATTTTTAAGGCGTGCTGTGGGGCGTGCGAGAAGTTGGTAACCCTGTTCGACTGACCGGGATAACTGAAAACTAGTCAATTGACCCGCCATGTTGGAATACCATCGTGTCTCACGATACCGTTAAAAATCACCTAAAATATTGCCGCTACGAACTCGTGGATTCCTTCTTTCCTTCTAAAACAGTCAATGAAATGTGCCAGTAGGCTTGTGAGTTCTCTGTTTGTGTTTAAAGTACATGCATGTATCGATATAATTTAGTTCACAACCATGCTAGCTTGACGTGTCAGCTCAAGTGAATTTTTGGCTTTTACTTCGTGTAGAAGACACACATGACGTAAAACAATTGAACAAAAATCGTGAAACAATACCTAATCAGAATTCGAAATCCCTAAAGAACCCTAAAGCTTTTGTTACGTCATGTGTGTCTTATGAAGCCGAACTTTTTCAAGCTGTATTTGGCACTAATTTTTGTTGGAACTCCTGTTCCTTTTGGACTTTGATTTGCTATTGCGGATTATTTCCTTGGAAGATCTGACGACACAACCAATTGAATTGATTCTAAAAAGCCTTCAACAAAGAAGAGATTGGAAACCGCTACAGGCGTTCGCTTGAGATTAACACTTGTTTGAGCTCAACCTTTCATCAAATCAATAATGATAATAATAATAATAATAATAATAATAATAATTATAATTATTATTATTATTATTATTGTTATTTTGCTATGTGCTGGTGATGTCTCTAAGAGTTGTGCTCTCTCTACTGGTTTAAATCATGTCATAACAATCATGCTAGCTTGCTGTGTCAACTCAAGTGAATTTTTTCAAGCTGCATTTGACCTGAATTTCTGTTTGAACTCCTGTTGGTTCCCAACTTTGATTTGCCATTGCGGATTATTTCCTTGGAAGATCTGACGACACAACCAATTGAATTGATTCTAAAAAGCCTTCAACAAAGAAGAAATTGCAAACCGCTACAGGCGTTCGCTTGAGATTAACACTTGTTTGAGCTCAACCTTTCATCAAATCAATAATGATAATAATAATAATAATAATAATAATAATAATAATTATAATTATTATTATTATTATTATTGTTATTTTGCTATGTGCTGGTGATGTCTCTAAGAGTTGTGCTCTCTCTACTGGTTTAAATCATGTCATAACAATCATGCTAGCTTGCTGTGTCAACTCAAGTGAATTTTTTCAAGCTGCATTTGACCTGAATTTCTGTTTGAACTCCTGTTGGTTCCCAACTTTGATTTGCCATTGCGGATTATTTCCTTGGAAGATCTGACGACACAACCAATTGAATTGATTCTAAAAAGCCTTCAACAAAGAAGAAATTGCAAACCGCTACAGGCGTTCGCTTGAGATTAACACTTGTTTGAGCTCAACCTTTCATCAAATCAATAATGATAATAATAATAATAATAATAATAATAATTATAATTATTATTATTATTATTATTATTATTGTTATTTTGCTATGTGCTGGTGATGTCTCTAAGAGTTGTGCTCTCTCTACTGGTTTAAATCATGTCATAACAATCATGCTAGCTTGCTGTGTCAACTCAAGTGAATTTTTTCAAGCTGCATTTGACCTGAATTTCTGTTTGAACTCCTGTTGGTTCCCAACTTTGATTTGCCATTGCGGATTATTTCCTTGGAAGATCTGACGACACAACCAATTGAATTGATTCTAAAAAGCCTTCAACAAAGAAGAGATTGCAAACCGCTACAGGCTTTCGCTTGAGATTAACACTTGTTTGAGCTCAGCCTTTCATCAAATCAATAATAATAACGGTTATTATTATGCTATGAGCTGGTGATGTGTGCTGGTTTAAATCATGTCATGACTTAAGACTAGCTTGATCTGTAATTGGCCTGGTATCTTGTCAACTGATTCCTTAACAAGTTTAATTTGTTGGTTGCCTCTCAAGTGATTTGAGTTCAGTCTATTAATAGTCTGCATTACGGTTGTCGTTGCAGGAGGAAAGGAATGCATCTTCGGCTACGTGTTCAAATCACCTTTCCTCCCTACTGTATGCAGTCAAGTTCATGTACAGGGAACATGCGCCAGAATTTAAAGACATACAAATCATAAGGCAGATCCGAGCCCAAGCTAACATTCTTAAGAAGCAGGGGGACATTGAAAGGCCATCGACAAAGGAAGACTTGGCCGCCTTGAATCGTTGGATTTCCTGGTAAAGTCATTCTTCTTCTTTTAAGCCCAGTCAATAGGACCCTTTTCCCAGTGCCTGTCACCAGTTCACAAAGGAACATGTCTTGATCTCAATTTGTTCTTGTTCTGTCTATAAACGGTTACGTGTATGTTGTGATTGACCCAGAGTTGAGCATCCTAAGACAAAAAAAAATTAGTGCACAAGTCAAATTGTTCTTGCTTTGGGGTTTGGGGTGCTAAGGAATGAACTTTGTATGAAAGCAGTGCAGGCCAGGTTGAATTAATTTCTGTGTGCTTTTTTTTTTAAAGGGACGAGGTTGTCGGTGCTGTGACTGCACAAAGGCAACGATTCGAGTCCACCGGCCCGTTGAAACTGAAAGCCCGGCATTGCTCTGACCTCGTGTTATTGAGTCTCTATGTTTATCTACCTCCGTCCAGAGGGCTGGAAGTGAGAACCCTGGAAATTGTAAGGGATCGATCCAAGTTGGACGCGAGGAACTCCTGTGATCGCAATTTCCTGATCGTCGATGAAGAAGGATCAGGCCTACGTCTCGAAATCAACCGGTACAAGACTCAAAAATTTCGAGGAAGAGACGAAGTGGCCATACAGGCAAGTTAGACCAATTTTTGTCATTGTGCAAGTCCTTAAGAAAACCTACGCTAGTCACTTGAAA
Source organism: Montipora foliosa (assembly GCF_036669935.1). Taxonomy (NCBI): domain Eukaryota; kingdom Metazoa; phylum Cnidaria; class Anthozoa; order Scleractinia; family Acroporidae; genus Montipora; species Montipora foliosa. Next base: position 11,372,746 of record NC_090882.1, on the reverse strand, counting down.
TTCCAACTACTATAGCCATCGCTAGTCTCAGAACCACAGATTGAACAGCTGATCAAGTCCAAACAATTCTGTTACCTGTTAACATCTGAAACTCATTCCTTGCTAAATGTCATTGGCCATCCCAAACTTGTTTTGGCTTGAGAAATCTAACCATAACAAAACAAAAAATGTGATAATGACTGACAGTAATTATTTTTATTAGTATTATTACCTTGTAATTGGGATGTTACATTACCAAAGGAAAGCCATGTGAATCTCCTCTTTTTTTAATCTGATGATGATGAAACCTTTATTTAAGTGTCATTAACGGATTGTTGTGCATTACAGTACTAATTGGGGACACTAAAACAAAGCTTGTTAAAATAAAGTAAAATTGTCCTAATTAAGACTCAACAGATGTAACAGTTAACCTGTCATCAACTTTAAAGCCTCAGACAACAATTATTCTGTACCACTGTCCTCTTCTTGTATGTATTGCAGGAACAATGATATGGTTTGTGATCAGTTTTGACTCACCTCCCTTTTTCCCCTTGTTTTCAGGCAGGGGATGAACTTTGCAGAGTTATCAAAACCTACATTGACAATTACAGACCCCAGCTCATAACGGAACTCAGTGGCGACTTCTTGTTAGTTGTGAGTTGGTGACATTGATTCTTTGTTAATATTAGTGGGTTAGGTGCTTTGGCGTAATCTCATAATACAAGTGAATTTTAATAAAACATTCAGCATTACTCAAACAGTGAAATTTTTATGTTAAACATTCTAAAGGGGTAGAGTTAACTAAGGGTTCGCCGATTTGCAAATTCACCCTTCATTTTGCTTGTTGAAATGTGCAGATTGCAGTTTTCACCCCTGTTTTTTTAAGCTGGGGATGTGACGGCCCAAAAACATTCTACTACCTTATGTCAGGCTGTTTACAAGCACACTGACATTACTCTGCTCTGGGCTTGGCTTGGGTGCTTAGAGCAATAACACACCCTACTGGTCTACTGTGAGGGTCTGGATACAAAGTACAGACATTCCTTGGTTTGCTCTTTGGGTGTCAATATTAGTGTTCTCATCTCTGTGGAATGTCCATTGTGCTTTTATACATTTTCAACTACTCAAAGTTGGTGTGGACATTGATATATCACACATGATTGTGACTTGCTTAAAGATGAAACTTGCTTGTCAAACATTCTTTCCTCTGAGTCACATGCCATTTAAAGATAATTTATCTGTTATTCTCTTTTACAGAACAGAAGTGGCAATAGATTTTCCAGTGGTGCCTTCTCGGGACACCTAAGGCAACTAATATTTGGTCTCACTGGCAAGATTGCTGCAGTTAACGCCTTGCGTTCCGCATTTGTGACGTGGGCGTACGGGAAGAGGTAATTATGCAAAGTGACTATGAGCTTATAGACTTGTCAAGTCTATATTTCATGGAGGTATTCTCCATGTTTAAATGGACTGTAGACGAAATGTGAACGACAGGCCGGTGGTGACGATCCTCGTGATTTTAATAGTAATAACAGCTATATTTAGTTATTTCTTTTTCTTGTTTAGCTTTTGTTTGTGTTTTTTTTCCCCACGTGTTCAAGAGTGTGTAAAAAAGGTAATACATAACAAAAGGTCATTAAAATACAAAAAGAGAAAAATGACATATTTAAATGCGTGACATGGAACTAGACAAGGAATTAAATTGCACAGCAATCTAGTGTGCTACTGTCATGATGTGTTACGATTGTGTCCAGCTCATACTTAACAATAATTATTTTACCCACCGAATTATTATGTTTTTTTCTCTCTTCCCCTTTCTGGCAGTGACTGCACTGACGCGCTGAAGAATTCCCTTGCAAACGCCTTGAGACACTCACGACAGCAAGCAGAAAAGACATATGACAAGAGAACGGCTAACGAGAAGAAAGTATTGGCTGTGCAAATGACGAAGGCATATGCGGAAGGCTCGCAGCATGAGCCAGTGCAGCTGGAGACACGTGAAGAAACCGCTGGCGGCAGAGACACAATAGAGCACAATTTCAAACCTGGAGACTTTGTCGCTCTGGTCGAAGGCAACAGCACCTGCAATGCTCCCCGAATTCTACTTGGCCAAGTGGCATCATTTGTAGGCGAAACAGAGGTGCTTTTGCTATGGTACAAGCCGGTCCAAAAAAACCTCTACAAACTGGAATTAAATGGAGAGCAGTGGGAGGAGAACGTGGACTGCCTCGTCGCCGTGGAAGTCGAGCCGGTCAAGGACCCACTAGGGTGTTACAGACTACTGACCTCCCAACTCGCAATCCACGAGCAGGTGATGGAATAATTGGTAAGCATTTGTCTCATCTCATTTTACCCGCTGCCTACTTGCAACCGAAAATAATCAAGTTATGGGGAGTTGGCAAGAAAACAGACGTCTTAACTCGCACTTTACTACCAATTTAACCAGAATGTCATTACCATTACAACAAATTTGAGATGCTGATGATCGATACCCATTACATTTTTATTCCATAATGAGCTAACATAAAGATTTGATTTGAATTGCATGCATTTTTGGTGATCAGTGCCTCAGACTATTAGCATGATGTAAGCAAAAGGGTTCCTCTATTTATTTCCAATATTTTACTTCACTTTGATTGGGCTGCCCTGTTGGGCTTAAATATTTAAGGCACTCTGTTTTCAAATTTGCTGGAACCTTTTGATTTTTGAGCTGATGTTTGCTTGTCTTCCTTTCTTTCTTTCAGCTTGGCCAGTGGACATCAGGCTCTGCTTTCAATCATCAAGTTCAGTTTAATGTAGAGATTTTAACAGGACAGGACAGACCAGGATAGCCATGCCTACAATTTTTGTAGTGAATCTTAAGTGTCAACTATTCACCTTGACAAATAATATTGACTTTGATCAGCTGATGAAAGAAAGCAGGGAGGAGGTTCAAAGTCTCAGACTGCTTGCTATGGCAAAATCATTTGTGGCTTCTTTGTCCTTGTTAAAACTATAAATTAATAGATATTTTCTACTCAAGAGTCAGGCAACAATGAATGAGTTACAAACTCTTATTTAATTTTGGGTCTGGGACCTTAATTGAGTGCAATGATCATTTTTATCATGATCTGAAATGAAAACATGACATGCTTCGGCTAAGTCAGGTCAGACGGTTAGCTCCGAGAAGATCATACAACTTGTTTGCGCTCAGCCTTTGATGAAATTGGTCATAACTATGCCACACACAAATCAGTTGTTGCTTTGTGCAGGTTTCACTCATGTCATGGCAACCTGGCTAGCTTGATGTGTCAGCTCAAGTGAATTTTTTTTTTCCAAGCTGTATTTGAACTCCTGTTCTTTTTAATCACCTTTGATTTCCCAATGCTGATTATGAGGACAGAACTAATTGAATTGATTCTGACAAGCTTTCAACAAGCAACACATTCAAAACCACCAGTCATTCACTTGAGACTGACACAATTTTCACTTCAGCAAATGATCAAATTTGATAAATAACTATGCCATTATGAGATCAGTTGTTGCTTTCTCGTGTCAACAGCTGCACAATGCAGGTCAAAGATTTTTTGTTGCATGGCTGCAATTTTTGTAGTGAATCTAAAGTGTGAACTATTCAGCTTGACAACTTTACTTTGATCAGCTGATGAAAGCAGGATGTTCAAAAACTGAGACTGGTTGCTATGGCAATGTCATTTTTTGTAGGTCCTTTCTCCTTGATAAATCTAGAAATAAAGATCATTTCTACTTAAGAGCCAGGCAACAATGAATGAGTTACAAACTCTTATTTAATTTTTGCTGTGAGTCCAATTATCTGAATAATTCCAATCAGACACCAATTGTCAAAGCACTATCAGTCCACTTCTGTATCACTATTATTATTATTATTATTATTATTATTATGCACATGAAAGTAGTCTTGTTTGTCCACACAGAATAAACAATCAAAAAGAGATATGTACTCAGAGTGTCCCTTCATATTTCTTTTAAGGGGTGGGAATGAGTTAGCTTGTTATGTTTTCATAGAGTTGGGACAGCAATAAGGAGTGAGTCAATGATCTGAACCAATTGTGGCAAAAAAAATTAATTAAGGCAAGCAAGACTCCATTTTGGCCTGTGAAGGTGACACAATTCATTCGTGAAACAATATTCAGCATGGCTGAGCCTAAAAGTCACATAATTTACACCGCCCTTCTGGGTGGACAGATCATTGATAAGACTCTGTTAGCTTCTTGACATGGGAAAATTACTGATCATTGAATTTGAATTTGACTTTGAAGTCATACTTTTTTTTTTTCCAAGCTGTATTTGAACTCCTGTTCTTTTTAATCACCTTTGATTTCCCAATGCTGATTATGAGGACAGAACTAATTGAATTGATTCTGACAAGCTTTCAACAAGCAACACATTCAAAACCACCAGTCATTCACTTGAGACTGACACAATTTTCACCTCAGCAAATGATCAAATTTGATAAATAACTATGCCATTATGAGATCAGTTGTTGCTTTCTCGTGTCAACAGCTGCACAATGCAGGTCAAAGATTTTTTGTTGCATGGCTGCAATTTTTGTAGTGAATCTAAAGTGTGAACTATTCAGCTTGACAACTTTACTTTGATCAGCTGATGAAAGCAGGATGTTCAAAAACTGAGACTGGTTGCTATGGCAATGTCATTTTTTGTAGGTCCTTTCTCCTTGATAAATCTAGAAATAAAGATCATATCTACTTAAGAGCCAGGCAACAATGAATGAGTTACAAACTCTTATTTAATTTTTGCTGTGAGTCCAATTATCTGAATAATTCCAATCAGACACCAATTGTCAAAGCACTATCAGTCCACTTCTGTATCACTATTATTATTATTATTATTATTATTATTATTATTATTATTATGCACATGAAAGTAGTCTTGTTTGTCCACACAGAATAAACAATCAAAAAGAGATATGTACTCAGAGTGTCCCTTCATATTTCTTTTAAGGGGTGGGAATGAGTTAGCTTGTTATGTTTTCATAGAGTTGGGACAGCAATAAGGAGTGAGTCAATGATCTGAACCAATTGTGGCAAAAAAAAATTAATTAAGGCAAGCAAGACTCCATTTTGGCCTGTGAAGGTGACACAATTCATTCGTGAAACAATATTCAGCATGGCTGAGCCTAAAAGTCACATAATTTACACCGCCCTTCTGGGTGGACAGATCATTGATAAGACTCTGTTAGCTTCTTGACATGGGAAAATTACTGATCATTGAATTTGAATTTGACTTTGAAGTCATACTTACATGACAAGACTAATGAATTGATTGAAGTTTGACCTAGTGTAGATTTTCACAGTAGCTGGTAAATCAAATGCAATTTCATGACTCTCAAAAAGCTCTGGTATTCATGTTTCTCAAAATATTTCATTTAAGGAACAACTCAGGAGATTCAATTCCTCCTCATCTTGTACATAAAACAGATACAAGTGATCATCTATGAGCCCCAAAAGAATTGATTTCCCTCATGTTGCTCCTAAAAGCCTTTCTTAATGTTTAGTGGCAGGACAACACTTGAGAGAGACAGAAAGCAGAATTTTCCCAGACACTATGCTTGTAAATTTCACCTGCTGCTCATGCAAAAAAAGAAAGGGGGCAGAAAACTCGCTTGTTATGAATATTTTTGTAGTTTCAACTCAGCTTTGCATGGCTACTTCCGGCCGGCCGGCGTCTACATCCGCAATGAAATGAACAACTCTAAGAAATTTCCACGTGACTCTTAAACACGCAATTGTGTGTTGTAGCATCTGTAATAGTGCGGAAAAAGATTCTTGGCTTGTGTAAAGACCAGTTAAAAGCGGGGAAAAACAGCGCGCAATGTTTTTTTTTTGCCGACGCGCGCGCTAAGCTCCTTGCCGAGTATATCTTTTTTTTGACGTTTCTCTGTTTGTTTAAGCGCCCGCTCGCGCTAGCTAACTCGGATCAACAACCGCTGGGCCACTATATTTTGCTTTCTTCATAGTCACATCAGACAAGTGAAGCGCAAAGGTATGTTGAACTTGAACCAAACAAATTTCTGGGGCTTTAATGATGAAACCATTTCCTCTTAATGATAGCGCGCGGGCGATTTGCGTCAAAACATGAAACTTATCTGCGCAATCGATATATATTTCTCTCTCTCTCTCTTGCCGTTCCTTGGGTGAGAGACATTTTTTAAGGAACTGCAGTCAGTCAGCCAATTGGTGACACTGTATAAAAATGAACAATTGACGCACTTCAAGTGGCTTTATAGGCAATGAAGGCATTCGTTTTAAATAGGGAGCTTTTAAAGCACGGGCGTTTTTGAGCGGCGGACGGAAACCGGAAGAGAAATTTTCGCTTGCCAGGGCAGTGGTGTCTCCCAGATTTTTATACTAATCATCTGTAATGGGGAAGAGATTTCAATGTGATTGTGTGTAAACAAATGAAAAGGAAAAATCTCATCACTTCCAGTTGCCGTCCGCCTCTCAAAATAGTGCGTGCTTATTAAGCTATCTGATAATACAAGACAGACAAAACTGTGAAATCACTGCAAATACTTTTTAATAATGACTAGATTGTAAATGCACACTGTTGTAACTAACACTCGATTCTCCAACCATGGGTTCAACACAGAAATACTTGGATTTTTTTTGGGCTCAGATTTGCAACTGAATTTTACACCTGCTCTCTATAATATGTTCAATTTCACTAAGGCGTTTAAGCAATTGTCACCCTCTCAAATGAATCAGTCTCACCACTGAAGTAAACTTCCTGTTTTTTGGTTTTTTTTTTTTTTTTTTTTCCCTTCACACTACAGAAAATGGTGCAACAAGGATAAGATGATGGTCTGTGCCTTATTTCATTGAACACACAGGGGAAATGGTCTTTGTTGATCAGCAATTCAAAACCTTAAAACATACATCTCAATTAAAGCAGGTACTATAGTTATTCCAATTATCTCGAAGGCAACGTGCCGTCAACAAGATACATCTCCCCGCACGTCGACAGTGAACGAGGACAAGACGCTAGTGACTAAGTCATGAATGAAGGAAGTAGTTCATGTTCAGCTCTGCTCTCTATGATCAATAATTTCACTGAGACCTTTGTCAATTCTCTCTTTTCCAGTTTCCCATAATACACTTTGTTTGCCACCCCATATTTTGCATAAACTATTGTTTTCAAATGCTCAATTGGGGACACTGCATGTTGCCAAGAGCATTTGAAAACAATGGTTTATGCAAAATTTGGGGGGTAAACAAAGTGCATTATGGGGAATTGGAACAGAGAGAATTGTCACATGCTGAAATAAAGACCATTTTTTTCCTGTCTGACACTGTGGTACCATTTTTTTAATTTTGTTCTTTTGTTTTAAGAATTTGTTTCTGAATTTTGTTTGTTTTTTTTCTCATTTTTTCTGCCCCAACACTACAGAACATCCTACAATGGCCCTAGATCACAGGGTAACTGTGTTCCTTCAACATACTGGGAGAATCTTTCCTTGGCAGCCATTCAAAAAACCTGGGGAAAACAGAGGAACCATCTTTAAGTGGCCTTTGGCTTTGGAAAAAAAAAAAAAAAAAAAAAATCAGTGA
>NC_090882.1:11322281-11365081 GCF_036669935.1 Montipora foliosa | reverse complement strand
TTTTCTGCTTATATGAAACTACGTTTTCTCTCCGTCCCCTTCTTATGCATGATCTTCGCGGAAATTACATTCTGTCCCTCAATAAATCTGGAACAACCAGTTATGGTCTTAGTTCTTTTTTTCTTACGTATCAGCTAAGTTGCAGAATGCGCTACCTGATTTTATCCGTACCTATGAGTTTACTGGTTTTAAAGAGAATCCAGCTGGGCCGCATTTTTGTACAGCGGCTTTTCTTTTAATGAATATATCTTTAAATATTATGTGTTTATTAGGTATCTGAATATGCTATGTATTTTAGCTGTAAATGTAATGTCTCCAAGATATTAGCTCCTGTAGTTTATCGAAAATTCTGTATGTATGTTGACTTTAGCAGGGCGCGTGCGCACACGTTGTAATCTGCGACTCCAGTGCTTACCATATGAGAGATAAATGACTTTTCCCTTCAATATATAAGCTATCTAATTCTTACCCTATATCGACAAGGGCGGTTTGGAGCTGTGAGTAGGCGTGGGATTTGTCACATATGGTTTAGGGGCCGACATATCTCTCCCTCAATGCCGTACCGGGAGGCAAGGTCGGTAGCAGAAAGCAGCGAAGGGCCAACTGCGTCCAAAAGCGATCGCACGGGCCGAAATCCCGGGATGACTCGTTTGGTACGACGCTCCAGCGCCGGTGTCTGGAGGTACTGCGTTTTTTTCTCTTGTTCAAACATTCCGTCAGCGCATGCGCAAATGTTCTGGCTCTTCGATACCTAGCCTACCCAAAAAAATTTAACATGCTGGTGTTTTTTTTTTTTTTTTTAACCAGCAATTGACATTTTAGTTGAACGTAACGTAAGAACCGTGCGTGTCTGGTCTTGTCTCAGACAGAGGCGAGAGATGGTTTCATGCAGACTGGGACGCCTAAAATGCTCTGTTGTAAACATGGCGGTTCACGAGTGAAGTTGTCTCTCTGGCCTTTCTGTGGACGAATTCCAGGACCTACTGACACAATCTGGGCAAGTTTTGAAAGCTAAAACCTTCAATCGATGCGTTATTTTGTTGGTAGGACTGGATGGCCCGACACTTATGAAAAAAAACTATGAAATGGGAATCGGGAGTATTCCCTTGTCACGGAATGGCAGAATTACCCAGAATTCTTTTGGTGCATGCATGAGCGAGGCAACTTAAGAAGCACGAGACTGGCCCTCATCGAATTTTTTTTGAAAAAACCGAGGGTTTTTCTGCTTATATGAAAACTACGTTTTCTCTCCCGTCCCCTTCTTATGCATGATCTTCGCGGAAATTACATTCTGTCCCTCAATAAATCTGGAACAACCAGTTATGGTCTTAGTTCTTTTTTTTTCTTACGTATCAGCTAAGTTGCAGAATGCGCTACCTGATTTTATCCGTACCTATGAGTTTACTGGTTTTAAAGAGAATCCAGCTGGGCCGCATTTTGTACAGCGGCTTTTCTTTTAATGAATATATCTTTAAATATTATGTGTTTATTAGGTATCTGAATATGCTATGTATTTTAGCTGTAAATGTAATGTCTCCAAGATATTAGCTCCTGTAGTTTATCGAAAATTCTGTATGTATGTTGACTTTAGCAGGGCGCGTGCGCACACGTTGTAATCTGCGACTCCAGTGCTTACCATATGAGAGATAAATGACTTTTCCCTTCAATATATAAGCTATCTAATTCTTACCCTATATCGACAAGGGCGGTTTGGAGCTGTGAGTAGGCGTGGGATTTGTCACATATGGTTTAGGGGCCGACATATCTCTCCCTCAATGCCGTACCGGGAGGCAAGGTCGGTAGCAGAAAGCAGCGAAGGGCCAACTGCGTCCAAAAGCGATCGCACGGGCCGAAATCCCGGGATGACTCGTTTGGTACGACGCTCCAGCGCCGGTGTCTGGAGGTACTGCGTTTTTTTCTCTTGTTCAAACATTCCGTCAGCGCATGCGCAAATGTTCTGGCTCTTCGATACCTAGCCTACCCAAAAAAATTTAACATGCTGGTGTTTTTTTTTTTTTTTTTAACCAGCAATTGACATTTTAGTTGAACGTAACGTAAGAACCGTGCGTGTCTGGTCTTGTCTCAGACAGAGGCGAGAGATGGTTTCATGCAGACTGGGACGCCTAAAATGCTCTGTTGTAAACATGGCGGTTCACGAGTGAAGTTGTCTCTCTGGCCTTTCTGTGGACGAATTCCAGGACCTACTGACACAATCTGGGCAAGTTTTGAAAGCTAAAACCTTCAATCGATGCGTTATTTTGTTGGTAGGACTGGATGGCCCGACACTTATGAAAAAAAACTATGAAATGGGAATCGGGAGTATTCCCTTGTCACGGAATGGCAGAATTACCCAGAATTCTTTTTGGGCATGCATGAGCGAGGCAACTTAAGAAGCACGAGACTGGCCCTCATCGAATTTTTTTTGAAAAAACCGAGGGTTTTTCTGCTTATATGAAAACTACGTTTTCTCTCCCGTCCCCTTCTTATGCATGATCTTCGCGGAAATTACATTCTGTCCCTCAATAAATCTGGAACAACCAGTTATGGTCTTAGTTCTTTTTTTTCTTACGTATCAGCTAAGTTGCAGAATGCGCTACCTGATTTTATCCGTACCTATGAGTTTACTGGTTTTAAAAGAGAATCCAGCTGGGCCGCATTTTGTACAGCGGCTTTTCTTTTAATGAATATATCTTTAAATATTATGTGTTTATTAGGTATCTGAATATGCTATGTATTTTAGCTGTAAATGTAATGTCTCCAAGATATTAGCTCCTGTAGTTTATCGAAAATTCTGTATGTATGTTGACTTTAGCAGGGCGCGTGCGCACACGTTGTAATCTGCGACTCCAGTGCTTACCATATGAGAGATAAATGACTTTTCCCTTCAATATATAAGCTATCTAATTCTTACCCTATATCGACAAGGGCGGTTTGGAGCTGTGAGTAGGCGTGGGATTTGTCACATATGGTTTAGGGGCCGACATATCTCTCCCTCAATGCCGTACCGGGAGGCAAGGTCGGTAGCAGAAAGCAGCGAAGGGCCAACTGCGTCCAAAAGCGATCGCACGGGCCGAAATCCCGGGATGACTCGTTTGGTACGACGCTCCAGCGCCGGTGTCTGGAGGTACTGCGTTTTTTTCTCTTGTTCAAACATTCCGTCAGCGCATGCGCAAATGTTCTGGCTCTTCGATACCTAGCCTACCCAAAAAAATTTAACATGCTGGTGTTTTTTTTTTTTTTTTTAACCAGCAATTGACATTTTAGTTGAACGTAACGTAAGAACCGTGCGTGTCTGGTCTTGTCTCAGACAGAGGCGAGAGATGGTTTCATGCAGACTGGGACGCCTAAAATGCTCTGTTGTAAACATGGCGGTTCACGAGTGAAGTTGTCTCTCTGGCCTTTCTGTGGACGAATTCCAGGACCTACTGACACAATCTGGGCAAGTTTTGAAAGCTAAAACCTTCAATCGATGCGTTATTTTGTTGGTAGGACTGGATGGCCCGACACTTATGAAAAAAAACTATGAAATGGGAATCGGGAGTATTCCCTTGTCACGGAATGGCAGAATTACCCAGAATTCTTTTTGGGCATGCATGAGCGAGGCAACTTAAGAAGCACGAGACTGGCCCTCATCGAATTTTTTTTGAAAAAACCGAGGGTTTTTCTGCTTATATGAAAACTACGTTTTCTCTCCCGTCCCCTTCTTATGCATGATCTTCGCGGAAATTACATTCTGTCCCTCAATAAATCTGGAACAACCAGTTATGGTCTTAGTTCTTTTTTTTCTTACGTATCAGCTAAGTTGCAGAATGCGCTACCTGATTTTATCCGTACCTATGAGTTTACTGGTTTTAAAAGAGAATCCAGCTGGGCCGCATTTTGTACAGCGGCTTTTCTTTTAATGAATATATCTTTAAATATTATGTGTTTATTAGGTATCTGAATATGCTATGTATTTTAGCTGTAAATGTAATGTCTCCAAGATATTAGCTCCTGTAGTTTATCGAAAATTCTGTATGTATGTTGACTTTAGCAGGGCGCGTGCGCACACGTTGTAATCTGCGACTCCAGTGCTTACCATATGAGAGATAAATGACTTTTCCCTTCAATATATAAGCTATCTAATTCTTACCCTATATCGACAAGGGCGGTTTGGAGCTGTGAGTAGGCGTGGGATTTGTCACATATGGTTTAGGGGCCGACATATCTCTCCCTCAATGCCGTACCGGGAGGCAAGGTCGGTAGCAGAAAGCAGCGAAGGGCCAACTGCGTCCAAAAGCGATCGCACGGGCCGAAATCCCGGGATGACTCGTTTGGTACGACGCTCCAGCGCCGGTGTCTGGAGGTACTGCGTTTTTTTCTCTTGTTCAAACATTCCGTCAGCGCATGCGCAAATGTTCTGGCTCTTCGATACCTAGCCTACCCAAAAAAATTTAACATGCTGGTGTTTTTTTTTTTTTTTTTAACCAGCAATTGACATTTTAGTTGAACGTAACGTAAGAACCGTGCGTGTCTGGTCTTGTCTCAGACAGAGGCGAGAGATGGTTTCATGCAGACTGGGACGCCTAAAATGCTCTGTTGTAAACATGGCGGTTCACGAGTGAAGTTGTCTCTCTGGCCTTTCTGTGGACGAATTCCAGGACCTACTGACACAATCTGGGCAAGTTTTGAAAGCTAAAACCTTCAATCGATGCGTTATTTTGTTGGTAGGACTGGATGGCCCGACACTTATGAAAAAAAACTATGAAATGGGAATCGGGAGTATTCCCTTGTCACGGAATGGCAGAATTACCCAGAATTCTTTTTGGGCATGCATGAGCGAGGCAACTTAAGAAGCACGAGACTGGCCCTCATCGAATTTTTTTTGAAAAAACCGAGGGTTTTTCTGCTTATATGAAAACTACGTTTTCTCTCCCGTCCCCTTCTTATGCATGATCTTCGCGGAAATTACATTCTGTCCCTCAATAAATCTGGAACAACCAGTTATGGTCTTAGTTCTTTTTTTTTCTTACGTATCAGCTAAGTTGCAGAATGCGCTACCTGATTTTATCCGTACCTATGAGTTTACTGGTTTTAAAAGAGAATCCAGCTGGGCCGCATTTTGTACAGCGGCTTTTCTTTTAATGAATATATCTTTAAATATTATGTGTTTATTAGGTATCTGAATATGCTATGTATTTTAGCTGTAAATGTAATGTCTCCAAGATATTAGCTCCTGTAGTTTATCGAAAATTCTGTATGTATGTTGACTTTAGCAGGGCGCGTGCGCACACGTTGTAATCTGCGACTCCAGTGCTTACCATATGAGAGATAAATGACTTTTCCCTTCAATATATAAGCTATCTAATTCTTACCCTATATCGACAAGGGCGGTTTGGAGCTGTGAGTAGGCGTGGGATTTGTCACATATGGTTTAGGGGCCGACATATCTCTCCCTCAATGCCGTACCGGGAGGCAAGGTCGGTAGCAGAAAGCAGCGAAGGGCCAACTGCGTCCAAAAGCGATCGCACGGGCCGAAATCCCGGGATGACTCGTTTGGTACGACGCTCCAGCGCCGGTGTCTGGAGGTACTGCGTTTTTTTCTCTTGTTCAAACATTCCGTCAGCGCATGCGCAAATGTTCTGGCTCTTCGATACCTAGCCTACCCAAAAAAATTTAACATGCTGGTGTTTTTTTTTTTTTTTTTAACCAGCAATTGACATTTTAGTTGAACGTAACGTAAGAACCGTGCGTGTCTGGTCTTGTCTCAGACAGAGGCGAGAGATGGTTTCATGCAGACTGGGACGCCTAAAATGCTCTGTTGTAAACATGGCGGTTCACGAGTGAAGTTGTCTCTCTGGCCTTTCTGTGGACGAATTCCAGGACCTACTGACACAATCTGGGCAAGTTTTGAAAGCTAAAACCTTCAATCGATGCGTTATTTTGTTGGTAGGACTGGATGGCCCGACACTTATGAAAAAAAACTATGAAATGGGAATCGGGAGTATTCCCTTGTCACGGAATGGCAGAATTACCCAGAATTCTTTTTGGGCATGCATGAGCGAGGCAACTTAAGAAGCACGAGACTGGCCCTCATCGAATTTTTTTTGAAAAAACCGAGGGTTTTTCTGCTTATATGAAAACTACGTTTTCTCTCCCGTCCCCTTCTTATGCATGATCTTCGCGGAAATTACATTCTGTCCCTCAATAAATCTGGAACAACCAGTTATGGTCTTAGTTCTTTTTTTTTCTTACGTATCAGCTAAGTTGCAGAATGCGCTACCTGATTTTATCCGTACCTATGAGTTTACTGGTTTTAAAAGAGAATCCAGCTGGGCCGCATTTTGTACAGCGGCTTTTCTTTTAATGAATATATCTTTAAATATTATGTGTTTATTAGGTATCTGAATATGCTATGTATTTTAGCTGTAAATGTAATGTCTCCAAGATATTAGCTCCTGTAGTTTATCGAAAATTCTGTATGTATGTTGACTTTAGCAGGGCGCGTGCGCACACGTTGTAATCTGCGACTCCAGTGCTTACCATATGAGAGATAAATGACTTTTCCCTTCAATATATAAGCTATCTAATTCTTACCCTATATCGACAAGGGCGGTTTGGAGCTGTGAGTAGGCGTGGGATTTGTCACATATGGTTTAGGGGCCGACATATCTCTCCCTCAATGCCGTACCGGGAGGCAAGGTCGGTAGCAGAAAGCAGCGAAGGGCCAACTGCGTCCAAAAGCGATCGCACGGGCCGAAATCCCGGGATGACTCGTTTGGTACGACGCTCCAGCGCCGGTGTCTGGAGGTACTGCGTTTTTTTCTCTTGTTCAAACATTCCGTCAGCGCATGCGCAAATGTTCTGGCTCTTCGATACCTAGCCTACCCAAAAAAATTTAACATGCTGGTGTTTTTTTTTTTTTTTTTAACCAGCAATTGACATTTTAGTTGAACGTAACGTAAGAACCGTGCGTGTCTGGTCTTGTCTCAGACAGAGGCGAGAGATGGTTTCATGCAGACTGGGACGCCTAAAATGCTCTGTTGTAAACATGGCGGTTCACGAGTGAAGTTGTCTCTCTGGCCTTTCTGTGGACGAATTCCAGGACCTACTGACACAATCTGGGCAAGTTTTGAAAGCTAAAACCTTCAATCGATGCGTTATTTTGTTGGTAGGACTGGATGGCCCGACACTTATGAAAAAAAACTATGAAATGGGAATCGGGAGTATTCCCTTGTCACGGAATGGCAGAATTACCCAGAATTCTTTTTGGGCATGCATGAGCGAGGCAACTTAAGAAGCACGAGACTGGCCCTCATCGAATTTTTTTTGAAAAAACCGAGGGTTTTTCTGCTTATATGAAAACTACGTTTTCTCTCCCGTCCCCTTCTTATGCATGATCTTCGCGGAAATTACATTCTGTCCCTCAATAAATCTGGAACAACCAGTTATGGTCTTAGTTCTTTTTTTTTCTTACGTATCAGCTAAGTTGCAGAATGCGCTACCTGATTTTATCCGTACCTATGAGTTTACTGGTTTTAAAAGAGAATCCAGCTGGGCCGCATTTTGTACAGCGGCTTTTCTTTTAATGAATATATCTTTAAATATTATGTGTTTATTAGGTATCTGAATATGCTATGTATTTTAGCTGTAAATGTAATGTCTCCAAGATATTAGCTCCTGTAGTTTATCGAAAATTCTGTATGTATGTTGACTTTAGCAGGGCGCGTGCGCACACGTTGTAATCTGCGACTCCAGTGCTTACCATATGAGAGATAAATGACTTTTCCCTTCAATATATAAGCTATCTAATTCTTACCCTATATCGACAAGGGCGGTTTGGAGCTGTGAGTAGGCGTGGGATTTGTCACATATGGTTTAGGGGCCGACATATCTCTCCCTCAATGCCGTACCGGGAGGCAAGGTCGGTAGCAGAAAGCAGCGAAGGGCCAACTGCGTCCAAAAGCGATCGCACGGGCCGAAATCCCGGGATGACTCGTTTGGTACGACGCTCCAGCGCCGGTGTCTGGAGGTACTGCGTTTTTTTCTCTTGTTCAAACATTCCGTCAGCGCATGCGCAAATGTTCTGGCTCTTCGATACCTAGCCTACCCAAAAAAATTTAACATGCTGGTGTTTTTTTTTTTTTTTTTAACCAGCAATTGACATTTTAGTTGAACGTAACGTAAGAACCGTGCGTGTCTGGTCTTGTCTCAGACAGAGGCGAGAGATGGTTTCATGCAGACTGGGACGCCTAAAATGCTCTGTTGTAAACATGGCGGTTCACGAGTGAAGTTGTCTCTCTGGCCTTTCTGTGGACGAATTCCAGGACCTACTGACACAATCTGGGCAAGTTTTGAAAGCTAAAACCTTCAATCGATGCGTTATTTTGTTGGTAGGACTGGATGGCCCGACACTTATGAAAAAAAACTATGAAATGGGAATCGGGAGTATTCCCTTGTCACGGAATGGCAGAATTACCCAGAATTCTTTTTGGGCATGCATGAGCGAGGCAACTTAAGAAGCACGAGACTGGCCCTCATCGAATTTTTTTTGAAAAAACCGAGGGTTTTTCTGCTTATATGAAAACTACGTTTTCTCTCCCGTCCCCTTCTTATGCATGATCTTCGCGGAAATTACATTCTGTCCCTCAATAAATCTGGAACAACCAGTTATGGTCTTAGTTCTTTTTTTTTCTTACGTATCAGCTAAGTTGCAGAATGCGCTACCTGATTTTATCCGTACCTATGAGTTTACTGGTTTTAAAAGAGAATCCAGCTGGGCCGCATTTTGTACAGCGGCTTTTCTTTTAATGAATATATCTTTAAATATTATGTGTTTATTAGGTATCTGAATATGCTATGTATTTTAGCTGTAAATGTAATGTCTCCAAGATATTAGCTCCTGTAGTTTATCGAAAATTCTGTATGTATGTTGACTTTAGCAGGGCGCGTGCGCACACGTTGTAATCTGCGACTCCAGTGCTTACCATATGAGAGATAAATGACTTTTCCCTTCAATATATAAGCTATCTAATTCTTACCCTATATCGACAAGGGCGGTTTGGAGCTGTGAGTAGGCGTGGGATTTGTCACATATGGTTTAGGGGCCGACATATCTCTCCCTCAATGCCGTACCGGGAGGCAAGGTCGGTAGCAGAAAGCAGCGAAGGGCCAACTGCGTCCAAAAGCGATCGCACGGGCCGAAATCCCGGGATGACTCGTTTGGTACGACGCTCCAGCGCCGGTGTCTGGAGGTACTGCGTTTTTTTCTCTTGTTCAAACATTCCGTCAGCGCATGCGCAAATGTTCTGGCTCTTCGATACCTAGCCTACCCAAAAAAATTTAACATGCTGGTGTTTTTTTTTTTTTTTTTAACCAGCAATTGACATTTTAGTTGAACGTAACGTAAGAACCGTGCGTGTCTGGTCTTGTCTCAGACAGAGGCGAGAGATGGTTTCATGCAGACTGGGACGCCTAAAATGCTCTGTTGTAAACATGGCGGTTCACGAGTGAAGTTGTCTCTCTGGCCTTTCTGTGGACGAATTCCAGGACCTACTGACACAATCTGGGCAAGTTTTGAAAGCTAAAACCTTCAATCGATGCGTTATTTTGTTGGTAGGACTGGATGGCCCGACACTTATGAAAAAAAACTATGAAATGGGAATCGGGAGTATTCCCTTGTCACGGAATGGCAGAATTACCCAGAATTCTTTTTGGGCATGCATGAGCGAGGCAACTTAAGAAGCACGAGACTGGCCCTCATCGAATTTTTTTTGAAAAAACCGAGGGTTTTTCTGCTTATATGAAAACTACGTTTTCTCTCCCGTCCCCTTCTTATGCATGATCTTCGCGGAAATTACATTCTGTCCCTCAATAAATCTGGAACAACCAGTTATGGTCTTAGTTCTTTTTTTTTCTTACGTATCAGCTAAGTTGCAGAATGCGCTACCTGATTTTATCCGTACCTATGAGTTTACTGGTTTTAAAAGAGAATCCAGCTGGGCCGCATTTTGTACAGCGGCTTTTCTTTTAATGAATATATCTTTAAATATTATGTGTTTATTAGGTATCTGAATATGCTATGTATTTTAGCTGTAAATGTAATGTCTCCAAGATATTAGCTCCTGTAGTTTATCGAAAATTCTGTATGTATGTTGACTTTAGCAGGGCGCGTGCGCACACGTTGTAATCTGCGACTCCAGTGCTTACCATATGAGAGATAAATGACTTTTCCCTTCAATATATAAGCTATCTAATTCTTACCCTATATCGACAAGGGCGGTTTGGAGCTGTGAGTAGGCGTGGGATTTGTCACATATGGTTTAGGGGCCGACATATCTCTCCCTCAATGCCGTACCGGGAGGCAAGGTCGGTAGCAGAAAGCAGCGAAGGGCCAACTGCGTCCAAAAGCGATCGCACGGGCCGAAATCCCGGGATGACTCGTTTGGTACGACGCTCCAGCGCCGGTGTCTGGAGGTACTGCGTTTTTTTCTCTTGTTCAAACATTCCGTCAGCGCATGCGCAAATGTTCTGGCTCTTCGATACCTAGCCTACCCAAAAAAATTTAACATGCTGGTGTTTTTTTTTTTTTTTTTAACCAGCAATTGACATTTTAGTTGAACGTAACGTAAGAACCGTGCGTGTCTGGTCTTGTCTCAGACAGAGGCGAGAGATGGTTTCATGCAGACTGGGACGCCTAAAATGCTCTGTTGTAAACATGGCGGTTCACGAGTGAAGTTGTCTCTCTGGCCTTTCTGTGGACGAATTCCAGGACCTACTGACACAATCTGGGCAAGTTTTGAAAGCTAAAACCTTCAATCGATGCGTTATTTTGTTGGTAGGACTGGATGGCCCGACACTTATGAAAAAAAACTATGAAATGGGAATCGGGAGTATTCCCTTGTCACGGAATGGCAGAATTACCCAGAATTCTTTTTGGGCATGCATGAGCGAGGCAACTTAAGAAGCACGAGACTGGCCCTCATCGAATTTTTTTTGAAAAAACCGAGGGTTTTTCTGCTTATATGAAAACTACGTTTTCTCTCCCGTCCCCTTCTTATGCATGATCTTCGCGGAAATTACATTCTGTCCCTCAATAAATCTGGAACAACCAGTTATGGTCTTAGTTCTTTTTTTTTCTTACGTATCAGCTAAGTTGCAGAATGCGCTACCTGATTTTATCCGTACCTATGAGTTTACTGGTTTTAAAAGAGAATCCAGCTGGGCCGCATTTTGTACAGCGGCTTTTCTTTTAATGAATATATCTTTAAATATTATGTGTTTATTAGGTATCTGAATATGCTATGTATTTTAGCTGTAAATGTAATGTCTCCAAGATATTAGCTCCTGTAGTTTATCGAAAATTCTGTATGTATGTTGACTTTAGCAGGGCGCGTGCGCACACGTTGTAATCTGCGACTCCAGTGCTTACCATATGAGAGATAAATGACTTTTCCCTTCAATATATAAGCTATCTAATTCTTACCCTATATCGACAAGGGCGGTTTGGAGCTGTGAGTAGGCGTGGGATTTGTCACATATGGTTTAGGGGCCGACATATCTCTCCCTCAATGCCGTACCGGGAGGCAAGGTCGGTAGCAGAAAGCAGCGAAGGGCCAACTGCGTCCAAAAGCGATCGCACGGGCCGAAATCCCGGGATGACTCGTTTGGTACGACGCTCCAGCGCCGGTGTCTGGAGGTACTGCGTTTTTTTCTCTTGTTCAAACATTCCGTCAGCGCATGCGCAAATGTTCTGGCTCTTCGATACCTAGCCTACCCAAAAAAATTTAACATGCTGGTGTTTTTTTTTTTTTTTTTAACCAGCAATTGACATTTTAGTTGAACGTAACGTAAGAACCGTGCGTGTCTGGTCTTGTCTCAGACAGAGGCGAGAGATGGTTTCATGCAGACTGGGACGCCTAAAATGCTCTGTTGTAAACATGGCGGTTCACGAGTGAAGTTGTCTCTCTGGCCTTTCTGTGGACGAATTCCAGGACCTACTGACACAATCTGGGCAAGTTTTGAAAGCTAAAACCTTCAATCGATGCGTTATTTTGTTGGTAGGACTGGATGGCCCGACACTTATGAAAAAAAACTATGAAATGGGAATCGGGAGTATTCCCTTGTCACGGAATGGCAGAATTACCCAGAATTCTTTTTGGGCATGCATGAGCGAGGCAACTTAAGAAGCACGAGACTGGCCCTCATCGAATTTTTTTTGAAAAAACCGAGGGTTTTTCTGCTTATATGAAAACTACGTTTTCTCTCCCGTCCCCTTCTTATGCATGATCTTCGCGGAAATTACATTCTGTCCCTCAATAAATCTGGAACAACCAGTTATGGTCTTAGTTCTTTTTTTTTCTTACGTATCAGCTAAGTTGCAGAATGCGCTACCTGATTTTATCCGTACCTATGAGTTTACTGGTTTTAAAAGAGAATCCAGCTGGGCCGCATTTTGTACAGCGGCTTTTCTTTTAATGAATATATCTTTAAATATTATGTGTTTATTAGGTATCTGAATATGCTATGTATTTTAGCTGTAAATGTAATGTCTCCAAGATATTAGCTCCTGTAGTTTATCGAAAATTCTGTATGTATGTTGACTTTAGCAGGGCGCGTGCGCACACGTTGTAATCTGCGACTCCAGTGCTTACCATATGAGAGATAAATGACTTTTCCCTTCAATATATAAGCTATCTAATTCTTACCCTATATCGACAAGGGCGGTTTGGAGCTGTGAGTAGGCGTGGGATTTGTCACATATGGTTTAGGGGCCGACATATCTCTCCCTCAATGCCGTACCGGGAGGCAAGGTCGGTAGCAGAAAGCAGCGAAGGGCCAACTGCGTCCAAAAGCGATCGCACGGGCCGAAATCCCGGGATGACTCGTTTGGTACGACGCTCCAGCGCCGGTGTCTGGAGGTACTGCGTTTTTTTCTCTTGTTCAAACATTCCGTCAGCGCATGCGCAAATGTTCTGGCTCTTCGATACCTAGCCTACCCAAAAAAATTTAACATGCTGGTGTTTTTTTTTTTTTTTTTAACCAGCAATTGACATTTTAGTTGAACGTAACGTAAGAACCGTGCGTGTCTGGTCTTGTCTCAGACAGAGGCGAGAGATGGTTTCATGCAGACTGGGACGCCTAAAATGCTCTGTTGTAAACATGGCGGTTCACGAGTGAAGTTGTCTCTCTGGCCTTTCTGTGGACGAATTCCAGGACCTACTGACACAATCTGGGCAAGTTTTGAAAGCTAAAACCTTCAATCGATGCGTTATTTTGTTGGTAGGACTGGATGGCCCGACACTTATGAAAAAAAACTATGAAATGGGAATCGGGAGTATTCCCTTGTCACGGAATGGCAGAATTACCCAGAATTCTTTTTGGGCATGCATGAGCGAGGCAACTTAAGAAGCACGAGACTGGCCCTCATCGAATTTTTTTTGAAAAAACCGAGGGTTTTTCTGCTTATATGAAAACTACGTTTTCTCTCCCGTCCCCTTCTTATGCATGATCTTCGCGGAAATTACATTCTGTCCCTCAATAAATCTGGAACAACCAGTTATGGTCTTAGTTCTTTTTTTTTTACGTATCAGCTAAGTTGCAGAATGCGCTACCTGATTTTATCCGTACCTATGAGTTTACTGGTTTTAAAAGAGAATCCAGCTGGGCCGCATTTTGTACAGCGGCTTTTCTTTTAATGAATATATCTTTAAATATTATGTGTTTATTAGGTATCTGAATATGCTATGTATTTTAGCTGTAAATGTAATGTCTCCAAGATATTAGCTCCTGTAGTTTATCGAAAATTCTGTATGTATGTTGACTTTAGCAGGGCGCGTGCGCACACGTTGTAATCTGCGACTCCAGTGCTTACCATATGAGAGATAAATGACTTTTCCCTTCAATATATAAGCTATCTAATTCTTACCCTATATCGACAAGGGCGGTTTGGAGCTGTGAGTAGGCGTGGGATTTGTCACATATGGTTTAGGGGCCGACATATCTCTCCCTCAATGCCGTACCGGGAGGCAAGGTCGGTAGCAGAAAGCAGCGAAGGGCCAACTGCGTCCAAAAGCGATCGCACGGGCCGAAATCCCGGGATGACTCGTTTGGTACGACGCTCCAGCGCCGGTGTCTGGAGGTACTGCGTTTTTTTCTCTTGTTCAAACATTCCGTCAGCGCATGCGCAAATGTTCTGGCTCTTCGATACCTAGCCTACCCAAAAAAATTTAACATGCTGGTGTTTTTTTTTTTTTTTTTAACCAGCAATTGACATTTTAGTTGAACGTAACGTAAGAACCGTGCGTGTCTGGTCTTGTCTCAGACAGAGGCGAGAGATGGTTTCATGCAGACTGGGACGCCTAAAATGCTCTGTTGTAAACATGGCGGTTCACGAGTGAAGTTGTCTCTCTGGCCTTTCTGTGGACGAATTCCAGGACCTACTGACACAATCTGGGCAAGTTTTGAAAGCTAAAACCTTCAATCGATGCGTTATTTTGTTGGTAGGACTGGATGGCCCGACACTTATGAAAAAAAACTATGAAATGGGAATCGGGAGTATTCCCTTGTCACGGAATGGCAGAATTACCCAGAATTCTTTTTGGGCATGCATGAGCGAGGCAACTTAAGAAGCACGAGACTGGCCCTCATCGAATTTTTTTTGAAAAAACCGAGGGTTTTTCTGCTTATATGAAAACTACGTTTTCTCTCCCGTCCCCTTCTTATGCATGATCTTCGCGGAAATTACATTCTGTCCCTCAATAAATCTGGAACAACCAGTTATGGTCTTAGTTCTTTTTTTTTCTTACGTATCAGCTAAGTTGCAGAATGCGCTACCTGATTTTATCCGTACCTATGAGTTTACTGGTTTTAAAAGAGAATCCAGCTGGGCCGCATTTTGTACAGCGGCTTTTCTTTTAATGAATATATCTTTAAA
This sequence comes from Montipora foliosa, assembly GCF_036669935.1. Taxonomy (NCBI): domain Eukaryota; kingdom Metazoa; phylum Cnidaria; class Anthozoa; order Scleractinia; family Acroporidae; genus Montipora; species Montipora foliosa. The sequence continues at coordinate 11,350,167 of NC_090882.1, read as the reverse complement.
TATTATGTGTTTATTAGGTATCTGAATATGCTATGTATTTTAGCTGTAAATGTAATGTCTCCAAGATATTAGCTCCTGTAGTTTATCGAAAATTCTGTATGTATGTTGACTTTAGCAGGGCGCGTGCGCACACGTTGTAATCTGCGACTCCAGTGCTTACCATATGAGAGATAAATGACTTTTCCCTTCAATATATAAGCTATCTAATTCTTACCCTATATCGACAAGGGCGGTTTGGAGCTGTGAGTAGGCGTGGGATTTGTCACATATGGTTTAGGGGCCGACATATCTCTCCCTCAATGCCGTACCGGGAGGCAAGGTCGGTAGCAGAAAGCAGCGAAGGGCCAACTGCGTCCAAAAGCGATCGCACGGGCCGAAATCCCGGGATGACTCGTTTGGTACGACGCTCCAGCGCCGGTGTCTGGAGGTACTGCGTTTTTTTCTCTTGTTCAAACATTCCGTCAGCGCATGCGCAAATGTTCTGGCTCTTCGATACCTAGCCTACCCAAAAAAATTTAACATGCTGGTGTTTTTTTTTTTTTTTTTAACCAGCAATTGACATTTTAGTTGAACGTAACGTAAGAACCGTGCGTGTCTGGTCTTGTCTCAGACAGAGGCGAGAGATGGTTTCATGCAGACTGGGACGCCTAAAATGCTCTGTTGTAAACATGGCGGTTCACGAGTGAAGTTGTCTCTCTGGCCTTTCTGTGGACGAATTCCAGGACCTACTGACACAATCTGGGCAAGTTTTGAAAGCTAAAACCTTCAATCGATGCGTTATTTTGTTGGTAGGACTGGATGGCCCGACACTTATGAAAAAAAACTATGAAATGGGAATCGGGAGTATTCCCTTGTCACGGAATGGCAGAATTACCCAGAATTCTTTTTGGGCATGCATGAGCGAGGCAACTTAAGAAGCACGAGACTGGCCCTCATCGAATTTTTTTTGAAAAAACCGAGGGTTTTTCTGCTTATATGAAAACTACGTTTTCTCTCCCGTCCCCTTCTTATGCATGATCTTCGCGGAAATTACATTCTGTCCCTCAATAAATCTGGAACAACCAGTTATGGTCTTAGTTCTTTTTTTTTCTTACGTATCAGCTAAGTTGCAGAATGCGCTACCTGATTTTATCCGTACCTATGAGTTTACTGGTTTTAAAAGAGAATCCAGCTGGGCCGCATTTTGTACAGCGGCTTTTCTTTTAATGAATATATCTTTAAATATTATGTGTTTATTAGGTATCTGAATATGCTATGTATTTTAGCTGTAAATGTAATGTCTCCAAGATATTAGCTCCTGTAGTTTATCGAAAATTCTGTATGTATGTTGACTTTAGCAGGGCGCGTGCGCACACGTTGTAATCTGCGACTCCAGTGCTTACCATATGAGAGATAAATGACTTTTCCCTTCAATATATAAGCTATCTAATTCTTACCCTATATCGACAAGGGCGGTTTGGAGCTGTGAGTAGGCGTGGGATTTGTCACATATGGTTTAGGGGCCGACATATCTCTCCCTCAATGCCGTACCGGGAGGCAAGGTCGGTAGCAGAAAGCAGCGAAGGGCCAACTGCGTCCAAAAGCGATCGCACGGGCCGAAATCCCGGGATGACTCGTTTGGTACGACGCTCCAGCGCCGGTGTCTGGAGGTACTGCGTTTTTTTCTCTTGTTCAAACATTCCGTCAGCGCATGCGCAAATGTTCTGGCTCTTCGATACCTAGCCTACCCAAAAAAATTTAACATGCTGGTGTTTTTTTTTTTTTTTTTAACCAGCAATTGACATTTTAGTTGAACGTAACGTAAGAACCGTGCGTGTCTGGTCTTGTCTCAGACAGAGGCGAGAGATGGTTTCATGCAGACTGGGACGCCTAAAATGCTCTGTTGTAAACATGGCGGTTCACGAGTGAAGTTGTCTCTCTGGCCTTTCTGTGGACGAATTCCAGGACCTACTGACACAATCTGGGCAAGTTTTGAAAGCTAAAACCTTCAATCGATGCGTTATTTTGTTGGTAGGACTGGATGGCCCGACACTTATGAAAAAAAACTATGAAATGGGAATCGGGAGTATTCCCTTGTCACGGAATGGCAGAATTACCCAGAATTCTTTTTGGGCATGCATGAGCGAGGCAACTTAAGAAGCACGAGACTGGCCCTCATCGAATTTTTTTTGAAAAAACCGAGGGTTTTTCTGCTTATATGAAAACTACGTTTTCTCTCCCGTCCCCTTCTTATGCATGATCTTCGCGGAAATTACATTCTGTCCCTCAATAAATCTGGAACAACCAGTTATGGTCTTAGTTCTTTTTTTTCTTACGTATCAGCTAAGTTGCAGAATGCGCTACCTGATTTTATCCGTACCTATGAGTTTACTGGTTTTAAAAGAGAATCCAGCTGGGCCGCATTTTGTACAGCGGCTTTTCTTTTAATGAATATATCTTTAAATATTATGTGTTTATTAGGTATCTGAATATGCTATGTATTTTAGCTGTAAATGTAATGTCTCCAAGATATTAGCTCCTGTAGTTTATCGAAAATTCTGTATGTATGTTGACTTTAGCAGGGCGCGTGCGCACACGTTGTAATCTGCGACTCCAGTGCTTACCATATGAGAGATAAATGACTTTTCCCTTCAATATATAAGCTATCTAATTCTTACCCTATATCGACAAGGGCGGTTTGGAGCTGTGAGTAGGCGTGGGATTTGTCACATATGGTTTAGGGGCCGACATATCTCTCCCTCAATGCCGTACCGGGAGGCAAGGTCGGTAGCAGAAAGCAGCGAAGGGCCAACTGCGTCCAAAAGCGATCGCACGGGCCGAAATCCCGGGATGACTCGTTTGGTACGACGCTCCAGCGCCGGTGTCTGGAGGTACTGCGTTTTTTTCTCTTGTTCAAACATTCCGTCAGCGCATGCGCAAATGTTCTGGCTCTTCGATACCTAGCCTACCCAAAAAAATTTAACATGCTGGTGTTTTTTTTTTTTTTTTTAACCAGCAATTGACATTTTAGTTGAACGTAACGTAAGAACCGTGCGTGTCTGGTCTTGTCTCAGACAGAGGCGAGAGATGGTTTCATGCAGACTGGGACGCCTAAAATGCTCTGTTGTAAACATGGCGGTTCACGAGTGAAGTTGTCTCTCTGGCCTTTCTGTGGACGAATTCCAGGACCTACTGACACAATCTGGGCAAGTTTTGAAAGCTAAAACCTTCAATCGATGCGTTATTTTGTTGGTAGGACTGGATGGCCCGACACTTATGAAAAAAAACTATGAAATGGGAATCGGGAGTATTCCCTTGTCACGGAATGGCAGAATTACCCAGAATTCTTTTTGGGCATGCATGAGCGAGGCAACTTAAGAAGCACGAGACTGGCCCTCATCGAATTTTTTTTGAAAAAACCGAGGGTTTTTCTGCTTATATGAAAACTACGTTTTCTCTCCCGTCCCCTTCTTATGCATGATCTTCGCGGAAATTACATTCTGTCCCTCAATAAATCTGGAACAACCAGTTATGGTCTTAGTTCTTTTTTTTTCTTACGTATCAGCTAAGTTGCAGAATGCGCTACCTGATTTTATCCGTACCTATGAGTTTACTGGTTTTAAAAGAGAATCCAGCTGGGCCGCATTTTGTACAGCGGCTTTTCTTTTAATGAATATATCTTTAAATATTATGTGTTTATTAGGTATCTGAATATGCTATGTATTTTAGCTGTAAATGTAATGTCTCCAAGATATTAGCTCCTGTAGTTTATCGAAAATTCTGTATGTATGTTGACTTTAGCAGGGCGCGTGCGCACACGTTGTAATCTGCGACTCCAGTGCTTACCATATGAGAGATAAATGACTTTTCCCTTCAATATATAAGCTATCTAATTCTTACCCTATATCGACAAGGGCGGTTTGGAGCTGTGAGTAGGCGTGGGATTTGTCACATATGGTTTAGGGGCCGACATATCTCTCCCTCAATGCCGTACCGGGAGGCAAGGTCGGTAGCAGAAAGCAGCGAAGGGCCAACTGCGTCCAAAAGCGATCGCACGGGCCGAAATCCCGGGATGACTCGTTTGGTACGACGCTCCAGCGCCGGTGTCTGGAGGTACTGCGTTTTTTTCTCTTGTTCAAACATTCCGTCAGCGCATGCGCAAATGTTCTGGCTCTTCGATACCTAGCCTACCCAAAAAAATTTAACATGCTGGTGTTTTTTTTTTTTTTTTTAACCAGCAATTGACATTTTAGTTGAACGTAACGTAAGAACCGTGCGTGTCTGGTCTTGTCTCAGACAGAGGCGAGAGATGGTTTCATGCAGACTGGGACGCCTAAAATGCTCTGTTGTAAACATGGCGGTTCACGAGTGAAGTTGTCTCTCTGGCCTTTCTGTGGACGAATTCCAGGACCTACTGACACAATCTGGGCAAGTTTTGAAAGCTAAAACCTTCAATCGATGCGTTATTTTGTTGGTAGGACTGGATGGCCCGACACTTATGAAAAAAAACTATGAAATGGGAATCGGGAGTATTCCCTTGTCACGGAATGGCAGAATTACCCAGAATTCTTTTTGGGCATGCATGAGCGAGGCAACTTAAGAAGCACGAGACTGGCCCTCATCGAATTTTTTTTGAAAAAACCGAGGGTTTTTCTGCTTATATGAAAACTACGTTTTCTCTCCCGTCCCCTTCTTATGCATGATCTTCGCGGAAATTACATTCTGTCCCTCAATAAATCTGGAACAACCAGTTATGGTCTTAGTTCTTTTTTTTCTTACGTATCAGCTAAGTTGCAGAATGCGCTACCTGATTTTATCCGTACCTATGAGTTTATTGGTTTTAAACTAATCCAGCTGGGCCGCATTTTGTACAGCGGCTTTTCTTTTAATGAATATATCTTTAAATATTATGTGTTTATTAGGTATCTGAATATGCTATGTATTTTAGCTGTAAATGTAATGTCTCCAAGATATTAGCTCCTGTAGTTTATCGAAAATTCTGTATGTATGTTGACTTTAGCAGGGCGCGTGCGCACACGTTGTAATCTGCGACTCCAGTGCTTACCATATGAGAGATAAATGACTTTTCCCTTCAATATATAAGCTATCTAATTCTTACCCTATATCGACAAGGGCGGTTTGGAGCTGTGAGTAGGCGTGGGATTTGTCACATATGGTTTAGGGGCCGACATATCTCTCCCTCAATGCCGTACCGGGAGGCAAGGTCGGTAGCAGAAAGCAGCGAAGGGCCAACTGCGTCCAAAAGCGATCGCACGGGCCGAAATCCCGGGATGACTCGTTTGGTACGACGCTCCAGCGCCGGTGTCTGGAGGTACTGCGTTTTTTTCTCTTGTTCAAACATTCCGTCAGCGCATGCGCAAATGTTCTGGCTCTTCGATACCTAGCCTACCCAAAAAAATTTAACATGCTGGTGTTTTTTTTTTTTTTTTTAACCAGCAATTGACATTTTAGTTGAACGTAACGTAAGAACCGTGCGTGTCTGGTCTTGTCTCAGACAGAGGCGAGAGATGGTTTCATGCAGACTGGGACGCCTAAAATGCTCTGTTGTAAACATGGCGGTTCACGAGTGAAGTTGTCTCTCTGGCCTTTCTGTGGACGAATTCCAGGACCTACTGACACAATCTGGGCAAGTTTTGAAAGCTAAAACCTTCAATCGATGCGTTATTTTGTTGGTAGGACTGGATGGCCCGACACTTATGAAAAAAAACTATGAAATGGGAATCGGGAGTATTCCCTTGTCACGGAATGGCAGAATTACCCAGAATTCTTTTTGGGCATGCATGAGCGAGGCAACTTAAGAAGCACGAGACTGGCCCTCATCGAATTTTTTTTGAAAAAACCGAGGGTTTTTCTGCTTATATGAAAACTACGTTTTCTCTCCCGTCCCCTTCTTATGCATGATCTTCGCGGAAATTACATTCTGTCCCTCAATAAATCTGGAACAACCAGTTATGGTCTTAGTTCTTTTTTTTCTTACGTATCAGCTAAGTTGCAGAATGCGCTACCTGATTTTATCCGTACCTATGAGTTTACTGGTTTTAAAAGAGAATCCAGCTGGGCCGCATTTTGTACAGCGGCTTTTCTTTTAATGAATATATCTTTAAATATTATGTGTTTATTAGGTATCTGAATATGCTATGTATTTTAGCTGTAAATGTAATGTCTCCAAGATATTAGCTCCTGTAGTTTATCGAAAATTCTGTATGTATGTTGACTTTAGCAGGGCGCGTGCGCACACGTTGTAATCTGCGACTCCAGTGCTTACCATATGAGAGATAAATGACTTTTCCCTTCAATATATAAGCTATCTAATTCTTACCCTATATCGACAAGGGCGGTTTGGAGCTGTGAGTAGGCGTGGGATTTGTCACATATGGTTTAGGGGCCGACATATCTCTCCCTCAATGCCGTACCGGGAGGCAAGGTCGGTAGCAGAAAGCAGCGAAGGGCCAACTGCGTCCAAAAGCGATCGCACGGGCCGAAATCCCGGGATGACTCGTTTGGTACGACGCTCCAGCGCCGGTGTCTGGAGGTACTGCGTTTTTTTCTCTTGTTCAAACATTCCGTCAGCGCATGCGCAAATGTTCTGGCTCTTCGATACCTAGCCTACCCAAAAAAATTTAACATGCTGGTGTTTTTTTTTTTTTTTTTAACCAGCAATTGACATTTTAGTTGAACGTAACGTAAGAACCGTGCGTGTCTGGTCTTGTCTCAGACAGAGGCGAGAGATGGTTTCATGCAGACTGGGACGCCTAAAATGCTCTGTTGTAAACATGGCGGTTCACGAGTGAAGTTGTCTCTCTGGCCTTTCTGTGGACGAATTCCAGGACCTACTGACACAATCTGGGCAAGTTTTGAAAGCTAAAACCTTCAATCGATGCGTTATTTTGTTGGTAGGACTGGATGGCCCGACACTTATGAAAAAAAACTATGAAATGGGAATCGGGAGTATTCCCTTGTCACGGAATGGCAGAATTACCCAGAATTCTTTTTGGGCATGCATGAGCGAGGCAACTTAAGAAGCACGAGACTGGCCCTCATCGAATTTTTTTTGAAAAAACCGAGGGTTTTTCTGCTTATATGAAAACTACGTTTTCTCTCCCGTCCCCTTCTTATGCATGATCTTCGCGGAAATTACATTCTGTCCCTCAATAAATCTGGAACAACCAGTTATGGTCTTAGTTCTTTTTTTTTCTTACGTATCAGCTAAGTTGCAGAATGCGCTACCTGATTTTATCCGTACCTATGAGTTTACTGGTTTTAAAAGAGAATCCAGCTGGGCCGCATTTTGTACAGCGGCTTTTCTTTTAATGAATATATCTTTAAATATTATGTGTTTATTAGGTATCTGAATATGCTATGTATTTTAGCTGTAAATGTAATGTCTCCAAGATATTAGCTCCTGTAGTTTATCGAAAATTCTGTATGTATGTTGACTTTAGCAGGGCGCGTGCGCACACGTTGTAATCTGCGACTCCAGTGCTTACCATATGAGAGATAAATGACTTTTCCCTTCAATATATAAGCTATCTAATTCTTACCCTATATCGACAAGGGCGGTTTGGAGCTGTGAGTAGGCGTGGGATTTGTCACATATGGTTTAGGGGCCGACATATCTCTCCCTCAATGCCGTACCGGGAGGCAAGGTCGGTAGCAGAAAGCAGCGAAGGGCCAACTGCGTCCAAAAGCGATCGCACGGGCCGAAATCCCGGGATGACTCGTTTGGTACGACGCTCCAGCGCCGGTGTCTGGAGGTACTGCGTTTTTTTCTCTTGTTCAAACATTCCGTCAGCGCATGCGCAAATGTTCTGGCTCTTCGATACCTAGCCTACCCAAAAAAATTTAACATGCTGGTGTTTTTTTTTTTTTTTTAACCAGCAATTGACATTTTAGTTGAACGTAACGTAAGAACCGTGCGTGTCTGGTCTTGTCTCAGACAGAGGCGAGAGATGGTTTCATGCAGACTGGGACGCCTAAAATGCTCTGTTGTAAACATGGCGGTTCACGAGTGAAGTTGTCTCTCTGGCCTTTCTGTGGACGAATTCCAGGACCTACTGACACAATCTGGGCAAGTTTTGAAAGCTAAAACCTTCAATCGATGCGTTATTTTGTTGGTAGGACTGGATGGCCCGACACTTATGAAAAAAAACTATGAAATGGGAATCGGGAGTATTCCCTTGTCACGGAATGGCAGAATTACCCAGAATTCTTTTTGGGCATGCATGAGCGAGGCAACTTAAGAAGCACGAGACTGGCCCTCATCGAATTTTTTTTGAAAAAACCGAGGGTTTTTCTGCTTATATGAAAACTACGTTTTCTCTCCCGTCCCCTTCTTATGCATGATCTTCGCGGAAATTACATTCTGTCCCTCAATAAATCTGGAACAACCAGTTATGGTCTTAGTTCTTTTTTTTCTTACGTATCAGCTAAGTTGCAGAATGCGCTACCTGATTTTATCCGTACCTATGAGTTTACTGGTTTTAAAAGAGAATCCAGCTGGGCCGCATTTTGTACAGCGGCTTTTCTTTTAATGAATATATCTTTAAATATTATGTGTTTATTAGGTATCTGAATATGCTATGTATTTTAGCTGTAAATGTAATGTCTCCAAGATATTAGCTCCTGTAGTTTATCGAAAATTCTGTATGTATGTTGACTTTAGCAGGGCGCGTGCGCACACGTTGTAATCTGCGACTCCAGTGCTTACCATATGAGAGATAAATGACTTTTCCCTTCAATATATAAGCTATCTAATTCTTACCCTATATCGACAAGGGCGGTTTGGAGCTGTGAGTAGGCGTGGGATTTGTCACATATGGTTTAGGGGCCGACATATCTCTCCCTCAATGCCGTACCGGGAGGCAAGGTCGGTAGCAGAAAGCAGCGAAGGGCCAACTGCGTCCAAAAGCGATCGCACGGGCCGAAATCCCGGGATGACTCGTTTGGTACGACGCTCCAGCGCCGGTGTCTGGAGGTACTGCGTTTTTTTCTCTTGTTCAAACATTCCGTCAGCGCATGCGCAAATGTTCTGGCTCTTCGATACCTAGCCTACCCAAAAAAATTTAACATGCTGGTGTTTTTTTTTTTTTTTTTTAACCAGCAATTGACATTTTAGTTGAACGTAACGTAAGAACCGTGCGTGTCTGGTCTTGTCTCAGACAGAGGCGAGAGATGGTTTCATGCAGACTGGGACGCCTAAAATGCTCTGTTGTAAACATGGCGGTTCACGAGTGAAGTTGTCTCTCTGGCCTTTCTGTGGACGAATTCCAGGACCTACTGACACAATCTGGGCAAGTTTTGAAAGCTAAAACCTTCAATCGATGCGTTATTTTGTTGGTAGGACTGGATGGCCCGACACTTATGAAAAAAAACTATGAAATGGGAATCGGGAGTATTCCCTTGTCACGGAATGGCAGAATTACCCAGAATTCTTTTTGGGCATGCATGAGCGAGGCAACTTAAGAAGCACGAGACTGGCCCTCATCGAATTTTTTTTGAAAAAACCGAGGGTTTTTCTGCTTATATGAAAACTACGTTTTCTCTCCCGTCCCCTTCTTATGCATGATCTTCGCGGAAATTACATTCTGTCCCTCAATAAATCTGGAACAACCAGTTATGGTCTTAGTTCTTTTTTTTCTTACGTATCAGCTAAGTTGCAGAATGCGCTACCTGATTTTATCCGTACCTATGAGTTTACTGGTTTTAAAAGAGAATCCAGCTGGGCCGCATTTTGTACAGCGGCTTTTCTTTTAATGAATATATCTTTAAATATTATGTGTTTATTAGGTATCTGAATATGCTATGTATTTTAGCTGTAAATGTAATGTCTCCAAGATATTAGCTCCTGTAGTTTATCGAAAATTCTGTATGTATGTTGACTTTAGCAGGGCGCGTGCGCACACGTTGTAATCTGCGACTCCAGTGCTTACCATATGAGAGATAAATGACTTTTCCCTTCAATATATAAGCTATCTAATTCTTACCCTATATCGACAAGGGCGGTTTGGAGCTGTGAGTAGGCGTGGGATTTGTCACATATGGTTTAGGGGCCGACATATCTCTCCCTCAATGCCGTACCGGGAGGCAAGGTCGGTAGCAGAAAGCAGCGAAGGGCCAACTGCGTCCAAAAGCGATCGCACGGGCCGAAATCCCGGGATGACTCGTTTGGTACGACGCTCCAGCGCCGGTGTCTGGAGGTACTGCGTTTTTTTCTCTTGTTCAAACATTCCGTCAGCGCATGCGCAAATGTTCTGGCTCTTCGATACCTAGCCTACCCAAAAAAATTTAACATGCTGGTGTTTTTTTTTTTTTTTTTAACCAGCAATTGACATTTTAGTTGAACGTAACGTAAGAACCGTGCGTGTCTGGTCTTGTCTCAGACAGAGGCGAGAGATGGTTTCATGCAGACTGGGACGCCTAAAATGCTCTGTTGTAAACATGGCGGTTCACGAGTGAAGTTGTCTCTCTGGCCTTTCTGTGGACGAATTCCAGGACCTACTGACACAATCTGGGCAAGTTTTGAAAGCTAAAACCTTCAATCGATGCGTTATTTTGTTGGTAGGACTGGATGGCCCGACACTTATGAAAAAAAACTATGAAATGGGAATCGGGAGTATTCCCTTGTCACGGAATGGCAGAATTACCCAGAATTCTTTTTGGGCATGCATGAGCGAGGCAACTTAAGAAGCACGAGACTGGCCCTCATCGAATTTTTTTTGAAAAAACCGAGGGTTTTTCTGCTTATATGAAAACTACGTTTTCTCTCCCGTCCCCTTCTTATGCATGATCTTCGCGGAAATTACATTCTGTCCCTCAATAAATCTGGAACAACCAGTTATGGTCTTAGTTCTTTTTTTTTCTTACGTATCAGCTAAGTTGCAGAATGCGCTACCTGATTTTATCCGTACCTATGAGTTTACTGGTTTTAAAAGAGAATCCAGCTGGGCCGCATTTTGTACAGCGGCTTTTCTTTTAATGAATATATCTTTAAATATTATGTGTTTATTAGGTATCTGAATATGCTATGTATTTTAGCTGTAAATGTAATGTCTCCAAGATATTAGCTCCTGTAGTTTATCGAAAATTCTGTATGTATGTTGACTTTAGCAGGGCGCGTGCGCACACGTTGTAATCTGCGACTCCAGTGCTTACCATATGAGAGATAAATGACTTTTCCCTTCAATATATAAGCTATCTAATTCTTACCCTATATCGACAAGGGCGGTTTGGAGCTGTGAGTAGGCGTGGGATTTGTCACATATGGTTTAGGGGCCGACATATCTCTCCCTCAATGCCGTACCGGGAGGCAAGGTCGGTAGCAGAAAGCAGCGAAGGGCCAACTGCGTCCAAAAGCGATCGCACGGGCCGAAATCCCGGGATGACTCGTTTGGTACGACGCTCCAGCGCCGGTGTCTGGAGGTACTGCGTTTTTTTCTCTTGTTCAAACATTCCGTCAGCGCATGCGCAAATGTTCTGGCTCTTCGATACCTAGCCTACCCAAAAAAATTTAACATGCTGGTGTTTTTTTTTTTTTTTTTTAACCAGCAATTGACATTTTAGTTGAACGTAACGTAAGAACCGTGCGTGTCTGGTCTTGTCTCAGACAGAGGCGAGAGATGGTTTCATGCAGACTGGGACGCCTAAAATGCTCTGTTGTAAACATGGCGGTTCACGAGTGAAGTTGTCTCTCTGGCCTTTCTGTGGACGAATTCCAGGACCTACTGACACAATCTGGGCAAGTTTTGAAAGCTAAAACCTTCAATCGATGCGTTATTTTGTTGGTAGGACTGGATGGCCCGACACTTATGAAAAAAAACTATGAAATGGGAATCGGGAGTATTCCCTTGTCACGGAATGGCAGAATTACCCAGAATTCTTTTTGGGCATGCATGAGCGAGGCAACTTAAGAAGCACGAGACTGGCCCTCATCGAATTTTTTTTGAAAAAACCGAGGGTTTTTCTGCTTATATGAAAACTACGTTTTCTCTCCCGTCCCCTTCTTATGCATGATCTTCGCGGAAATTACATTCTGTCCCTCAATAAATCTGGAACAACCAGTTATGGTCTTAGTTCTTTTTTTTCTTACGTATCCGCTAAGTTGCAGAATGCGCTACCTGATTTATCCGTACCTATGAGTTTACTGGTTTTAAAAGAGAATCCAGCTGGGCCGCATTTTGTACAGCGGCTTTTCTTTTAATGAATATATCTTTAAATATTATGTGTTTATTAGGTATCTGAATATGCTATGTATTTAGCTGTAAATGTAATGTCTCCAAGATATTAGCTCCTGTAGTTTATCGAAAATTCTGTATGTATGTTGACTTTAGCAGGGCGCGTGCGCACACGTTGTAATCTGCGACTCCAGTGCTTACCATATGAGAGATAAATGACTTTTCCCTTCAATATATAAGCTATCTAATTCTTACCCTATATCGACAAGGGCGGTTTGGAGCTGTGAGTAGGCGTGGGATTTGTCACATATGGTTTAGGGGCCGACATATCTCTCCCTCAATGCCGTACCGGGAGGCAAGGTCGGTAGCAGAAAGCAGCGAAGGGCCAACTGCGTCCAAAAGCGATCGCACGGGCCGAAATCCCGGGATGACTCGTTTGGTACGACGCTCCAGCGCCGGTGTCTGGAGGTACTGCGTTTTTTTCTCTTGTTCAAACATTCCGTCAGCGCATGCGCAAATGTTCTGGCTCTTCGATACCTAGCCTACCCAAAAAAATTTAACATGCTGGTGTTTTTTTTTTTTTTTTTAACCAGCAATTGACATTTTAGTTGAACGTAACGTAAGAACCGTGCGTGTCTGGTCTTGTCTCAGACAGAGGCGAGAGATGGTTTCATGCAGACTGGGACGCCTAAAATGCTCTGTTGTAAACATGGCGGTTCACGAGTGAAGTTGTCTCTCTGGCCTTTCTGTGGACGAATTCCAGGACCTACTGACACAATCTGGGCAAGTTTTGAAAGCTAAAACCTTCAATCGATGCGTTATTTTGTTGGTAGGACTGGATGGCCCGACACTTATGAAAAAAAACTATGAAATGGGAATCGGGAGTATTCCCTTGTCACGGAATGGCAGAATTACCCAGAATTCTTTTGGGCATGCATGAGCGAGGCAACTTAAGAAGCACGAGACTGGCCCTCATCGAATTTTTTTTGAAAAAACCGAGGGTTTTTCTGCTTATATGAAAACTACGTTTTCTCTCCCGTCCCCTTCTTATGCATGATCTTCGCGGAAATTACATTCTGTCCCTCAATAAATCTGGAACAACCAGTTATGGTCTTAGTACTTTTTTTTCTTACGTATCAGCTAAGTTGCAGAATGCGCTACCTGATTTATCCGTACCTATGAGTTTACTGGTTTTAAAGAGAATCCAGCTGGGCCGCATTTTGTACAGCGGCTTTTCTTTTAATGAATATATCTTTAAATATTATGTGTTTATTAGGTATCTGAATATGCTATGTATTTTAGCTGTAAATGTAATGTCTCCAAGATATTAGCTCCTGTAGTTTATCGAAAATTCTGTATGTATGTTGACTTTAGCAGGGCGCGTGCGCACACGTTGTAATCTGCGACTCCAGTGCTTACCATATGAGAGATAAATGACTTTTCCCTTCAATATATAAGCTATCTAATTCTTACCCTATATCGACAAGGCGGTTTGGAGCTGTGAGTAGGCGTGGGATTTGTCACATATGGTTTAGGGGCCGACATATCTCTCCCTCAATGCCGTACCGGGAGGCAAGGTCGGTAGCAGAAAGCAGCGAAGGGCCAACTGCGTGCAAAAGCGATCGCACGGGCCGAAATCCCGGGATGACTCGTTTGGTACGACGCTCCAGCGCCGGTGTCTGGAGGAACTGCCTTATTTTCTCTTGATCAACATTCCGTCAGCGCATGCGCAAATGTTCTGGCTCTTCGATACCTAGCCTACCCAAAAAAATTTAACATGCTGGTGTTTTTTTTTTTTTTTTTAACAGCAATTGACATTTTAGTTGAACGTAACGTAAGAACCGTGCGTGTCTGGTCTTGTCTCAGACAGAGGCGAGAGATGGTTTCATGCAGACTGGGACGCCTAAAATGCTCTGTTGTAAACATGGCGGTTCACGAGTGAAGTTGTCTCTCTGGCCTTTCTGTGGACGAATTCCAGGACCTACTGACACAATCTGGGCAAGTTTTGAAAGCTAAACCTTCAATCGATGCGTTATTTTGTTGGTAGGACTGGATGGCCCGACACTTATGAAAAAAAACTATGAAATGGGAATCGGGAGTATTCCCTTGTCACGGAATGGCAGAATTACCCAGAATTCTTTTTGGGCATGCATGAGCGAGGCAACTTAAGAAGCACGAGACTGGCCCTCATCGAATTTTTTTTGAAAAAACCGAGGGTTTTTCTGCTTATATGAAAACTACGTTTTCTCTCCCGTCCCCTTCTTATGCATGATCTTCGCGGAAATTACATTCTGTCCCTCAATAAATCTGGAACAACCAGTTATGGTCTTAGTTCTTTTTTTTTTCTTACGTATCAGCTAGTTGCAGAATGCGCTACCTGATTTTATCCGTACCTATGAGTTACTGGTTTTAAAAGAGAATCCAGCTGGGCCGCATTTTGTACAGCGGCTTTTCTTTTAAGGAATATATCTTTAAATATTATGTGTTTATTAGGTATCTGAATATGCTATGTATTTTAGCTGTAAATGTAATGTCTCCAAGATATTAGCTCCTGTAGTTTATCGAAAATTCTGTATGTATTTGACTTTAGCAGGGCGCGTGCGCACACGTTGTAATCTGCGACTCCAGTGCTTACCATATGAGAGATAAATGACTTTTCCCTTCAATATATAAGCTATCTAATTCTTACCCTATTCGACAAGGGCGGTTTGGAGCTGTGAGTAGGCGTGGGATTTGTCACATATGGTTTAGGGGCCGACATATCTCTCCTCAATGCCGTACGGGAGGCAAGGTCGGTAGCAGAAAGCAGCGAAGGGCCAACTGCGTCCAAAAGCGATCGCACGGGCCGAAATCCCGGGATGAATCGTTTGGTACGACGCTCCAGCGCCGGTGTCTGGAGGTACTGCGTTTTTTCTCTTGTTCAAACATTCCGTCAGCGCATGCGCAAATGTTCTGGCTCTTCGATACCTAGCCTACCCAAAAAAATTTAACATGCTGGTGTTTTTTTTTTTTTTTTTTAAGCCAGCAATTGACATTTTAGTTGAACGTAACGTAAGAACCGTGCGTGTCTGGTCTGTCTCAGACAGAGGCGAGAGATGGTTTCATGCAGACTGGGACGCCTAAAATGCTCTGTTGTAAACATAGCGGTTCACGAGTGAAGTTTTCTCTCTGGCCTTTCTGTGGACGAATTCCAGGACCTACTGACACAATCTGGGCAAGTTTTTGAAAAGCTAAAACCTTCAATCGATGCGTTATTTTGTTGGTAGGACTGGATGGCCCAACACTTATGAAAAAAAAACTATGAAATGGGAATCGGGAGTATTCCCTTGTCACGGAATGGCAGAATTACCCAGAATTCTTTTTGGGCATGCATGAGCGAGGCAACTTAAGAAGCACGAGGACTGGCCATCATCGAATTTTTTTTTGAAAAAACCGAGGGTTTTTTGCTTATATGAAAACTACGTTTTCTCTCCCGTCCCCTTCTTATGCATGATCTTCGCGGAAATTACATTCTGTCCCTCAAATAAATCTGGAACAACCGTTATGGTCTTAGTTCTTTTTTTTTCTTACGTATCAGCTAAGTTGCAGAATGCGCTACCTGATATTATCCGTACCTATGAGTTAATTGGTTTTAAAAGAGAATCCAGCTGGGACGCATTTTTGTACAGCGGCTTTTCTTTAATGAATATATCTTTAAATATTATGTGTTATTAGGTATCTGAATATGCTATGTCTTTAGCTGTAAATGTAATGTCTCCAAGATATTAGCTCCTGTAGTTATCGAAAATTCTGTATGTATGTTGGACTTTAGCAGGGCGCGGTGCGCACCCGTTGTAATTATCTGCGACTCCAGTGCTTACCATATGAGAGTTATAATGAATTTTCACTTCAATATATAAGCTATCTAATTCTTACCCCTATATCGACAAGGGCGGTTTGGAGCTGTGAGTAGGCGGGGGATTTGTCACAATGGTTTAGGGGCCGAAATATCTCTCCCTCAATGCCGTACCGGGAGGCAAGGTCGGTAGCAGAAAGAAGCGAAGGGCCAACTGCGTCCAAAGCGATCGCACGGGCCGAAATCCCGGGATGACTCGTTTGGGACGCCGCTCCAGCGCCGGTGTCTGGAGGGTACTGCGTTTTTTTCTCTTGTTCAAACATTCCGTCAGCGCATGCGCAAATGTTCTGGCTCTTCGATACCTAGCTCCCAAAAAAAAATTTAACATGCTGGATTTTTTTTTTTTTTTTTTTAGCCAGCATTTGACCATTTTAGTTGAACGTTAACGTAAGAACCGTGCGTGTCTGGTCTGTCTTAGACAGAGGCGAGAAGATGGTTCATGCAGACTGGGACGCTAAAATGCTCTGTTGTAAACATGGCGGTTCACGAGGTGAAGTTGTCTCTCTGGCCTTTCTGTGGACGAATTCCAGGACCTACTGACACAATCTGGGCAAGTTTTGAAAGCTAAAAACCTTCATCGATGCGTTATTTTGTTGGTAGGACTGGATGGCCGACACTTATGAAAAAAAACTATGAAATGGGAATCGGGAGTATTCCCTTGTCACGGAATGGCAGAATTACCCAGAATCTTTTTGGGCATGCATGAGCGAGGCAACTTAAGAACACGAGACTGGCCCTCATCGAATTTTTTTTTGAAAAAACCGAGGGTTTTTCTGCTAATATGAAACTACGTTTTCTCTCCGTCCCCTCTTATGCATGATCTTCGCGGAAATTACATTCTGTCCCTCAATAAATCTGGAACAACCAGTTATGGTCTTAGTTCTTTTTTTTCTTACGTATCAGCTAAGTGCGGAATGCTCTACCTGATGTTATCCGTACCTATGAGTTAACTGGTTTAAAGGAGAATCCAGCTGGGCCGCATTTTGTACAGCGGCTTTTCTTTTTAATGAATATATCTTAAATATTATGTATTTATTAGGTATTAGAATATGCTATGTGTTTTAGCTGTAAATGTAATGTCTCCAAGATATTAGCTCCTGTAGTTTATAGAAAATTCTGTATGTTGTTGCCTTAGCAGGCGCGGTGCGCACACGTTGTAATCTGCGACTCCAGTGTTACATATGAGAGATCAATGACTTCCCGTCAATATATAAGCTATCTAATTCTTACCCTATATAGACTAGGGCGGTTTGGAGCTGTGAGTAGGCGTGGGATTTGTCACATATGGTTTAGGGGCCGACATATCTCTCCCTCAAAGCGTACGGGAGGCAAGGTCGGTAGCAGAAAGCAGCGAAGGGCCAACTGCGTCCAAAAGCGATCGCACGGGCCGAAATCCGGGATGACTCGTTGGTACGAACGCTCCAGCGCCGGTCTGGAGGGAGGTACTGCGTTTTTTCTCTGTTCAAACATTCCGTCAGCGCATGCGCAAATGTTCTGGCTCTTCGATACCTAGCCTACCAAAAAAATTTAAACATGCTGGTGTTTTTTTTTTTTTTTTTAAACCAGCATTTGACATTTTAGTTGAACGTAACGTAAGAAACGTGCGTGTCTTGGTCTTGTCTTAGACAGAGGCGAGAAGTGGTTTCATGCAGACGGGACGCCTAAAATGCTCGTTGTAAACATGGCGGTTCACGAGTGAAGTTGTCTCTCTGGCCTTTCTGTGGACGAATTCCAGGACCCTACTGACACATCGGCGGCAAGTTTTGAAAGGCTCAAAACCCTTCAATCGATGCCGGTTATTTTGTTTTGGTAGGACTGGATGGCCCGACCAGTATGAAAAAAAAACTATGAAATGGAATCGGGAGTATTCCATTGTTCACGGAATGGCTCAGATATTACCCCAGAATTCTTTTTGGGCATGCATGAGCTGAGGGGCAATTCTTATAGAAGCACGAGACTGGCCATCATCGAAATTTTTTTTTGAAAACTAAACCGAGGGTTTGTTTTGTCTTGCGTATATGAAAACTCAGTTTTCTCTTCCCGTCCCCTTCTTATGCAATGATCGTCGCGGAAATTACATTCTGTCCCTCAATAAATCTGGTAACAACCAGTTATGGTCTTAGTTCTTTTTTTTTCTTACGTATAATGCTAAGTTGCAGGGGAAATGGCGCGCTACTGATATATATTCCGTACCGCATATGGAGTTCAACTGGTTTAAAAAGAGAGACTCCAGCTGGGCCGCATTTTGTTACAGCGGCTTTTCTTTTAAAATGAATATATCTTTAAATATTATGTATTTATTAGGTATCTGAAATGCTATGTATTTTTAGCTGTAATATGGTATGTCTCCAAATGATATTAGCTCCATATGTAGTTTATTCGAAAAACATTCCTGTATGTTAGTTGACTTTAGCAGGGGCTGCTGTGTGCGCACACGTCTGTTAATACACTGCGACCTCCAGTGCTTACCATATTGCAGAGATAAATGACTTGTTCCCGTTCAATATATAAGCTATCTAATTCTACCCCTTTATGAATCGACAAGTTGGCGGTTTGGAGCTGTGAGTAGGACGTGGGATTTGTTCAACATATGGTGGACCCCCTCAGGGGCCCGACATATCTCTCCCTCAATGCAGCCGTACCGGGATGGGGGCAAGGTCCACCAGCGAGGGAGTAGCAGAAAGGAAGCCAGCGAAGGGCCAAACTGCGATCCAAACAAGCGGAGTCGCAGACGCGGGCCCCGACCGCAAATCCGGGAGGACTCGGGTGGTACGACGCTCCAGCTGCCGGGTGTCTGGCGTGGGTACTGCTGTTTTTTCTCTTGTGTCAAACATGTCCGGTCAGCGCATCTATTGCGCCCCACAACTGTTCTGGCTCGGGTTCGATGTAACTCAGCCTACCAAAAAACCCAATTTTAACCATAGGATGGTTGTTTTTTTTTTTTTTTTTCTGTAAGCAGCCAATGACTATTTTAGTTGGACAGTGTACACGTAAGATGACCGTGCGTGTCTGGTCTTGTCTCAGACAGAGGCGCGAGAGATGGTTTCATGCAGACTGGGACGCCTAAAATGCTCTGTGTCAAAAACATGGGCGGTTTCACGGGAGTGAAGTTGTCTCTCTGGCCTTTCATTTGTGGACGATCATTCGTTTAAGGACCTTACGCTGACAAAGATCTGGGCAAGTTTTGAAAGCTGAAACACCTTCAATCAGCGATGCTGTTATTTGATTAGGTGTCTTCGAGAGCTGGAATGAGCCCGACAAAAATGGATGAACCAAAAATATGAAATTGGCGGGATCGGGGAGGATTCCTCTTGGTCAAGGGAAGAGTTGCAGAAGTAAAACGAATTCTTTTGTGGGCCGGATGCATGCGAGCGAGGCAAACTTACGAAGCCCGAGGACTGGCCTCCTGCATACGGAAGTTTTTTTTTGAAAAATACAAAACGGAAAAACGAGGGTTTTTTGGCTTATATGAAAATACGTTTTTCTCTCCCGGCCCCCGGTCTTAGGCAAGATCTTCGCGGAATCATACATTCTGTCTCCTCAATAAATTGGAACAACCAGTTCGGTCTTAGTGCTTTTTTTTCTACCGTATGCAGCTAAGTTCGCGGCAGCGTGCGCGGTCAAGGAGGAACAATGTTGATTTATCCGTACCTATGAGTTTGTAACTGGGTTTTATGGAGAGACGGGACCGCGTAGAATGCTGCAGCCTGTGGGTTCCGCTTGTGCTTGTAACAGTCGGGCTTTTCTTTGTTATATGAATAATATCTTTAGATAGTATAGTTCATTTATTCGGTCTCTGAATATGCTCTGGGTTTTGAGCTGGAAAATGTGAATGTCTTCCAAGATCTTAGGTTCCTGTGGTTTATCGAAAAAGTCGGTATGTTTCGTTTGACTTTAGCCGGGCGAGTTATGGTTGGGAGTGCGCGAGCGCACGAGTTGTAATCTGCGAGTCCGCATATGCGCTTACCATAGTATTGAGTACGCGTTGTGGATGCTTGATCCAAATGACTTTTCCTTATTCCAATATGAAAGCTATCTTCATAGTTCCTTACCCTCTATCGACAAGGGGCACGGTTGGAGCTGTGTTGTAGGGCGTAGGAGTTGTCACATATGGTTTAGGGGACGACATTATCTCTCTCTCAGCCCGACCGGGAGGCCACCTGGTCGCGGTAGCAGATAGAAGAAAGCCGAGCGGACTGCGGCTCGCGGGCCAACTGCGTCGAAAACGGCGCTTTGATCGCCCGGGCTCCGAAAATCCCCGGCGATGAAGTTTGGATTATACGGACGCTCCAGCGCCTGGTTGTTGTGGTGTTCTGGAGGGTACTGCGTGTTTTTTAAAAAAATCTTGTTGTTCCAAACATTTCACCGTCATGCAGCGCAAGGAGCGGGTAGAAGATATGCGCAAGTATGCTTCGGGCTCTTCGGATTACCATAGTCCTTACCAAAAAAAAAAGTTAACATGCTGGTGTTGTTTGTTTATGTTTTTTGGTAAACCAGCATTTGAAATTTTAGTTGAACGTAAAAAAGTAAGAACCGTGCGTGTCTGGGTTGTCTTAGGACAAGAGGCGAGAGATTTGGCTTTCATGCAGGGAATGGGGGACGCCTAAAAATGTTCGTCGTTGTAAAACTATGGGCGGGGTTTCACGATGTGTGAAGTGTCTCTCTGGGCCTTTCGGGTGGAACGAAATTCCAGGAGGTCCGAGCTGTACACACAGTCTGGGCAGGTTTTGAAAGCTAAAACCTATCACAAGCGCTGGGCGTTCTTTTGTTGGTCGGAACTGGAGGCCCCGACACTTAGATGATAAAAAGAACACACCGGCTATGACATCGGGAATCGGGAAGTAGTCCCTTGTCACGGGAATGGAGGAATTCCCCCGAATTCTTTTTGGGTTATCGCCTATGATGCGAGGGGAACCTTAAGACGCCCTGGAGCCTGGCCCTCCTCGCATTTTTTTTTGAAACACCCGAGGGTTTTTCTGCTCTATATGACCCCTACGTTTCTCTCCCGTCCCCTTCTTCATGCATGATCCTTCGCGGCAAACTTCAGTTCTGTCCCTCAATAAATATGGCCCCCCGTTTATGGTGTCTACTTCTAGTGTGTCTTTTTGTTCGGATCGTCAAGAACGCGAAGTTGCGGCACTCTGCGCTACCTGAGATTATCCGTACCTATGCTGTTAAACTGGTTGTAAGGAGAAGTCAGCTGGGCCGCATTTGTACAGCGGCTTTTTCTTTTAATGCCTATCTTGTTAATATTATGTATTTAATTAGGTTTATGCATATGCTATGTGTTTTAGCTGTAAACTGGAATGTCTCCCCGCTGAGCCTCCTGTAGTTTATCGAAAAATTCTTGTATGTGTTGGGGACTTTAGCAGGGCCCGCGAGTCGTTGCCGCACACGTTGTAAGCTGCGACTCCAGTGATTAACATATGAGAGAAGAAAGGACACTTTTCCCTTCAATATATAAGCTATCTAATTCGACCCTATATACGACAAGGGCGGGACGTTTGGAGCTGTGAGTGAGGACGTGGGACTTGTTCAACATATGGTTGTTTGGGCCGACATATCTCTCCCTCAATGCCGTACCTGGAGGCCAAGGGTCGGTCGCAGAACGCAGCGAACGGGCCAACTGCGTCCAAAAGCGATCGCAACTGGGCCGAAATTCCCGGATGGAGACTCGTTTGGTTACGACGCGTCCAGCGTCCCGGTGTCTGGAGGTACTGCCGTTTGTTTCTCTGTTTCAAACATTCCGTCAGCGCTGAGGCGCAAATGTTCTGGCTCTGCGCTAACTCGCGCCTATCCAACAAAAAAATGTAACATGCTGGGGTTTTTTTTTTTTTTTTTTTTTTTTAAACCAGCATTTGCATTTTAGTTGAACGTAAACGTAAGAACCGTGCGAGTCTGGCTCTTGTCTTAGACAGAGGCGCGAGATGGTTTGGACCTGTGATGAATCAAAAAACAGTACCTGGTCAGCGATAAACTTGAAAAAAAAAACAGTTGACGACTAATAAATGAGCTCTAAACTTGAACCCACGATATGGTCATGTGATACTATTCAGCAGATACCTCAGCCTTGTTTAGACAGGTGTCAATTATTGACCATATTATATAGATTTAGCCAAGCCTAAAATCAGAGGTCCTGAGTAATGTTTATTCTTACTGGCTGTAAGATTAGTGAAAATAAAAGGCTTTGGAATTGTCTGTGTTTTGGTTTTCCTGGATATTGCCTAATTATGCCATTTTCTTTGCTGGCTTAGCTAGTGAATTCACCCGAAAAACCGACTGATCGCATGAATCACGAAGGGATGAGTGTGATATCGCTTTTTCTAGCGAAATTTACTGTCAAATTCACCAGTTAGGCAATTAATTCGTCTAGAATCGCAAGAGTTTAAAAAGAAAACAAGCAAATCCTCATCAAGCGACCGGAAAAGGAAAGAAGTCATTTCAGAGTCGACTGTCAAAAGCCAGCAAATAGGAATCACGCTAAGATTAGTTTTCTTTGCAAGTGATCATAAGTCCTAAAGTACAGCTGCATGTATGTAAGACACCTCAGCACCTCAACAGATAATTGATTTTCTTGTACAGTATACAGAATTTATCCATCTTGTGTGAGAATGACATGAATGAGAAATTGGTATTTGTTTCAGCTCTGAAGTTTGCAGTTGTCTCTTCTCCGCAAGAAAGGCACTTCAACAAGCTATCCTTCGCGTTAGAGCACTGTGTGAGAGGGCTTGCAGTAGTATTACAGGAGTTGGTGAAAAACAGCATGCTATCTGTCTTCTACATTTTGATAACAAGGCTACTTTCACACTTGATGAATTCATAGAGGCACAGTCAAGACAAGCTGAACATGCAATGGAAAAACTGGCCAAGTTGAGGATGAATGTTGTAGAAATTGTTAAAGAGGCTTGTGAGGTACGTGTAACTAAAAAGACATTTCAAACTCTTTAAATTAAGGGCATTTAATTTCATTCAAGGGCATTATTTGTCGTATTTCTCTAAGCAGGCCCTGAATGATTGAGCTGGCCAATGTTCATTAATATTCAGAATTTACAAACCCATGATTAACTCTGGTTTTCCTTAAAGCAACTCACAACACACTGGCTGATTATCTTGCTACTATATATATCTGTACTTCTTCTGTGTTCCATTCACAATAAAAGAGCTAGTAGTTAACCTTTAAAATGACAAATTCTTCATAGCAAAGAGATCACTGAACTAAATTGGCCCAGTTCTTGATCTTTGGACTTTTTCACAGGGGGGTAATATACATGTAGGAACCATTAGAAATTTATCAATCGAAATAAAACTACACATGTAAAAACAGTGATCCACTCCAACCCTTTGACCTTAACAATGGGGTCTTCCTTTTTTTATCCAATGTATTCATGTTGTCCCTGATGTACGTGTATCCTTTATCCTTCGCCATCAGGTGCTGGACTTTTACTAAATTCTTCATATTAATAATAGGCGCTCTGCTTTGAAATGCATGTATTTCATTTTTAGCTTATCACAGATGAGGAAGGTCTGACAGAATGGATTCACCCGAGACAAAAGAGAGAACTAGCATCAAAGAAAAAGAAAACAGGTAACATGGGTAACAAGATTGGAAAAGGTGACAATAAGATTATCTTTAACTTTGAAATGAGGACAAAATGTTATTCAGGGTTTTCTTCTTTTTCAAAAGGTCTGGATCACTGTTTAACATTGCTTGTTGCAAGAGATGTCGCATAAATGTCTGAGTGTTTTTGTTAACATTGTTTACCTTAAGTTTGGCTACTATTTATGAGTGATCTGATAGTCAGCCCTGGTAACTCCCAACTTATCTGTAGTCAAAGTTAATATTTCCAGTACTGTGAGTAACTGCATGACGTGAAAACTAAGTGCTTTTTGGGAACATATGGACAGTCAAAGAATGATCAAACTGAAAATTTGTGAAGGCTTTCGGGAAAAATTGTTGCTAGATACCAACATACATGACTTGTACAGTTATTGTCTTAGACATGCACCAAATTTCAAGATACATTAAAGTAGTTAAATGTTAAGAAACTCTTTGATACATTGTATATTGGAAGAACGAAACTCCACAGATACTCTTATAGGCTGTGGAGGAACTACCTACAATCCTAGACATATTGATTGGGACATGCACTGGAGCAATAGGCCATTTTACAGTTGTTTGCTCAGTGACCTTATAGCCTACGAATAGCTGCAAGATTGCCGGTGACCTTGTATTGATACAGACCTCACTGCTTTTATCATGTAAATTGTGTTGTTGTAATTCTAATAATTAGTCTACATTAACATTAGAAAAGCACAAGGGTTTGCATCAAAGCAGGGTCACTGGGAGCCTCGCTTCTATTCTTAGGCCAGGTAACTTAGCTACAACTGTAAAAAAATGGTCTTTTTTCATTTTTTTCAGTAAACGTCTCTTTTTGAGGAGGAAACCAAGTTCACAATTATTAAGAAATGGAAGGAGATCCATCTTTTCCATGATTTGGTCACAATTTTTACAGCTGGTACTTAATGCGACTTGCAAAAGAAGATCTAGACAGTAGAAGATAGTTTAAGGACACTCTAATCCAAGGACATTAAAGCGCCATTAGGACTGCTTAAATGAAGTGTTTGCAGAAACAATCAAAACTAGAAAAATATCTACTAACCAAGTCCAACTGTCAAAGGCAAAACTGCTCAAAAGTTGCTTTTTAAATTAAGGAGTGAAAAATCTTACCGACCTTGCAATATTATTTTGTCTTTACTCAAGGGAAGGGTGGAGATGGCCAACCAACTTTTACCCAGATGTCTCAATGGAGAGGTGTTCTTCGCCGTTTGAAGTGCTTTATCAGAATGATAGACTTTCTCGTAATGGAACTGCTCAGGAGACTTGTGCTTACAGCTCTTAGAACACTTCTGGCTCAAGTAAAAACGTCTTCTTTGCAAGGTAGCAGTATTACACTTGATTGAATTTCTCATTAATCATACTTACCAATTTAAGGGCAGTCAAACTTCCCGTTTAGTTTACAATATTTAAACTCACTTAGCTTTGCAATTGTCTGCATCAGCTTCTTTTCATTTCACTAGTCACAGTAGCTTTAAAAGGTACAAAACTACAGTCCCGCTCAAAAGTAAGCTACCAGTCTCATCTCGTCTCTCGAGAATCATTGAAGCGGCAAGATTGGTATAAATTCCGATAAAAGTCCGACGGCCACTCAAACGTTTGCAAATTTAAACGACAAAATAATGCTCTTGTCGAGGGTGAAACAAGAATGAAAATTACAATACTGCTAAAACTGAAAGAGAAATCATGCCAGTTGAGTAACGTTTCATGTTTTTACTGCGGTAGCGTTGTAAACAGCTTGATCTCTGTGAAATTCTAGAGAATGATCAGACGCCTAAATCGCCGTATGAAATGAAGTGACTTCGGATAGTTTGTGCTTTTTGCAATGATTCATTAAATTAGTACTAAAAAAGTTGCATTTTAATGAGCAAAAATGCAGGACCAAAAATCTGGCATACAGAGATTGAGAATAGTTCTAACAATTTTGGCCTTGACCACCCCATGGACCATTGTTAAAAGGAAGGAACGAAGGAAGGAAAGAAGGAAGGAAGGAGGGAAGGAAGGAAGGAAGGAAGGAAAGAAGGAGGGAGGGAAAGAGAGATAGGAAGGAAGGAAGGTAGGACGGAGGGAGGAAGGAAGGAAGGAAGGAAGGAAGGAAGGAAGGTAGGAAGGAAGGAAGGAAGGAGGGAGGAAGGAAGGAAGAAAGGAAGGAGGGAGGGAGGGAAGGAGGGAAGGAGGGAAGGAGGGAGAGAGGGAGGGAAGGAAGGAGGGAGAAAGGGAGGGAAGGAAGAAGGAAGGAGGGAGGGAAGGAAGGAAGGAGGGAAGATAGGAAGATAGGAAGGAAGGAAGGAAGGAAGGAAGGAGTGAGGGAGGAAGGAGGGAGGGAGGGAGGAAGGAAGGAAGGAGGGAGAAAGGGAGGGAAGGAAGAAGGAAGGAGGGAGGGAAGGAAGGAAGGAGGGAAGATAGGAAGATAGGAAGGAAGGAAGGAAGGTAGGAAGGAAGGCAGGAGTGAGGGAGGAAGGAGGGAGGGAGGGAGGAAGGAAGGAAGGAGGGAGGGAGGAAGGAAGGAGGGAGGGAAGGAAGGAAGGAGGGAGGGAAGAAAGGAAGGAAGGAGGGAGAGAGAGAGGGAAGGAAGGAAGGAGGGAGGGAGGGAGGGAAGGAAGGAAGGAGGGAGGGAGGAAGGAAGGAGGGAGGGAGGAATGTAGGAAGGGAGGAGGGAGGGAGGGAGAAAAGGAAGGAAGAAGGGAGGGAGGAAGGAAGGAGGGAGGGAAGGAAGGAAGGAAGGAGGAAGGAAGGAAGGAAGGAGGGAGGGAGGGAGGGAAGGAAGGAAGATAGGAAGGAAGGTAGGTAGGAAGGAAGGAAGGTAGGTAGGTAGGTTGGTAGGTAAGTTGGTAGGTTGTTAGGTAGGTTGGCAGGTTGGTTGGTTGTACAAGTCTACTGATCAGTGGTCTTTGCGGGCACTTGCTCTATTCTGCCTTGAGTGTGAGAAAAGTGTCTGTGGCAATCAAAGGCAACTTCTGTGTTCTGCGGCCCTCCTGGACTTGACTCATGCCCATTGCGATGTGTCTGTAAATATTAAGTGTGTAAGTTCCACAGCAACTATTAGCACTGGACTTTCCCAAGATGTCTATTGTAGTTTCTGTCTCGCCTGTGTTTTCGCTTTATACATCTGGCCACTCCTGAAATGAACATCCATTAAGTTCTATTAATTTATGAGAATGAATGAAACGTGACTTAACATTCTTTTGCTGTAACAGAACGTTAACCAAGAACCTTTCACTAAAGAGTTTGCAGAGCTAGCTTTTTGTCCTCAGATCCTGGCTTGTAGGTTGACTTGATAATACTCTCATTCGTGAGTGCCTTGATCAGCATGCTTCACTCAAGTGGTGCAAATTAAATTAAATGTGTCCTCCCACACCTTGGCTAAAAGACCATGTTCAGCACTTCCAGAAGGACTGCCAGTCCCTTGTCCAAGGTTGTCACGGCTGTCACGATAGTCAATCTGTGCATGATCAATCTATCGTGGGAAAGGGAATCATGAAGATTCGGAAATTCAAGTATGAGTTATATCACAAAGCGTTTACGGAGAACTTTCGACGACTTTCTGCATAGATTCTCTCGGGTTCCCAGAATGCAAATTGTTTTCGTGAGTCACACATGATCAGCTTGGGTAGTGGATGATTAACTGGAAGAAAAATAGAGCGGATCTCCTCAGATGAAAAGTGCATTTCTAAGCAGGCCTTTATCCGACTCTCGCCATGCTTTCTCCTTTGCTTCTTGTAGAACATTCTACAAAGTCTGACTCAAGAATTTTAGAACTTTTAATAAGTCTTTGAAGGTCGATAACTACGTTTACCTTATTTGAAAAGGTGGCAACTACCTTGCTACACACTGATTCTCTCTCGTCAGTTTCAGTTATAGATTTGCAAACTCTGCCATGACATAAGGGTTTTCTTACTGTACGAATCATCATCTTTTCCCACGACAACTTATACTTGGGCAATTGTTGCCAGTATGTAGGGAGATCTCAACATCAGGATCATAAGGCATACGCTTATTGGCAATAGATCATTGATACTAGACATTAAAGTCGCCTTGAAACGAGTTTAACGTCTCAGACGACCTTAACGTCTCTAGCATAAAAACGGTCAATCATATCCTTTATAGAAGAATGCAAAGTGCAACATCCTTTTGTTCCTTGGAGAGAGATCTCTACCAACTGTCATCTTGCTCAAAGATTTTGAGGTTATGTGTGACTTCAGGAAG